>NC_140914.1:31049370-31099558 GCF_045865225.1 Trachurus japonicus | reverse complement strand
AGCAGAAGCGATGATCTGATGGTCAGACGCAGAAAACGATCCCCGTCAGAGGAGGAGGAGGAGGAGGGGGGTGGTGGTGGTGGTGGTGGTGGTGGCGGCTGTGGCTTAGGTCAGACTGAGATCACAAACATCTGTATGACATTAGGAGATCCAGATGTCGATCTGAGGAACAGGGGTTCGCCTCAGCAGCAGAGAGACGGTGTTAGGTCCGTGTGAAGTGACGGTATGACAGGGCACACCGTCACAGGTCCCACTGTAAGGAAGGCGGCGCTCTGTCAGCAGAATAAAACCAGGATACACCCCCCCCTCCCGATGTCAAACTGGACCCCTGCCACAATCCACTGACCAATGTTACACGAACAGAACATCTTAATATAAATAATGGTTAAATAGTGGAAGATGTCCATTCAAAAACAGTGTGTTGTATAAAAATGTTCCTAATCTCTCTTTTAATATATTTACTTTCTACATCCTGGCAGTTTTTGTTTTCCCTCTGATGTGATTTTATTCCAGTTGTGTCTAGTTTTTTGTCATAGTATGAGGGGCAGTGACTCTGCAGAACACTGCCATCTAGTTTGAAATGATCGGGCCGTTGGTTGTAATGTGTGGTGTGTTTAAACTAGGTAAATGGTTACTGATGGGGTTTGCATTAGGTGATAGGTGACAGGCTGCGATGGCCACCCCTCGCTCTAATCTGTGATGTTCTTGGTTTCATTGTGACTGAACAGCTCCTGCCGTTATCGCCTTACTGGCACCTGCAGGTTGGATCTGTTCACCGCTGTCTAAACTTCCCCTTGACTTACATGTGTGTGTGTTTGCCACTGTCACTTCTTCCTGGATGTTTGACCTTCACTGAGATAAACACTACGTGTGAATTTTCTATTAAGGAGGAGTTGTAGAATAGATGTTATGTAAGAATTTCATTTCTCTCTTGCAAGATTGTAAAGAGATTTCCTATTGACACTGTGATACCAGCCAGACCTGACTGCTGTAGAATGAGTTCAGATTTATTAAGATGATATTAACTAAATCATTGACAATACTATCTAGAGATCTGAACCACTGAACCTGACATGATTCAGTCATTAGAGGAGTCTTTCCTGCCTGTCACAATATGTGCATATTATATATACAATAGATAGATAGATAGATAGATAGATACTTTAGTAATCCCAAAGGAAAATCATCTGTCAGCTGCTCCATACATTTTGAAAAACAATACTAAATAGACTAAAAAGAAGGGAAGAGAAAAAACAAAACAAACAAAAAAACACACAAATAACAGAAGAATGCAAGACAGCACTATAACAAATATAAAATAGTCCTTAAGGTGGCTGAGGCAGTTTAAAAATTACATAAAAGGTCAGTGCAGATGTTGTCCCTGCTTTTATATGTGAATTGACTAATATAGTATATATATTAGTAAATTCACATATGAATATGAATTAATGAATGAATGTTGTGTGTGCCTAGAGTATTTATCTGTCTATTTTTATATTGTGTATTTGCCTTTTATTGTCGTGTGGTGCTGGGACAAACAAATTTCCCTCCTTGGGGGATCAATAAAGTTAATTCAATTCAATTCAATTCAAGCTGGTTTTCAAATGAGTACCTGAGGGGTGGTCAGTAATGTTAATGTGGGGTTACCTGCACTGGTTTACAAAGGTCTGTTTCTAATATCAGGCAAACAGAGGCCACTGTTTCTATCTCATAAGTAGTAAATCCAACTCCTTCATCAAACACCCACACACACACATTAAAGATATTAATGAACTTAACACCAGAAGAAGTAAAAAAACAAACAATTGTGGCAAAAGTCTGCACCTTCATTGACTAGTTAGTCTTTAACTGCCGCATTATGACTTGAAGACAGGCTAGAAATTGTCAGATGATGATGTTGGAGTCGTAGTTTCACAGTTTATATACGGTCATATACATTCTCCATTAAACAGAAAGGAGAAATCTTGTCAGACGCAGCCAGTGTAGCTTTTTCTCTGACCTGGGATCAGATCTAGGATGGATCCAGCTGTGGGAACCCAGCCCTTCATCTGCTTGTTTATGTATAAACGGCTGTGACTAAAAGCTACCCGCTACATTACTACACTGACAACAGCCATAACAATGCAGCCAGTCATTATCTGCCACAGCGGAGGGATACTTCACCAGCTCAGGTTGTAGCAGTAGACGACGTGGTGTTTGGAGTCAGACTTCCTGTTACTGCAGGTGTGGTCATGATCTCAGGGTTCAGCCCAGACCTATCAGCTGATCTTTACCTTTTATTGTACTGGAGGGATCACTTCAGTGTTGTGGCTACGCTGATACACAATCTAACATGTTCTCCAATGAAAGTGTTGTTTTTTTTTAATCATTGGCGTCCTGAAGGCTGCTCCTTCATTCCAGTTGTGTGTGTGTGTGTACAGAAAACACACCGACGGATAAAACAAACAACATTCTCAAGGTTTTTTCCAGTATATTATCAAATCTAAACTGAATGCTCATTGAACCTGCCTTTCTCTCTTCTTGGCCTGGCGTCGTCATGTGTCGCCACTTCCTGTATAAGCAGTTTCAAATTAAAAGCCATCCATGGAGTCGTGTTACTGCACGCTGCAGTGGCAGCAGTGAAAACTAAAAGACTGTCTAGTTAAAGGACTGAAGCTGAGAAGTAAAGTGGAGATGCTAGTGAGATTATGTGAGAGGGAGACGTCTCAGCGGGACATGCTGCTGCTGCCCACTGGGATGGATGTGTTTGGGACTGCACCACAGGGTCGCTCCTCTACTCTGTCAGGTTTCATCTGCTCGCAGAACAAACTGTGTCGGGTCACTGGATTCGTATTGAAATTCAAACGTGGAAGCAGCTGCAGCCAAGAGCCTCTCCACTGCTGGTCTGAGAATGGGTTTGTCCTCTCTAGACTGATTCTTGCTGTTATTATTGGACAACGTTGTGTGTGGAAAGGAACTCGCCTAATGCCAGTAGGAAGTGAGTGATGTGATGTGAACACACCTTCTCACTGTCCTCCTAAATTGGTTTGTTAAAGGGATAGTTCAACCTTTTGGCAAATTGGTCCATAGTCACTATAGTCTTAAGAGTAGGTTTGTTACCTGCAAGCTGCTCAGAGCTATGCTACAGAGGCTCATGGGGTTTCTTGGTTTCTCTTATCAAACTCATCAAATACACAATCCAACAACTCAAGTTGTGACCTGCACATTCACCACGCTATGAGATAATAACAGAATGTTACGAGACAGAGTTGTTTTCGAGGTAAATTCGTGCAAAAACGCTGATACGCGTTACCGCAGAGGGCAGTTTTTCATCAAGTAGTCTCTGCATTTGCCTCGAAAACAACTCTGTCTCGTAACGTTCTGTTATTATCTCATAGCGTGGTGAATGTGCAGGTCACAACTTGTCCACCAGAGCGTTTTAGAGTTGTTGGATTGTGTATTTGATGAGTTTGATGAGGGAAACTAAGAAATCCCATGAGCCTCCATAGCATAGCTCTGAGCAGCTCACGGCTCTGCTCCGCCGTTCTAAAAACAGCTTGCACCGACAATTAAAGGTAACGAACCTACTGCTATGACTATAGGGATTATGGCAATGGGCCAATTTGCCAAAATGTTGAACTATCCCTTTAATGATGGCACACCATTGCATTGACACTGATGCTTTTTCTTCATCTTAATTCACCGCAGAGCTGTGAGCAGGGAGAGACACAGACAGAGGTCTCAGCTGAACTGTGGACTTTGGACCATTCCCCAACCAGGCTGCTCCACTGATAGAAAAGAAGTGACATTCTTGACAACAAAGCAAGAGTATAGTTTAAAACAGGAAGATGGGGTATCATCAATAAAGGCAGACTTTGCTTCTGACAGTTTATGAAGAGCAGATTTGAAGCTCAGACTGAGCTGCTCTACCGACGCCATCCTGGCAGCGTCTGACTCCACCAAACTCTCTGCTCATCCAAAAAATGGGCAAAGAGGCGGGGCTTGTATAGAGCCAATACTTTAATGATGCATGTCAGGTTGCTCACACACACCTGTTGCTCAAAGAGGCCACATCCACAATAATGCATCATTCTAATATAAGCCTTAATGAGATTAAAGTTGTTATAAAGGAGGGAATCAGCTATTAGCAGGCTGTAAACATGTTTATTGCTCCAGTAAAGTTGCACTTTTTAACATGGGAGTCTATGGGGGCTGACTCACTGTTGGAGGCAGACTGCATTTCCCTTTCATTAAGAAAAACCAGACACACACCTGTACAGGTGGAGCATGACTGTCAGGTACTGTGCACCCTCCTGTGAGCTGGCCTCTTCACATAGAAGTCCATGAGATGAAGTGAGTGTGAGCCTGTTGTCTGACTGACAGGAGTGGACCTCCAGTTGTTAGCCTGATTCAAACGGCTGCCCATCTGGCAGTAGTCTGTAATGAAGTACAGCCTACATGTATTGATACAGATTAGAGGGCCAGGTCAAGGTCCAAATGTAGAGATATACAGGGCCAAATTGGGGCCCTAAGCAGTTTTTTTTTTAAATTTTGAAGTGAAATTAACGTTTTTTTATGCGGACAAAAGTTTACATTTTTATTTCAACAACTTTGTTTATATTATTTCTAACTGTTTTAACCCCCCCCCCCTCGATCTCTGTTGCTCCTGATTGGTGATGTATCTTCGCCTGCAGCAGTGATTGGTCAGATGTTGATTGCTGTCAGTCAATGCAATCAGATCACAGCTGTTGTTGCTCTCTTGCCTCAAACACTACAAACATACCGCCGCATTTCAGTTCATTAGAATCTGACGGAGGTCACGGTCTTCTCCATGATAGTGGAGCTACTGAACCAGACTCAGGAAACCTTTACAGGTGTTTGGAGTTCATCAGCTGATTAGAGTGTGACACCATTTGGTTACTATAGTGAACCTTTTCACTATATTCTAATGTTTTGAAATACTGAATTGTGGGGTTTCATTAAATCTAAGCCATAATCATTACAATTAAAAGAAATAAAGACATGAAATATTTCAGAAATAAAGACATGAAATATTTCAATATGTGTGTAATCAATCTATATAATATATTAGTTTCACTATTTGAATTGAACTACTGAAATAAACGAACTTTTCCATGATGTTCTAATCACAGATACAGATAGCAAAGTGAGTGTTTGGAGCTTGTTGCTGTAAAGAGCATCATGTTGCTGCTGTGGATAGAAGCACAAATGAGGGTTTTCAGTTTAAATACTGAGGCAGCTGACGAGCTTTAATCACAGGACAGCGTGGCTCTAACATTAACCCACACTTCACACTGTTAGGAGCTGCTTCTCCCCTGAGTGAAAGCGCCACCCCTCCATTACTGAATCACTGTCCTGGCACTGGAAGCTTGTTTTCTTTGTCCACTGCCTGTTGCTGCTCAGTAGTTAGTGAAGCCAAGGAAAAGATGTGGGAGCACATTTGTTGGCTCTGGAGCTCAGTGAAGTCAGGTTTTGGTTTCAGCCATGGGCGTCGGAACTGGTGGAGTCTCTAGTTAAGTCTCTATAGGTCCAACAACCTGTCCGTGTTTTTTAATGACACTGAACTGCTTCCCTTCGTTCCCCTTCTGCAGGTAAGAGCAAGGAAGCTGAGATCAAACGGATCAACAAAGAGCTGGCCAACATCCGCTCCAAGTTTAAAGGAGACAAGGCTCTGGACGGCTACAGCAAGAAGAAGTACGTCTGCAAGCTGCTCTTCATCTTCCTGCTCGGCCATGACATCGACTTCGGACACATGGAGGCGGTCAACCTGCTGAGCTCCAACAAGTACACAGAGAAACAGATCGTAAGTCCTGTTTACACCTCTGATTAATGGAGTTTGTAGCCGCGCCTGAGTTTATCCTGCTCCGCTTTAATCCAACACATTTGAGTAAAGGATTTATTATAAGACTTGAGTGTATGTAGACTGTATATTTAAAAAAAGAACCTACAAATAGGTCTGTCACAATTATTACATCAAATATTCCAATTGTTTCCATTCATCTGTATAAAAACAGCTGGACGTCATATTTACATCACTATTTCCTCATGGTTTTCCACCGGTCCTCTTTTAATGACATCATCACATTGCGCCCCCTTCTTCTGTGAAGGTTTAATGACACGAGTGGAGATTGAACGCCACAAACTGTTTATCTGGAGGCATATTTTTTGATATGTGATGACAGCATTTCAATAAGAATCTATTGACATTAGCATCAACGATTTAGTTGCAAAACCTAAAGGGAACCCAAATGTGACTTTATTCATGTGTTCCAAATTGTAATGTTGATAAATGGCTCTTCTTCTTCATACATAAAGTGTATTGTAAACTTTGTTTAGGCCTACACTATAACTGTGGCATAAAATGATCAGAAAAACAACAGACGTCATTAATCATAATTATTTGTCACCAGCAGTCTGACCAGTGTTCTGCTTCAGTTCCATAACCTTTCCAAGTGAAATATCACAGGTTTGAACAGAATAATTGTGGAAAAGAGACGCTGCTTGAAGCCATTACTCTAACAAGTAGATGAAACCTATTGGAGTTGATGTGTGAGGGGCTGAAGAATCCGAATCAGGACTTTAGACAGAGCCTCTGTTGAGCCACATGAGATCTAAAGCTTTCTGACTCAGTGTTGACACAGCTAGAAATCAATGACCTGTGTGTCATTCGCTGCACACTGACCACCTGGCTACGAGACGGTGTTGATCTAGTCCATATAGTACTCTGGTGCCCCACCTGATCCAGACTGGGATTCAGGTCCAAACTTCACAGTCAGATTCACTAACTAAAGCTTTGAGTCAGGTCCAACCTGTGTCAGTACAGTAGCCAATCACACATCTGCTTCACAGTGGAATGATGAAGTGCAGTTTGTGGAGGGGAAGATATGAAGACACTGTGCAGTCCATAATTAAGTCAACTGTGATAAACTGTCTGTCTTTTTGAAATAAGAATGATCACAACCAGAGGATTGCCCTCTACCATGGCCAGATAATCACTGCATCAGTCATCTGCCAGATCCACAATATGATCTGGATCAGCAACAGACCGTTCACACGCATTGATCTTGACACCTGAAATGTGTCTGATTTTACACATCAGAATCCAATCATTGGTATCTGCCACTGTTGAGGATATTGATAAAACTTTGTGGATCCAGATCTTGAACCAGACCGGCACTAACATCTGGTTCATGATGCATCCCTCCAACAAATCATGTAAAACATGTGGTAACTGGTACAGATTTTCTCCTCAGTGACTCATGACTGATTTATAGTAATTTAAGATAATTTGTGATGATCCCCAACTTTGCATATAAAATATATTACTGGTCCACCTGTGTCCCTGCAGATCATCCAACTACCACCATGACGCTTTTGACCGGAGTTTAATAACACTGACATGACGGTGTCCTCCCTCTATAATGTATAGGATGGACACGGTTTAACTGCTGGAGATGTTAAAGCAGAACTACCTCAGCTATGTAGCCGCTTCCTGAATCTGTCTCATGGACCGTTTTCTCAGGAACAGGAAATGTCGAGTCAGCAGAATAATGTTGAGTCAGGATCTGAGAGCTGACTGCTGCACCAGCAGAAGTCGCCCAGAGACCAGTTCCTCTAGAGCAGTGGGTGGGGGCCATGACTGAGTCTAGTCTGTGTTTTTAATGGATCGATCCTGCAGCCCCCAAGTGGGTGGGTGGGCGCTGTCTGCAGAGTGACCAACTGTATGGGATGGATCCATTAAAAACACCGACTGGACTCAGTCATGGTCCCTGCTTTGAAGCAGGCTGAGGAACTCCTACCCTCTAACACCAAACCCTTAAAGGGATAGTTCAACATTTTGGCAAATTCTCCTCCCGCCTTAATCCCTATAGTCAAAGCAGTAGGTTCATTACTTCACTTTGATTATCGGTGCATGTTGTTTTGAGATCAGCGGGGCAGAGACGTGAGCTGCTCAGTGAACACAATGGTACAGGTCCTCTGTCCTCTGTCCCTCGAAACTCATCTAATACACACTCCAACAAAACACTCATGCACATTCAGCACACTATAAGATAATAATGTAACATTAAGAGACAGAGTTGTTTTCGAGGCAAATGCGTAGCCGGAACTACATTCCAGACACGCCTGCTGGGCGGAGTGATTTCAAAAGCACAAGTAGTTCCAAGTATTTGCTTCATGTGTCGTAATGTTACATAATTATGACTATGACTATACCCCTGTGACTATAGGGATTACGGCAAAAGGTGAATTTGCCAAAATGTTGAACTATCCCTTTAAACCATAACCCTTATCTAACTCCAGATGGCTGACCCCTAACTGGAAACTCTTAACCCAGGCATGTCCAAACTATTCCACAAAGGGCCGTGTGGCTTTTTGTTTGAACCAATCAAGAGAAGACAGTTTGACCAATCAGCTGTCTGCAGACTGAGATCAGTTGATGAAATGAGTCAAGTCTGGTGTGGTGCTGCTGCTGCTGCTGCTGCTGCTGCTGGGTTGTAACCAAAACCTTGCAGCCACACGGTCATTTGCAGAATAGTTTGCCTTAACCTCTATTACCTCTGGCTCCTGACCTTTCCCCCATAAGTGGGGGTGGGGGGTGGGTGACTGCGGTGAAGATCTGGTGCCACCTGCTGGTCAGAGTGGAATCAGCCTCATACTAAACAGCCAGCACAGGTGCATCATGTGGAGAGGCTGGAGTGGCTGTAGTGATCCTGTTGATACGAGTGTGAGTGAAGCCGTCAGTGTAAATACAGCTGAACGGAGCTCCACTCAGCTGAATATTGGATCTTCATGAAGAGAGGATGTGTTTACTGGGCTGTTGGATCAGACCTAATTGGCTTGACCCGACGGCTCGTGACTGTACACACACGTTATTATGAACCGTGGGACTGGAAGCACAGACTCTTGACTGGTTTCTTTTTTCTTTTCTTTTCTTTTTTTAAAATGTTTTTATGAAACAAAAGATAAAACGGTACAGATCAACTCAACATACATTGTGTTTTTTCTTATTTAAACCCATCCCCACCCAACCGCACACTGCCTTGAGTAAGAGAGAGATAAATAAATGAATAAATAATAATGATTAAAGACCGGGTAAACCAAGAATAAATATGTGTTTTAAGTTTATAATACCACAGGAAAATATATTATTAACCACTCTGCCAAATTTGGAGGACTAAAAAAGTCGTTAAGTATATAAAATTCTTCATCAAAGTTGTCAATAAATGAGCAGTTTTCTCTGGTTCCGGACGGTGGGGGCGTGTCGCGATGTGGTCAAGCTGCAGGCAAAGAGACCAGCCCCATGGCAGGAGAGCTGGACTTCACTGACCGTCTCTGATACACAACCTAAACGTGACCTCAAACACACTCCACCACACACCCCAGTCCTCAGCACTACAGCTGATAAACCTTCAGGAAATATTTCTTACCTTCACTCTTGGTGTCTAAAACAGTCCCAGCAGCAGCTGCTGCAGCCATCCAGCTCTAACAGGTTGTAATCCACCATGCTGCTCTGTTTACATCTCGTTACCGGTCAGCGTCTTTCATCCATTTGCATTGTGTGAAAAAATAAATAAAGTTTTTAGCTAACGTTAGCTTAGCTTTAGCTTCAAGTGTCCTGACAGGAGAAGCAGTAGCAGAGACAGTGAATTATCTCTGGACCTGGTACCGAGTCCAGACCCGGTCCAGACCGCCCGGCGCCGTGACACCGCGTCCGAGCTGAGCAGCAGCCGTGTCCCGGTGGGAGGAGACCGGGGGAAACAACACGGTGGAGCCGGGATCAGAAACAGACCGGGGGAAACAACACGGTGAAGCCGGGAGGCTACGGCTGCTACCGCGGCTACAAACTTTTTTTTCTCTTTCACACAATGCAAACGGAGGAAACGGGCAGACCGCGACTAACGATCAAAACGGGAATAATATCGATCGGTGGATTATTAACTGGATGACTGATGCTGCTGCTGCCTGTTTTAGACACCAGAGTGAAGGTAAGAAATGGTTTGATCAGCTGTGTGTCCGCTCGGACGTGTGGTGGACTGAGAGCACGAGGAGTTTTTTTTTTTTTTTTTTTTTTTTTTTTTTTAAGGTGTTTTCTGTCCGTGATTGTACAGTATGGCTGGTCTCCCGTGTGTCTGGTTGTTTGGGGGGAGTGGAGGCTGTTTGGTCGGACAGTGTGTTAATGAGGGAGGCTCTGGTCAAAAGACGGTGTTGTAGCTGCTGCTGTTGTTGTGTGTGTGTGTGTGTGTGTGTGTGTGTGTGTGTGTGTGTGTGTGTGTGTGTGTGTGTGTGTGTTCTTGTACATACTACATTGTGAGGACCGGCGAGAGTTTTTAACCAACACTGTGAGGACACTTTTGGGATGTGAGGACATTTTGGCCGGTCCTCACTTTGTCAAGCTTTAAATTAGCTCTAAATGCTATAAATAAGCTCCCCTCTGTTTTTCACAGAGGGTCCTCAGTTTGATAGTAAGTTAAGAATTTTTCGCCAGAATTTCACACACTTTTTGCTCTCTGCTCCGCCTACTGGTGAAATTTGGTACTGCACCCAAATATTCAACGCTTAGGCATATAGGACTAATCTCCTGCTGCTGTACTAAGACATTACTAGAAATCATGTTTGTTTTGTTTTGCATGGCCATTTATGATTTTTTGAAAATTGTTTTAATTAATTCAATGGATAATTATTGAATTTGTGCTATGACAATATTTTTCCATGTGATTTGTTTAAATTTAAAAGGATTAACATTTAAAATGTTATTATTATTATTATTATTATTAATAATAATAATAATAATAATAATAAGCAAATTAAGGCTAAGTGCTGTCCAAAACCCACTGTCATATTTGTGAAACTTTTATTGTCGTTTAGACTTCATTTTACATGGTCCAGATCCAAAACTACTCTACTTAGACAAGACAGATCATTAGTTACATTACTAGATCATGACAGAAGCTGGAGACCTACCAATTTTTAGTTATATAAAACCTTTATTCTATTTATGAAAATGCAATAAAGAGACATTTTGCTGTTTTTCTTTTTCCACGTCTAGACCATTCATGTCCGAAATAGTGAAAGCTTTTTTTCTAGTTTTATAGTTCAGTAAGAACAGTTTTCTGTTTGACACGTAGACCACGTTGGACCAGGTCCATATCCAAAATCACCATACAGAGGCAACTAGTAACTAGGTACTAGATTAAATACTGTCTTTTTGGACAAATCATCTTCTTGCATGAGCACTACTGGTCTATGTGGTCTACATCTGGGGGAAAAAACAATTAAAATGTCTTTTTTTTTCATTATCATAAATAAAGCACAGTGGTGGTGAGGCATTCCTTACTTTTACAATGTATGGCGTGCCATCACAACAGATGAGCAACAATGAGAGGACCACTGTTTGTTACCCTACAGTTTCCCCTCTACATCAGAGGCTGTGGACCAGAAGCCATCCTCAATGTCATCCATGACTCTACCTGCTGCATGCGGAAACTAATGACTTTTTTTTTTAAAGAGGGCAGTTAATGGCTCATTATAGTTAGGCCTATCTTCCAGTCGCCTTTAAAGCAGATATCAGGTGAATGTTTTTGTTAATATAAGTCCTAAATAGTCCTATTTTCTGTCAGCATCACTTCCATAGAGTGTTTGGTCTCTCCGTCACTCTGCTCTGCTGTAAACCAGGAGAAAACTTTCCTTGTAGGATACAAGTGTTATCCAATGAGGAGAGAGAACGGCATGAAGGGCTGTGTGTGCAGCCAAGGGATGCGCATGAATTAGATGCCTGACGAGGGCGGGGGCTGCTAACTCATGGTGCGTTCAAGGAAACTCGTAACTTGTGTTTTTCCTTCCTGTGAAGTCATACCAGTTCGATCTGGTACGAGTTCACGGGTCGGAAGTTACGAGTGGCCGTTATAGTGACTTTCACAGGCAACAGGACGGTAAAAACACGAGCTACGGGTTGGAACGCTACAAAGTCGTAACAAAGCTGTAACTTACGGTTTCAAAAGCCTGGAACGCAGCATTAGACAAAACCACCGGATCGCTGATATCTGTTTTAATATGTGAAGTGGTCTGACTTCAGGAAAATGTTGATAATTCACGGTTTTATAATGATTATTCATTTTAATAGTTTTGGCTGATACAAAGACATGACATGGCCATAAATATGTGGCAAGGAAAATTTGATATTTTATCTTTTTCAATCATTACCTAGTTGAGTACTATATTCTTTATTTATTAATATAATATAAATACTTAAAGATTCCCTAAACCAAAAATCGTCTTTTTAAAATAATTAACATGTCAATTTAGTGTATGGGCTCTGCTACAAGGCATTTCAGGAGCAAAATTGCTAATCCACGCAATAACTGAGCATTTTAGACTTGAAAATGCAGTTTTAGTACCAGAGTCTGAAAAAACTGAATTCAATTTTTCAAATTGGAGTCCGTTTTCGTGCGTCACGAAACTATAGCAACCAATCCCGTTGATTTCCCCCCCATCTCATTATATAAATTACCCACAGGGTGTAAAGCTGGAGTAACGTACGTTAAACAGCGATGACGGCGACGTTGCTCTGTGCTCGGTGAGGAGCGGTTAAGGACGGTGATACCAGCCTGTTACCAGTAGCTCAGAGACTGTGGGCGTGGCCTCTGGATGCGAGCACCTAAAGAACTTTATAATTCACAGCAGCGGCGGCTCAGGAGCTCATGCCGCTGTTTGTTGTAGTAATTCACCGCGATAGCGGCACTTCACTCCTACATAACAGCTGGATGCACCACAAAATTATGTGTGGCAGCGGTGGCAATGTGGTAATGTCGCTGACTTATAATCTGTAGACTTGGGTTCGAATCCTGTGATCCATTTTCTTTCTCTGTCTTTAAACTTCATTCACTTTTCGGTTTACATTCAAATTTGCATTTTAATACAAAGACTCCCCAGAGGAAACACAAGCTTGCACTTGAAACCTGACGTGAGCTTCGTGTTTTCAAATCACCTGTCTGTCTTCCTTGCCCCTGACGCATTGACGCGGGGGGGGGGGGGGGGGGCAGCCAATGAGTGCTCGCGGCAGCGCCGCTGCTCGTTGAATACAGCTGTAATAACGTGATTTCAGGTCCTGAAACATTTGTAATATCTCTGGAAAAAGTCACTAGATTTGTCGCTAGTCGCTTTTTACAAAAGAAGTCGCCAAGAGGGTTTGGAAAGTCGCCAGTTGGCAACACTGCGCGCACCGCCGTTACCTAGCAACCCTGACCAAGCAAATCATGCATATTAATAAGATGTGAATTTTTCAATGAGGGAGAAATATGGACGTGTTGTTAGTGTCTTTGGAGATTTATTTTAAACAACTTTTTTTTATCAAAAAATAGTCATAGCAGAGCATTTTTACACATTTTTTTACATGCACATCATGCCCATGACAATGGGACTTGAGCTTTCATTAGTTTTCACAGCACAAACAACATGATTTAAAGTCAACAGTGAACATTACGGCCCTTTCCTGTATGTCATTCCCCCCTCTCTCTGCCTCCCATTTCCTTTCACACTCTGAACTGTCCTATCAAATAAAGGTATGAAAAGCCAAAAATACTGTATATAGGCTACTTAAAAAAAAAAGACAGACGACAGTCGCCATGGTGGGGATCGGCCCACATAATAGGTGCCAGGGGTCTGCTGCACTTGACTCGTCTTGAAACACAAACCAAGGAGTCCGAAGGGACAGTGTTGTTGTGTGTCCTTGAGAGGAACAAGAACGACAAACACACGGTGACCTTTGACACGTCTGAGGGTCGCACGGAACTCCACACAGTTGATGGGCCTCACTTCCTGATACACAAACTCAAATGTCTGCCTCCTAGCTTAAAGCGTTAGTGAATTATTTGGTGTAGATTTGAATCAGCTGTTCTAAACCCTCTCACGCCTTCTCTATTTCCCACTTGCGCTGGTTGGAGGGACGGAGGTGGGAAAGAGGAGGATTTGCAGTAGGGTGCGTGGTGGACGAAAATTGCAAAGTGTGCCTAAACACGACAGAGACTGGGAGAGAGCTACGAAATTAGAGCCCTTAATGTGAAAAAGAAAATATATCTAAAGGCATAAAAAGTGATGCACTTTTTTTTAATTTAGACTTTATCCAGTTAAAGGAATTGTGTGAAAATATGTTTGTGTTTTATGGTCAAACGTCTTCAGTAAGGCAAAATACTGAAAGGGTTAACAGGGTTTTAGTGAGGTGCTGGAGAAGCAGAAGCAGGACTGGGGCTCTGCTAATTAACGACCCATCAACTCAGCAGCCAGAGCACTCTGTGCAAGGTGAAGAGTTCACCGGCTGAGTGACACTGGCTGCCTCTCACCTGTTAAAGAGACAGATGGAGAAATTTAAAAGACTGCAATTTCATTATATAAAAACAATGATGGAGGATCATATTAATTCAAAGGACTACAGTGTTTCCCCCAGAAAATTTGTTAGTTAAGGTGGTGTCTGACCTGTCGACGGGGGGGGGTAGCGCGGAGATCTGTTGACGGGGGGGGGGGGGGTAGCGCGGAGATCTGTTGACGGGGGGGACGCGCCGTGCCGTATTAAAGTTTCGCTTTCAACACGCGCTGCTGTTATGCGTGCGCGCTTCTCTGTTGTGTGTATGTGTGTGAGAGGATGCGGCCATCGTCCGACGGGGGGGGGGGGGGGGGGGGGCGGCGCCGGCGGCGAATATCGCTACATTTTTTTTTAAGATGTTAGTTTAGGCGGCAGCTCTTTGTTGTTAAGGCGGCCGCCTTAACAGGAAAGCGCTGCGGGAAACCCTGGACTATGAAATTTTGATTTGGAAATTTTCAGGAAATGTAAAGTATTGATGCATTTTCTTCCTCCATCTGATTCAAATTTACCCATCCTAATACAGCTCCTGAAGAACGGTTCAGCTAGAGAGATGGCTGAGGTCTAATTTTCTTAGATTCTAAGAGTTATATGCTAAGAGTGCAAGGAGGAGGAAAATCAATATACAGATCATCTTTACAGTATATGGAACTGTACAGGACAGATAACTATCCCCTCAAGATTTTCTCCTCAATAACACAAAATTTTATTTACTCTGGGAATCTCATTTGAGACTTTTGCTGAAAGTATATCAGACAGACAGAATAGTGAACTCAAACAGTATGTCACAAAAGAACATCAGAGAAAGTTACAGATACCGGAATTAACTTTAACAGAGGTTTATCATATCATGTAGCTCGTGTTATGGTGGTGGAGCACTACAAGTGGGTCCACAGTCTCCAAGAGATAATAACAGACTGAGATCTGGAAAGTCTGTAGCTACAGAGTTAATTCATGTTATTTTTCATTTTTTTTAAATCATATGATGCAAAGCTAGTTAAGACAGATAACAGTCAGTCTTGGCTATGCTGCTGCCGACACTGCTGCTGCCCTGCTGGGACCCTTACTGCTTCTTCATGTTACTGCTGTTGCCCCTCCTACCCATGAGGTTTTGCAAACCCACCACCTCCCCAGCATCCACCTGTGGGCTCTGTCTCTATGATTTCCTGCGAGGCCCTGCTTTCATTCCCTGTAATGTCTGTCAAAGTAGATCATTATTCAGGGAATGAATATCTGAGACAGAGCCTGTTGCCTGCTCATTGTTATTAATTGTTCTAATTTTGAGTTGCCTGACTGAATTGTACAATTTTATATGTTTCTCCACTCATTTGTTCATTTCCTCAATAAATAAATCAAGAGGTTAAATCAATATTGACATAAATTTAATCTGAATTTTTTAATTAGGTGTCCCCTTGAGTTATGTGAAACTCTGATGCTCTTTATATGTCAAAGAGACCATGAAGTCACTTCACCGCAGTGAAAGTGTTCATCAAAATAAAACTTTAAATTCTGGGGCGATAGCTCTGTGTGCTCATTCCAATTTAATTTCCACATCATCTTTGATTGCCAGTTTTGTAAGCAGGGTTTCCACCGAATCAACTGCCTTTTTTTTTTTTTTTTACACACCGCAACATATGGTTCACGTCATAACTTCATATTTTGGCCATTCAAGCTTCCATAGTCCATAGTTCACTTGTTTGTTTGATAGTTCAAAGACTTTTGGTTAAGTAGCCATGGATAGCTACCCCGCCGTCATTGCGGCCATCGCCGGCCATCGCTGGCCAAGTGTGTTCTGTTTCCTCATGATAACAAGATAAATCTTATTTTAAGAAGAAAAGTTTTGTTATCCTGAGAGAGCAATATGCACACATCTTGTCACCTTTGATTTTAGGGAATTTCCATCTGTCATTTGAAGGGTTAAAATCCTGTTTATGATGATGGAGATTATTTTATGATCAAGACTGAATGTGGGAAAAAAAATATAAAAAAAATACACTCATTATATTTTTATTCATATTTATGAATATGTACACAAAATGTATATGAGGGTTTTTTGAGAATGCACTTGTTGGAACTGTGAAAATATGTTCAGGTGTTAGGGTCAGCCTTCATCAGAAAGGCAGAGCAGTAACAGAGTTGTTGAGAGCTGCTGGAGAAGCAGAAGCTGGGGCCTCTGCTAATTAATGGCCCATCAACAGCAGCCAATCAGAGCGCAAGGTGAAAAGTTCAAATCGGTCCTCACTCTGATGGTTAAAAACTTTTTTCCTGAAACTTTGTTTTTCACACAATCTGAACGAATGTATAGTTTGTTGGTTCCCCCTAGTGTTCAGACATATGTTTCCTGTGTTGACATGAGGTCTAGAAATGCCGGTCCTCACTTTGCAGGAAATTCACTCGGTCCTCACTATGCAGCAAGTACAAGAATGTGTGTGTGTGTGTGTGTGTGTGTGTGTGTGTGTGTGTGTGTGTGTGTGTGTGTGTGTGTGTGTGTGTGTAACGTTAACGTTGTGAGGGGTGTGTGACCGGAGGATTCAGCCTCTCTCCCCGCGGTGACGGCTGTTTATCAGTTTATCACGGTGTGAATACGTTAACGTTAGCACTGTAAACTCGTTATATGAAGGAACAGGACAGTAGTGGTCTCCCCTGTGTGTGCACATGAGCTACGTTTAGTTAGCTGCTGTTTCACGTGTTTCAGCTGGACTGAAGAGCAAGTGGGACGGAAAACCTCTGAAGTCAGTTGGCTGAATGTATTTATACGAAGAGCGGAGCAGGGGGCGGGTTTATGTAAGTACGACCGCTTTACGTAAAGCGGTCATCGATTTAAGCCCGCCCATTCTAAACCTGCACACAGAACAGTCTCTGTGGCCTAGCTCCTCAAGGAAATGATGAATTGGAAAAATATTTTTTACATGATTTGAGGGACACATTTAAGGCCTAATTAATATGATAAGAAGAAAAATACTGAATTTGGTTTACCCGGTCTTTAAATAAAATAGGCTCAATTAAAATAAACAAATAAAAAATGAAGCAATGTGCTGCTGCTATGTTTCTATACTAAGCACACGTCATATTAATCGCAAATATTCCTAAATACCGGCACTTTCCAAAAATGTTCGTTATTCGTTAAATTACGTTTATGTCAATTTACCTAACACTGAATTGGTGGGAATTTAAATGTCATTCGTAAGAAGAAGAAAAAAAGATATAAAGATATAAATTATAAACTTAAAACATTTGGCATAGATCACAATTAATGACTTGAATATTTCAAACATTTCCCCTGGGGGATTAATAATTGACCATATATGAATAGATATTTGTGTATATAATTAGTCATATAATCATATTTTGACTATATTTGATTTTACACATTCATAGTGATGTGAAATTAATTAATGCATAATAATCATGATAATCGTAACACCGTGATTATATTTCTAACAATAATCGTACCAAGAAAATCTGTAATCGTGACATCTCTAATGTACAGTGGTTGTCAGAGCTTTTGCATCAACACCAACTCTCCTCAATCCGCTGGGAGAGTTGTAAGTCTTGTAAATACATTATCCTGACATGGGATTCCAAATGTGTATGTAACCTGTTCTCCCTTGTTGTTCCAGGGCTACCTGTTCATCTCAGTGCTGGTCAACAGCAACAGCGAGCTCATCCGTCTGATCAACAACGCCATCAAGAATGACCTGTCCAGCCGTAACCCCACCTTCATGTGCCTGGCTCTGCACTGCATCGCGAACGTGGGGAGCCGCGAGATGGCCGAGGCCTTCGCCAGCGAGATCCCTCGCATCCTGGTGGCTGGGTGAGTGCGGCCTCCGGTCCGACGCGTCGCTCATGCGCGAGCCGACCGGTTCAGCCGTGACTTAACTTTGCGCTCATGTGACCGACAGGGACACCATGGACAGCGTGAAACAGTCGGCCGCACTCTGCCTGCTCCGCCTCTACAAGACTTCTCCTGACCTGGTGCTGATGGGGGAGTGGACGTCACGCGTGGTGCACCTGCTCAATGACCAACACATGGTAAGATTTCTCAAATTTCAAATGTGTAGCAACCCTGTATAAAGGTAAAGAATAAATAGAATAAAACATAGAACAAGTTCATTAGGCAGTTCGGAGCGTGAATGCACCCCACCGGCACAGAGCGTGAAGAGAGAGAGAAGGGGATGCGGTGGTGTCCTTTGCTGCTTGGTGACAGGACTCTGGCTGACTCCCAATTTATCGCCGGTCCCAATTATCCGCCGGGTGTAGCAAAATATTTTTTTGTATTAAACGCCCATCCCAAACGCCGGATCAAACATTGTTTTTCTGGTTGCCACCAAGGGGGCAGTTGTCGGTCTGAGAAGTGAAGTCACTTCCGAGTTCAAAAAACTGCAATCCCCTCGGCTTCCTCTGGGGGCTGGTGTCAGAAGGGAGCATTCTCCATAGACCCCCATGTTAAAATCGCCGACTTTACATCCTCAATAAACATGATCAAAGCCTGGTGTCAGCACGTTTTTTGGTCTCAATCGATAGTTTCTACCCCCTCTACCGTTTTACTGTTATTAGGTTAAAACTCTGGCCAATTAGGGCACGGAAATGTTGAGTGACAGGTCCGAGCAGCTCCGTGGACAGCTGCTTCGAGGCCAGTGGGCGGGTTCTCGGCCGGCCAATCCAACATGGCGCTGTTCAGGCCGCCATATTTGAGTCACAAAAACGACTCCCCAAAACCAATGGGTGACGTCACGGATGCTACATCCATATTTTTTACAGTCTATGGTTGCCACAAAATATTATATATAATTAGTGTGACTGCTGAAGCAGTCACACTATTGTTCTTCTGTTTGGCCATTTTCTTCCGCCTTTTTACGGTCTTCTTCTAGTCCTTCATACTTTGTGCTATTTCAACAATTCATATATCAAAACGTGCAGCTTTTTTTGAACTTTATCGGCATTACTTTTCTCTTTTTAACTATTTATACTTTTTAAAATATTTAACTTTTTCACAAAAAATCTCACATTCATCAAAGTCTCAACCTCTCTTCTTCACAACTCCACTGTAGTGTAGGGTTTAGGGTGGCCGTTTGCCAACCCTAAGGTCACTGGTTCGAAGCCAAGGGAAGAACTCTTGTTATGTTATGTTGAATTCTGCTCTCCTCCCCCGCCTTCAATTGGTTACAGGTGTTTGTTATCTCCTTGATTACTCATACCAGTTTGCAGCACATCATCACATTACAATGAATGACAACAGTTTTGAAAGCAGTGTGCTCTCTGTAGCCGAGTGGCAGAGTAAAGGTTTAGTGATCATATGGTCATGGGTTCAATTCCTGCCTCAGTCTTTTCACTTCATTGCTTGACTTTTGATTCCAATTATTCAGCTGTCATTGGACAGTCTTTGATTCCTCATAGTATAAAGCTCATTGTAACTCAGGTTCTCTGTGGCCATATGGTTAGTGCTCAGCCTGAAATTCACAGACATTTTCATTCTAAGTCATTCAAGCTTGACTCTCAAGCTTTCTTGATGTTGACAGTGTGCAGATCATTAACAGACAACAGTCTCTGCAACTGTGTGTGCACTGTGGCCTAGAGGCAGAGTGGAAGTCTAATGACCATGAGGATGTGGGTTCGATTCTGACCTTGGTCAAACATTTGTATGGTGATCACAGCTTGCACTATTTGCTAATTCTGCAACAGCGTTCAGTTGCTATCAGCAGTCACACCATTTCCATTCTTGGAAATGCTTTTTCTAGTTATAATCAGTATAGTAGTATAGTCAGTATAGTATTTGCATATAATAATATGCAAATATAGCCTACATAAACACAAACAAATAACCTTAAACAAATTGGAAAGGTATCCTAGCCTATTTATTTGATTTTAGAGTAACCTCACTGATGACATGAGGTGATGTCGAGCAGCCGCTGCCCCCCCCACACCCCCCACACACACCCCCGCCTCAGCCCAAATGTTGGCCAGGAAAAACCCTGGCATTAGGTGTGTTATTATACCATTAATTCATTCTGTTCGTACAGAGGAAAGGAAAAAACACTCTTTCTTGTATGGATAGACTGAGGTAGTCAGGTAGCAATTGCCAACTGGAAACTTTGGTAACTTCAAATAACTAACATTAATGTCGTAATACACAGATAATGTATACGCAGGCTATATGCCAACGGCCTTGATGTTTTTGGTCCTGTCTGTGCTCATGTCCAGAGGCTTAAAGGCAGCGGGGAAAAGTTGTTCTTTTTCCTTGCACCCGTGATTGACGTATCAGGGAGATGCTGTCTTATATGTTAACATGTTTGATGCATTTCCAGCGACGCACCGCACCTCCGTGAAACATCAACGGCAGACAGCCTGGCTAATTAACCCCACCTTGATTGGAGTGAGGACTCAACTTAAAAAAAAAAAAAAAACCTCACTTGTATGACTGCGTGCACCGAACCGCGATGCCCGTACAGTGACGGCACCCGGCAAATACTGTTACACCCCTACTACCATCTACAGCCCCTGACATTAATGGTCCAGTGTGTAAAATGAGGAGGAAACAGTGACTTCCAGCATTACGATTCTATTATTTATCTATTAAATAATTCTATTGTTAATTATGAACAGGAAACTCTTGAAACGTGCTCTCTGGTTGGCTGGATTTTCCATTCTGTACAAACATGGCGGCGCACTCTCTAAGCAAGACCCTTGCTATATAAAAGAAGAATTATAAGGCTATAAAAACTAAACAAATTTTATTTTATAGCGATTATACACTTACAAACATACAAATAGTATATTCATTGGTAGTATATTCAGATTTTGCCAATAAACCTTGACAAATATTACACACTGGACCTTTAATGTCAGGCTTTTGTATGCAATGGAAAGGGGAACATTCAGGATTCACACCGGGGTCAAAAAGATATTTGTCCACTCTGGTCCCCCAGGTGAAGATGCTAATCTACTGTCTTCTCCTGCTGTTAAAGCAGAGACCCACAGCACAGAGTTAGTGAGCTAGAACCCGAGCTAGGTTTTAAAAAACACACACAATGACCAATCAAAGCGTCTCCGCTTTGTCACAAGAACTCCAGCCGGGAGATGAGATGTGACAGCAGCTCACTCTCTCTCACTGTGTGTGTGTGTGTGTGCTCTGTAAGTGCATGTGATGACGTTGTTCCTTGCAGTTGTGCGTGTCCTCAAGACTGAATAGAAAGGCAAACTCGACCGGCAGTGGAAAAGGGGTCAGTCAGCTTTTATTAGTTTAGAGTTCATCCACAGTAAAGAAAAAGAGAAGAAGCTTAGACTGGGAAATCTTGGTGGAGAACAAAAAGGTAGAAGAATCCTGTATGAAGCATCAGGTAACGTCTGTTTATTCAGACACCATGTGATCCATGAATGAGTGACCTCACTGAGCCACAGGTGGGATGAAAACTGCTTCAGTCTTCTCATTTACAGATGATGCTGATGACATGAATCCCACCAGAAGCTCAGTGTCGTCATATTTAAATGTCTTGTCAACACAAATGGTCCTGTGCATTAATTAGCTTTGTCCTGTCCTGTCTGTTTATAATTGAACGATGTGAGTTGTATATGTATAATAAACTGTGTGTCTCTCTGTCTCCGGGGTTCAGGGTGTGGTGACGGCAGCCATCTCTCTCATCACCTGTCTCAGCCAGAAGAACCCCGATGAGTTCAAGACCTGTGTTTCCCTGGCCGTCTCCCGACTCAGCAGGGTACGTGTGTGTGTGTGTGTGTGTCTGTGTGTGTGTGTGTGTGTGTGTGTGTGTGCTTAGTCATTAATCTGTATTTATTATTATTAATATTTTACACATACTTAGACTGGCAGCACACCTGTCATTAAAGCTCTGACCTGGTTTTACTCAGAGTACCAGAGTTTCATCTTAAACACTGGTGTGTTTAATGTGTAGAATATTAACAAGCTCAGGACCAACACAGAACAAAAACAGCAAAGGCTTTGACTTTACCAGAAAGACATTTTAAACAAAACATTAGGGGTATAGCTTTTATGTAATGTTATCTGTATAAGTTTTGTTTTGTGTGTATAATGCCATTCATGTGTTGTATGTATGTTTTGGTTTGTGTCTAGGGTTGCAAAATTCCAGGAATTTTCAAAGTTGGAAACTTTCCATGGGAATTAAAGAGAATATATGGGAATAAATGGGAAAAAATACAAATTTACAAAATTGATGGTTGGCCCTTAACAGGGAACGTAAATATAGTTGAGGAAAATATATTGTAGCATAATCTTGGCTAAAACAATCAGATTTAATCCAATATAGTAAGTAATATTTTACTCTTTTTGTTGTTCAGTAAAATAATTGATTTTTCATACAAGAATTAAAACTTGATAAAGTTCTACTCATTAATAAATCTGTTGAAATGTCATGTTTTTGAATTGTATTATTTTGCATGGATGTCTGCTCATGACAAAACAAAATATTTACATTTATGTTTGGATATGATGCAGTTTGTTTAAATTACCCCCAATTTCCAGTTAATTCCCATAAATTCCCAATTATTCCCATAAATTCCCAATAATTCCCACAATTCCCATGGAAAGTTTCCAATTTGGAATATTTCCAAAATTCTCCAGGTTAACTTCCCATGGAAAGTTTCTGGAAATTTACTGGAAATGTTCCGCCCCTTTGCAACCCTGTTTGTGTCTGTTCTATATTGTGTTGTATTGTATTCTGTAATGTTTTTGCTGTGGACCTCAGTGGGCTAAAAGAGATCCACATAAACAACCAAAGCAGAAGTCCAGACAGCTGCTGCAGACAATAAGCTGCAGAGTGGAGCAGCTCGAGGATTAACCGACCGTAGTAAACCTGGAGGTGAATCATGTCCTTTCTCCAGATTGTGTCGTCAGCCTCCACCGACCTGCAGGATTACACCTACTACTTTGTGCCAGCGCCATGGCTGTCCTGCAAGCTGCTGCGCCTGCTGCAGTGCTACCCCCCGCCAGAGGACGGCGCCGTCAAGGGCCGCCTGGTTGAGTGTCTGGAGACCATCCTCAACAAGGCCCAGGAGCCCCCCAAGTCCAAGAAGGTCCAGCACTCCAACGCTAAGAACGCCATCTTGTTTGAGGCGATTTCCCTTATCATCCACTACGACAGGTGAGCGTTCAGGAACACAACGCGGTGGATGGTGACGGTGTTTCAGCTGCTAACTGTTGAAGTCATTACGATTTAAAAAAGAGCTTGAAGGAGAACTGTGATTCTTGTTTTGTTTTTTTCTGTGTGTGTGTGTTGTAGCAAAATCAAAAGTGCGAGGACAATTCCAGGCAAATTCAACCTGGAGCAATAGTTTCCTAATATTTTAGGTCTGAAATAATGAATCCGAAGATTTTCTTTTCAATGTCTCCTGTTAATCAGTAGTTCTGTCTGTCCCATCATCACCATAGCAGCGTATAACGGGATTTGTTTACTTCGAGAAAGCCGACATGTTTGGAAACGGAGCTGTAATACAAAGTCTCACTGAGAGTCAAGTGGACAGTTCATCACTCCCATTCATCGCTGCTGTGGCGATGCTGGGACAGGCAGAACTACTGCATAACAAGAGACATTAAAAAGAAAATCTTCACCTTCCTTCTTTTAGACCTAATACATTAGGGAACTAGAGCCCCAAGTTGAATTTGCCCAAAATTGTCCTTTAACTTCTGCAATTTGAGCATTTTACAACACGGTAGTAACAGAACTGCATTCAGTACTGCAGTACCTAAAGATAAATCAACAGAATACAATGAGAGTTTAAACCATATACACTGTATTGATTTTTAATAATAACAAAAATCTATTTGCACTGACGAAAATACAAACAGTGATCAAGACCTAGTTTTGGCACATACTCAGTATTTGAATGACTTTGACTGGAGGCAAAACACATGATAAATATGTAAAGTCCCATTTCCACTAAGGAAGTTCCAGGTAAATAACAACACCACTAAATAATACAGAGCGACAAGCCCCATCCTGAGAACATCCAGATATATCGTATCGTTGCCCCTGCATCGTGATAGTCTACGTATCGTATTGCCAGATTCTTGTCAGTATTGATCTCCCTCAGTGTGATGACATGGTTTTCCCACACGTCTGAAGTAAGTCTGGTGTGTGTCTGTGTGTTTTGCGTTGGGCAGCGAGCCAAACCTGCTGGTGCGAGCCTGTAACCAGCTGGGCCAGTTCCTGCAGCACAGAGAGACCAACCTGCGCTACCTGGCCCTGGAGAGCATGTGCACCCTGGCCAGCTCCGAGTTCTCCCACGAAGCCGTGAAGACGCACATCGAGACCGTCATCAACGCCCTGAAGGTGGAGAACTCCCACTCTGACCCGCAGCGCCCCAATCAACACAACTCCACAACGCTAGCTTCATAACATCTTCATTTTTAGCTTCTTGGTGTGCTGCTCGGTGCCAGTGACCGGTCTGTGTCTCCTCTCTGTGTGTGTCTCTGCAGACCGAGAGGGATGTGAGTGTGCGGCAGAGAGCAGCCGACCTGCTCTACGCCATGTGTGACCGCAGCAACGCCAAGCAGATCGTAGCCGAGATGCTCAGCTACCTGGAGACGGCGGATTACTCCATCAGAGAGGAGATGGTGGGTGTCCTGCTGCTTTCTTTTCTCCTCTGAAGGTCAAGCGAGAACCGGTGAAGACAAAGTGTTTTCATCAAAACCCAGTGTTTGGAACGGTCTTTTTTCCAGTGCTAATGTTTCCAGGATTGAGTCCTTTTCCAGACTGCTGAACCAGCTGTGGTCTGTGTCTTCCTCTGTCAGGTGCTGAAAGTGGCCATACTGGCAGAGAAGTACGCTGTGGATTACTCCTGGTACGTGGACACCATTCTGAACCTCATCCGCATCGCCGGCGACTACGTCAGCGAAGAGGTGTGGTACCGCGTCATCCAGATCGTCATCAACCGAGACGACGTCCAGGGCTACGCCGCCAAGACGGTGTTTGAGGTAACGGCCACGTGGAGTCTAAAAATACACATGGTGCTGAGGAGGACACACACTGATCTGACATGTTCACAGCACACTGTAAAAAATAGTGCTACCTTTTTGATCAACAGTGATCTTTGAGTCTTATATGAAAATGTGTTTATTTAATGGCGCTTTTCCACTAGCGCGGTACGGCACGGTTTTTTTGCTTTTCCACTATTTTAGTATTTCTGCATTTCAATGAGCATCTATTGACAGGAGCATCATGGGTTTAGTTAGTAGTTATAATAGTGGCATAAAATGATCAGAAAAAGACAATTAAAGCATTAATCGCAATTATTTGTTTGGCAATTACTCGTCAACTAAAATTTCAGTGTAAGACAGTCATCTCAGAAAATTAAGCTGAGAACCGATTATTAAACCGACTGGATTAGGGATGCAAATTATCGAGTAATTCATTAATCGATAGTTGATAGACCTTATCGATCGATGATCGATTAATTGATAAGCGGCGATTTTCCTGAGAACCTAAATTTAAGGGGAAAATTCCTTATGGACTTTACACTAGTATTTGTTAATTTATTTTAAGAGCACAGCACAATGAAAATGTTTAAGTAGCACGTTATTTGGGACAGAGAGCTCTGAGGTTGAAGTCCTATCATAATGAGATGAGATGAGGTGAGAGAGCTGCGTTTCCATTACAGATTTTCGCAAAATAAAAGCGATATTTCTGAAACTTCGAAAAAGTGCAATTGCCATTTGCGGGTGTTTCCATTGAAAGGTATTTTGCGAATGAGCCGTAATGCGTCTTGCGTTTCTATGGTGACGGCACAGCAATCTCAGCTGCCGACAGCTGTTGCTGTTATTGTTATTAACAAAGACGAAAACAGCGCTTGATTGCTGAAAGGCAAAGCCCGTGTGGCGCTGCAGCGGCCACAAATAAGGACGCACTCACACGGGCCAGTTGTTCCGTACCGCGCTGAAGCCCGAATCCCCCCCCCCCCCCCTGTCCCCCGCTGGCCCGCACTCACACCACCTCCAACCCAAGCTGCTCAAGCACGGCTGCCTCCGTTGATATAGAGGGATTATTTGTTTACCAACACAGCGGATGTGCGCTTTAACCTGACTGCAGAAAGAACGGAGCCTTTTAACACCAGCGGTGATGAGGCGCTGTCGCGCTGACAACAATATTGTGTCCACACACCCGTACTGGTTTATGTGACTTAAGGTGACATGTCGGCGCAGGAGGGAGTGGGAGCGTGGATGCGAGCCAGTCTCCTTCAACCATGCAGGGAAAAGGGGAACGATAGGAAAGGGTTTTCTAATTTATTGAGAAACAATGCCCAGGTCAGCAATGCATGACAATAAACATGTGGTTCATTTGTCCCCTCAAGTTACATAAACCAACACAGCTTGGACACACGCGCTGTTCTCCGCGGCACCGCAACGAGCGCTTTTTTTTTCTTTTCTTTTTTTTTTTTTAAATTAAGCTCCGGTAGCGACCGGCTAAACTACGGTAGGATACTGTAAACCAGCGCGGATCCGGTGTGTTTATCAAAGCTTGTCCGCCGTGCTGAGGCACCGGGTCGGTTTGAGCTGCGTTCAGGCTGCATTACAACTCCTCAGGCAGCTCCGTGTCGGCGGCTTTTTGACTCGTTACTCACCGGTCGTCTGTGTGTTAGCGATGGTACAGCCTGAGTCCCGTATAGCTACAACAGGTAACAGTGTTGTCTCTTTTCACCTCCTCTCCCTCTCTCCCTTGTGTGCTGCAGTGCGCAGCGCTGCACACGTTTACACAGAGATCTGCTACATTATGTCGGCTTTGCTTGTTTACATTTCACAGTAAAACTCCCATTGAAAAGGAACGATTAATTGCAAGTCATTTAATTTAATCGATTAAATTCTTATCGACAATTAATCGATAGTCGATTAATTGTTTGCATCCCTAGACTGGATGCTGCAGCATGTCTGTAGGGCTGCCCCCAAATAGTCAACCAAGCATTAGTTGACCAAAATTTCATTGGTCGCAGGAAGAAAAAAAACAAACATTTGGAGCCTTGTCTTGTCAGAATTAAGTCAAAATCAATATGACTGAACTGTATAAGGCTATAGGGCTTTTAATTTGAAGGGCCAGATACAGGAAGTCGTGACACTCACTGCTGTCAGGTTTTTTTGTTTTGTTTTGTTTTTTTACACGGCACAGCAGGTCCCTATTTTTTATTTGTATTTTTTTTTGTCAAAAGCGACTTTTTCCAATGTTGCTACAGAAGTTTCTGGTACGGAGACTCCGACCAAGAAAATCTTTGGTCGGGGACAGCCCTGCTGTAGATGATATTTTCCTACAATGCAAAGCAAACTCGGATCTGTTTTTGTACAAAACTCTATATTTTTCCTGCAATCTGATGATGAGACTTCTAACTTCAATTTAAATCTGAATAATTCATGAAGCCAGTTTCAGACGGAGCTGCTCAGAGCAGGTTTGAGACCTGTAGTGAAGATGTGATGATCCCAGATCTCAGTACTGTCATAAAGGACTAGGTTCAGATCAGATGTAGCTAAGCTGAGTGTGTGTGTCCCTCCAGGCCCTGCAGGCCCCCGCCTGCCACGAGAACATGGTGAAGGTTGGAGGCTACATCCTGGGAGAGTTTGGCAACCTCATTGCTGGCGACCCTCGCTCCAGGTAGGTTGTCTTCTTGCTCTGTAATGCACCAGTGAAATGAGAGGAAATGATAAATTAACCAGCTTTCCGTCCTGTGGTCCAGCCCCTTGGTCCAGTTCAACCTCCTCCACTCCAAGTTCCACCTGTGCTCGGTGCCGACCCGCGCCCTGCTGCTGTCGGCCTACATCAAGTTCATCAACCTGTTCCCAGAGACCAAGGCCACCATCCAGGAGGTGCTGCGCTGCGACAGCCAGATCCGCAACTCGGACGTGGAGCTGCAGCAGCGCGCTGTGGAGTATCTGAAGCTGTCCTCCATCGCCAGCACGGACGTCCTGGTTAGTCCTCATTTATTTTTATTTAGCCTTTATTTATAACAAGGTTAATCCCATTTAGATCAAAGATCTCAGGCCAGCAGCATAGTTACATAAAAAAATAAACAACAGATTTGACTTACAACATTAAAACCTGCTTTCACCGGAGCTTTAAACTCATTCAATGTAACAAGGGCTCGAAGTCGAAGTTCAGATTGTTTATTTATTCCAAGCATTAGTGTGCCGGAAATCGGATCGGATGCACCGATCCAATATTAAGATGGGATATCGGACCAGATGTTGACTAAATAGCTGGATCAGGTATCAGATGAAGATCTATTCACTTCAGTTCTATGTTTGTGAGGCAGCAGGCGCAGCATGCAGGTAGACAACAAACACTGAGCAACGATGTTTTACAAAGTTAGGAAAGTAAAGTTAAAGTCAAGCCTGGTGCCTTCACTGTCTTCCACACAGCCATGTATACAGTTTATTTCAGTTCTTCTCCATTGGTTTGACTCATTTCTTGAAATAGAAATTACTTTCTCAAATTAACAAACCTCCAAACCACTTGGAAATTGTTCACAGCAGAATTGAATTTCTTATTTATTTCATCAAATTGCAAATGTCAGTCAGTGTTTCCCAAACCACAAGATGACGTCCTCAAATGTCTTGTTTTGTGAGAGACTCAGTTTATTGTCATAAAGGAACAAAGAAACCAGAAATATTCACATTTAAGAAGCTGAAATCAGAGAATTTATTTTTTATTTCTTAAACTACTCAAACCGATTATTCGATTATCAAAATAGTTGACGATCTATTTAATAATCGATTATTGTTCAATTAATCGGTTAATTGTTGCAGCTGTAATACCCAGGATGATGATGATGATGTGAGTTCTTTAGTCAGGTGTTGGCAGGTGGTAGTCCACACCCACAGCAGCTGCTCCTCTGTGTCTCCTCAGGCCACTGTCCTGGAGGAGATGCCTCCGTTCCCAGAGAGAGAGTCGTCCATCCTGGCCAAGCTGAAGAAGAAGAAGGGGCCCGGGGCCGTGTCGGTGACGGAGCTGGAGGACAACAAGAGGGAGGGAGGGGAGCTGAACGGAGGGGCCGACCGGGGCCCCGACACAGCAGCCATGGCTGCCTCCAACGCTGTAAGAAGACTCAAGGGTTAAAGGGGATTTTTTTTTTTTTTTTTTTTGGATAAATTTTAACTGTTTTTTTTCTAGAAATGTTTAAAGACCCCCTAAACCAAAAATGCCCTTTTTGAAATTATTAACATGTCAATTTAGTGTGTGGGCTCTGCTACAAGGCATTTCAGGAGCAAAACTGCTAATCCACGCCATAACTGAGCATTTTAGACTTGAAAATGCAGTTTGTTTTGCTCCCATTTGTTGTTCACTGTGATATGATCTACTTACATAGCTAGATGTTCCAGCATGTTATCATTAGTTGCCGTGGCCCAGATGTTTAGTCGCTGCCTTACATGCGGTAGACCAGGGTTCAAACCACGGTGCAAACCTCGCGGGCGTGAGTCATGACTCATTTGCATATTCATGAATATTCATAGAATCTGGATTTTTCAATAAGGGAGAAATAGTCGACCTGTTTTTAGCCTCTTTGGGAGCTTTTTTAAACAACTTTTTTGTGGGAAAGCAATTTTAAACAAAAAATAGTCATAGGAGAGCATTTTTACAAATTTTAAAATGCCTCTTTAGGGGGACTTTAAACTAATTTGAACGTACATTGACTAAAAAAGTAACGCTCTTCAGTCTCAGAACAAATATTTGTGTATTTCTGGTGTTTGCTTCAAAATTTTGTCCAATGAGGATCCGTGGTCTGATTTATCCCTGATGGAAAAGAGTTTGAGAAGCACTGATCTAAAACCCCCTTGTGTTTCAGTCCACCCCGTCACCGTCAGCCGACCTCCTGGGCATCCGCTCGGCCGCCCCCCTCGGCGCCGCTCCAGCCAGCGCCGGCAGCTTATTGGTGGACGTGTTCTCCGAGGCGGGGCCCGCCGCGCCCTCCGCCGCCGTCAACGACGACGGCTTCTTAAGGTGAAAGCTCATGTCTAGATGAGCGGCTGTAGAGCCCAGTGGAAGCCAAAGTCCAGTATGAGAGGCTGTAACGGAGCTGATAAAGCTGCAGAGCTGCAGGAGATAAAGAGCAGAGCAGAACCTGATCAGGTTGATGTTGACTGCTATACATCAGTTATCCATTTACAGGCTCCACACGTCGCTGCTGCCTTCACTCTGTGTGTTGTAGTGCACTGTAATAAGGACGGGGCCAGAGGAGAACTGTCTCATGAGAGACATCATTTCATTTCTTTTCTATTTCAACCTTTATTGGCAGCCAGAGTTTCACAAATGATACAGAACCAAGTTAGTCATATGGGTACAAATACATTTTTAGAATTTTTAAAAAAGAAAGAGAAAAAAAGATAAATAAAAGTCATAGAAAGAAAAAAATATGCATAAATAAATACATGAAAACCGATTTCATCATCCGTCTTCTCTGGTCCCTTACCGAGGACAGGAACCAGGTTCCTCTAATCCATGATGATGAGGAAGTCAGCCGGCTGTAACCTGGCTACCTAAGTGCATACAAACACACTGAGTGTTGAGACTGTGGCTCTCATACTGGACCGGGCTGAGCCTCAGTGAGGCAGCAGCCTGACTTAGTCACATACTGTACTGTGGTCTATGACTGTAAATAGCTGTGGTGTCTGTGGTGTGTCTGTGCTGTTGGTCTACTAAACTACTAGCTCTAACATGTCTGTGTTGGTTGTTGTTCTGTTGGCTCTGTCTCTCTCTGCTCTATCTTTGTCTGATATGGACCTGCCAACCTGGAGACTGATAGCGTGTAATAGCTCAGGCCATGGACAAATCACATTGCTGGGCAGTGATGTGTCAAACAGTGTTAATTTTATCAACTAAAACTTTAACGAAAACTTTGCGTTGACGACCCTTTATTCCGTGACTGATTTGTAATGAGATCGTAAATTTAAGAAGCACTGACAACAAAAACTAAAACAAAATCTCCGTTCATTATGAACTGACGAGTAAAAACGTGATGAAAAAGCTGAGGCTGGCCGGCCGGACAATCTGGATTACAACCACCCTCCTCAATGCCTTGATTGTTTTCCTTTTTAACCAGTTAATTATCTTAACTCAAATTCAAACTCTCAGTCAGGTCTCTGCCCCCCCACTGAGAAACACTGGCGTGCGCTGCACTGAGACACAGGCAGCACACTGTTGTCAATGAGGGACGATTAATCTGCGTATTTTCGCCGCCTACGATTAATCTACCAGTTCAATATTATGATCTAAAGTAAAAATGTGTCAGCTGGTTGGAAATAAGTTTGTTTATCTGGAACTAACCAACTGACTCAATACTCCTCAATACACCGCTGATCCAAACAGCTGATAGGCGGAGTGATACAGCGCGTTGCGGAGCCTGCCTGTGTGGAGGAATACCGAGGAGTATTGAGTCAGTTGGTTAGTTAGTTAGAAAATAAGCAAGAACCTGGGACATGATTATGTATTGCACTTTTTCTAACAAGCCTTAGACATTTATTGTACAAGAGTAACATGGTACATTCTTAGTTTAATGACTAAACACATAGTTAAAGGTATATTTACAATCGAGTTTTTACTACCATGGCAAACATCCTTTTGCAAAATCTATTACAGTAAAACAAATAGGGGTGTGCCAAAAAATCATTCGCATAAGAATCGCAATTCTTATTTAATAGGATTCAGAATCGATATAAAAAATGAAACAAATCTGCTGGCTGTCGGCCTCCATTTCCTTAGAATTTAAAAGGCAGCATGTGTAACTGCACTATTTTTTTTAAATAAAGACGCACTTTTAATTTTGTTACTTAAGTAATATGTGATATTGCTTTTAGGCAACAGTTTCAACAATTCCAGCTAAGCATGGATACATGTTTAAATGTGAAAAAGACACTTTAGTCATTCTGTCTCGCAAAGCAGACTGGAGTAGATCATGAGGATCCTTTGCACACCGAGAGACTGAAGCAGAAATCATTAGGATTAAAATCGTTTGGAATCGAAAATGGATTTAGAATCGAATCGTAGCCCCAAAAATCAGAATAGAATCGAATCGAATCATGAGATAGTAAAAGATTCCCACCCCTAAAAACAAAACTGTCAAATTATATCAAAAGACTAAAAACTGGATCAGTATTTCTGATGTGTCTTTGCTTGGAGGTGGGAGGAAGAGGAGGACGCTGCATTCCCATGACCCCCACATTATTTTATTTCCATGTTTATTCAAAGCTGTAGAGGTGGTCACTCGTAGCTCAGTGTGTGTGTGTGTCTACATTGGCTCCACACACACACACTCACACACTCACAGACTGAACTCCATGGTTGGCAGGTCTGCTACACTTTGTCTGTTCTTTTTTATCTTTGCTGTGTATGTGACTGTCTTTCGTCTTTTTCTCTCCTTCCTTTCTCTCCATTTCCCTGTGTGCGTGTGTGTGCGTGCGTGTGTGCGCGCGTGCGTGTGTATTTGAATGTGCGTCCGTCTCCTGTCCTCTACCGTGATTGGACATTGACAGAGAGCTGGAACAGCCCACCGAGACCTCTGATTCCCTATTGGTGGAGGGTTCTGGTGACTCGGAGTAAGGGCCCAGTAGTAACCTTCAGAATTAGCTAGAAAAATACAAATATGGCAGAGCCACATTGTTTTTCTAGGCTTTTTGAATGAATATGAAATGAATATGGTTTCCTGATGTACACTACACACCAGCCACGTGGGTTTACATTTAAGCACCTGATTCTACACATGAGCTGATGCCTGATCTGCAACTTTGACCCAGTCAGATGAGCTGTAAAACCAGGCAGGAATGAAGCCACAGTGTTGTTTATGTTGTATAGAAGAGGCAGATTAGACGTAAGAGATGATGATACAGAGATTCTAAAGAGGCAGGATGCACACAGACAGAGTCATAGCCCTCCCTTTAGTCAGTCCTTCCAGAAAAACGCAATTATGTGATTGCATAATTCAACACATAATGGACCAGAGCACACATATTAGGCACTGCATTTTTTACAGATTTCCATGCAAAATGCTCCAAATATGCAGGACTTGTATGGTTTCATAATCAGCACATTCCCGTCGCAAAAAAAGTCACATAAATCTTCACAGGAAGTTGAAAAATGTTGCATGTTTACTTCACACAGGAGCAGCCATTTGGAATGTTATGAAGATTAACAAAACAACATTTTATTTATTTATCTTTTTTACAGACATTGTATCGTATTCTTTATTTTGTATAGCTACAAAACTTTTTGGACTCAAGGACGTTTTGTAGGTGTGAGCCACGTTTATTAAGTTGAGGTAAAACAAGATGAGAACTTTCTGCTTACATTCTGGATAGACAGTCATTAGAAATGACTCTTGGTTGTTGTACATTAGGTTGTAGCCTAGTGAAACAGGGTGGTGAGCTCCCTGCAACTGAATTGCATAAAATGACATAAATACCTTATACCTTATATTTCATTGCACTTTTTAAGGAAACCAGCCACATATTCAAGGATTTTTGCCCACAACAATCACAAGCCAGGTAAACAAACTGTGAACAAGTGAAGGGGTCTTTAGACTTTAAACTGTAAATGCAGCACAGACGATGCACAGCTACGAACCTAAAAAGCGTGTGAAGTGGAATAAATCCAGTCGACACACAAACATTTTTCAGAAAAATGTTTGTGGCATCAAGCTCCATGTGTAGACCACACATACGTGCTTCTATGAATGTAAACGCCGGCCGAGGCAGAGCGCCGTCTGCGTGCATGTGGACAGTCGATGACGTTCTGTCGTCCAGCGCGGAGACTCTGACGTGAACCGGTGACCGGGGGTTAAAGTGCCGACTGCAGAGCCCCGCTGCCCGTCAGGTCAATGAGTTACGGCTCTATTGGACGTTTCGACACGGCAGCGTGAATGTAAACACTGAGGTGGAAGTCTGCACTTTACCCTCACGGATATTGTTTCATGTTTTGTTCAATGCGCCGGGGCACAGAACCAGAACAGCACAAACTGTCCACATGCATCCCGACTGCAGCAGATAGAGTTCAGCTACTCAGCATCATTGTTTTATGATGTCACCTTTGTACAAACTGCTTTTACTAACAGCCCCTGCATTTTATCCTTTTATCCTCTTCTCTTCTTCTTCATCTCTGGTGTTTTCTTTAACCGACCTCTCACACTTGTCACTGGACTGTGTTGTATGTATTGCTTCTCCCATTCCTGCTCTGTCATTCATCCCTCCTCTGTGTGTTTGTACCATCCCTCCTCTCCTCTGTCCTGTGGGCTCTCTCTCTCTCTCTCTCTTCATCCCTGCGCTGTCCTGTGGTCTCTCAGCTCTGCTCCTCCCTCTGAGGATCCTGCTCCTCCTCTGTCTGAGGCAGACGATCTTCTTAACAAGTAAGGCTTTTTTCTCCCCCGTGTGTACATTTGTGGTGTTTTTTTGTTTTTTTTTGCCTAGCCGCAGTTGCACCCATCAAAACAAGAACCCTGAGAAAATGAGAGTCCATGCATGCCATGCAAAAAATGGCAGACTTCCTGTCTGACAAATTTCTTGTAATCTAAATAGCTCCATCCCAGCATGAACCTGTGTGACCCATAGTAACAGAACTGGGTCAGACCATGACGTACAGGTCAGGGGTTCCTGTTGGACTCTGCTCCTTCAGTAGTTAAACAGTAACCAGAGACTAGTCTGTCTCTTTTTCAGGATATTCATTTCTGTTTTGTTTTTTATTTCTTTTTATTACCAAAACTTTATTTGTGTGTTGGTGTTTGTGCTAAATGATCAATGATGCTGTGGTCACCTGATGAATGGAGAACCAGAGACCTGTAGAGACGAGAACAAGCTCTAATCAGCCTGTTTGTAAATGGTTGTTATCAGATGTTTAAAGGTAGGGATGGGTATCACTTGGATTTGAATGGTGCTACTACTTTTATCGATACTACTTATCGGTCCGATCATTAACAGTGCTCTTATCAAAAATCTAATTATTGGGGTTAACTTTAACTTTAACCAACTTTAATTCCTCCCGGCCAGTAGGTGTCGCACTCACACTCGCCCGATCTCGCTCCAACCTTCAGGTATGCTAAAGCTAAGCTAACGCTCGGCTAGTAGCTAAAGCTAACGCTAAAGCAGGTCTGGTTTTGACAGTACCAGCTGACTGGTAGTTAGCACAGCATGATCTCCGCGTCACGTGACATCAACATAATGCTGTTGGTGCAGAGATCATTTCCTGTCGACGTTGCCAATGTAAGCAGATGTAAATATTTATATGTTTTGGACCCGTCAAAATTTATAAAACAATTATTTCTACACTATACTTTTTTTCAGTAAAATTAATACTTTTGTTCTGCACTCCTCTAGACGTTCTGTGGATGTATTTTTTGGGGGGGAAAATTAATCGTAATGAAAAAGTTGTAGCTATAAGCTTTAAGAACATGAATTGTTATAATTTGGAACATTTTTATGGAACATTTTTTGTTGACTAAATATATTAATTTATTTTAATACATAACTTTTTTCTAGCTTGAAATAAAAAAGATGAAGCATTTTTTTAATATACAAATAGAACCGCATTATTTTTGAAATAAACAAATCAGTATGTTAGTAAGATCACTCGTGTTGCCGCTCTTGCAGCGATACATCCGTCACACTTGTGACAGCGTGCGGGGTCTGAAACAACTTTTGTCAAGTAGAGCCACACTTTGGATCGTTTAGCTCTCTGCCTTTAATTAGTGTGTGTGCTGCTGCTGCAAGTGTACGCCTGACAGTGTGAAAACCAGCCCTTCGCCGACAGACACAGTCTGAGTGAGCTGCTGACAGAGTGCCTCGTTTTCTGTGAGAGTAGCAAAAACATATTTGAAGATTATATTTAACGCAACTACTACACTACCGATAACGGCACCATTGAAGGGATATTTCAACATTTTGGCAAATTCGGCCATTGCCATAATCTCTATAGTTTTAGGTGTAGGTTCATTACCTTTAACTGTCGGTGCAAGCTGTTTTTAGATCGGTGGGGCAGAGACGTGAGCTGCACAGTATTTCCACGTTTCCCTCCTCAAACTAGATACACAACTCCAAGACACTCTGTGGACCTGCACATTCACCACACTATGAAATAATAAAATATTATGTAACATTACGACACATGAAGCAAATACTCATCAGCCGTGTCTGGAATGTAGTTCCGGCTGCATTTGCCATGAAAACAACTCGATACGTAACGTTGTGTTATTATCTCATAGCGTGGTGAATGTGCAGGTCACAACTTGTCCACCAGAGCGTTTTGGCGTTGTTGGATTGTGTATTTGATGAGTTTGATGAGGGAAAGGCGGAAATTCCATTAGCCTATCCATATGCCTCCGTAGCGTTAGCTGAGCAGCTTGCGTCTCTGCCCCGCCTATCAAAAAACAGCTTGCACCGGCAATTAAAGGTAACAAACCTACTGCTATGACTATAGGGATTATGGCAATGGGCCAATTTACCAAAATTGGAGCTTATCGATGCTGCCTTGTTGAATAATGTAGCCCCAGAACTCATTTAATACTAGGGCTCGGTACCCATCCCTATTGAAAGGTGTTTGCAGCTATGAGAGCAGAACAACTGTCATGACCGCGTCTGAGTGTTTGACCTGTTGACGCCTCCGTCCTGCAGGTTTGTGTGCAAGAACAACGGGGTTCTGTTTGAGAACCAGCTCCTACAGATCGGCATCAAGTCCGAGTACCGTCAGAATCTGGGTGAGTTCTCCTCATGGGATTTGTTGACACGCGGGTGTGGTTTGATTCGTCATCAGATGGGCGGGGCCTGATCGATTCAAAACTCTTCCATCATCAGGACTCTCTGTGTTTATCCCTGTCAGAATGATGAGTCCATTTTTTCTAGGTTGCTCAGTAGTTTGACTGTTTTTTCTCACATGTTACCAGTTTACCCTCGGTACCAGTTAAGCCCAAAGAGCTGGATCGACTTCTGATCTGTGTTTGAGATGCAGGCCCATGGTCGGCCATGTTTGAGGTTTGAATGCAGGAAATGAGCCGCTAACAGCCGCCTCTGTCTCTCAGGGAGAATGTACCTGTTCTACGGGAACAAGACGTCAGTGCAGTTTGCCAGCTTCACGACCACAGTCAGCTGTCCTGGAGAACTGCAGTCTCATATCCTTTCTGTGTGTGTGTGTGTGTGTGTGTGTGTGTGTGTGTGTGTGTGTGCTTCAGCTGGAGGAGCTGGGACACTGTCAGGTGCTGAGTCATCACATGGTATCAACACAATCACCACAGTGTCTGTATGAGAAATGTAAGGTCACCTTTAGCGCATTGTCATTGTATCACCAGTTCAAAGTTTAAACACAATTCCTATTAGCCCCAATCATAGATGTTGGTCAGCATCTATAATTAGGGCCACGGGCACCGAGCACTAAGTGCACAGCCTCTAAGTGCGGCCACGTCTGTCTCTGCTCCTTATTGACTCCAATACAAAGATTTTCTGAGAGAAGCAGAACAGACACCTGTTTTAAACTTGCAAGTGTCTACAAAATATTTACTGTAGAAACACCAAAACCGTTTTGTCAGAATAAGCCCAAATGTGAGACCAGTGCAGAGCCAGGAAATCGCTCTTTTTCTCTGTTTTTCTACGAGTATGTCACTGTCGGAGCGTCTCCACCATCAGCAAAGGCATCTGACCTGAAGGCATGGACTGAACTTGAACTAAGAAGGAGCAAGAGCTGATTTATGATCACATTACTGTATAGTGGGTCCATTAGGATGAGTTCAACAAGAGTTCATGCACGGTCATGACACAGAGTTCTATATATTATATATGCATTAACAAAGGTTAATCGCTCACAGCTACAAGCTGCAGGCGTGTGTGTGTGTGTGTGTGGAAGAGTGTATGTATGTATTTCCCTCACAGTAAGGACCATGATAAATAATGATCAACATCTTCTCATATGTTTATTGTTATGACTAGGGATGTCACGATTATAAATTTTCCTGGTACGATTATTGTCAGAGAAATAATCACGGTATTACGATTATCACGATTATTATGTAGGTAATTAATTTCACAACACTATGATTGTGTAAAATCAAATATAGTCTAAATATAATTACATTACTCATTGTTTACACAAAATATTTCAAGTATCTATTAATATATGACCAATTATTAACCCCCAGGGGAAATGTTTGAAATATTCAGGTCATAAATTGTTATCTATACCAAATGTTTACGTTTATTTTAATCATTTTTGGTTTTGTTGGGGGTTTTTTTAATTAAAAATGACAGGCTAACATTTAAATTCGTACCATTTCAATGTTATGTTAATTAAATGGACCAGTATCTGAGAATTTACCTTTATTCTTGCGCACATACCTACTGATATGGTTCCAACATTATCTGGAAAGTAACGGTATTTAGGAAACTTTACAATTAATTCATTGTGGTGTTTAATCAGTCCCTCCAGGATTTCGCGGGCTTTTTTTGTGATTGTTGCGGCCTAAAATGCCTGATTTTGCGGCCACATTTTGAAAAAATTGCGGTGCATGTTGCGATGTTTTAAGCCCTTTTGTTGCGATTAAATTGCGGGATACAGCGAAAGTTGCAAAAAAAAGTTGCAGTTTGTTCTGAATAATTAAAAATCAAAGGAAAATTTAAAATTTTGAAATGTCACAAATGAATGTGATGTCATGTTATACCAGCAATTTCCCACTTGTTAAGAAAGGCAGAGAGAGTTGAAAGTTGTTTTACTTAATCAAAATGTCTGTTTAAAAATCATGGTAAAAGAACTGTTTTATTAAAACAGTCCAGTCTTTGAATAAAAAGGGGAGGGTGGCTACTCAAGTCCAGGGCCAGCTTTAGGATGGGGGAAGGGGCACCTGGCCGCCAGCTGCTCCGCTCCGGCCCTGCAGTGGCGCACTCACTGGATTCCCCCTCGGCGAGTGCTGCGAGGTTGACACAGCCTTGGGTGTTCAACCAGGACAACTCACACACTCAACACGTTCAACTCAGCTTGCGTTCCTTTACTTATCACTTTGTGCACGTTGTATCAAGTTTCTTGCCGTCAGCCCAGCCACGCTGTTCCTCCGTGGACTCACTTTCAACCACCGCTCCGTCCAGACTCGCACTCTCTGCTGTAGGGCTGGGCGATATAACGATCTCGATACGGGATCGCGATAAATCTTTGAACGATTTCGATAATAAGCTATGGCCCTATTCCTCGATATCACATGAAAGTAAATATGCGCGACAGCAGCCGGCCACACTTCCGTCTGATACTCCGCCTCCTGTCCTGAGCATGCAGAGCTTGTTTGAGCTGCTGCAGCTAAAGGGAGGAAGGATAAGATGGATAGATAGATAGATATACTTTATTGATCCCAAGCTGTGATAAAGTGAAAGTTGTAAAAGAGGGAGGAAATGAGTGGAGGTGGAGCCGATGGCAACTGAAGCGATTGTGAACGTGTGGAGCATCAGTTCGTCTGTCCCGGCTAAAGAAGCCTGTCAGTGTGGAGTCAGAGCAACCTGATGATAGCCTACCACGGTCAGAAAGTGGAGGAAACACGGAGCTGCTTGTGACGTTTATTCTGCGGTAACATGTCTGTTTGCTCATGTACAGTGTGAAGAACATGCGCTAGGCTCAGGCCCCCACATACTCCGGCGTATTTGACTCCGCGGATGTCCGCGCGCACTCGAGGCAGACGAGGACCCAAAGCGGGCGTCCGCCGGTCCCTTCCGTGCAAAGCTCAATTTTTATGACCGCGCGGACTCAATCTGTTTCAAATGTGATACTGTATGCTTGCCTATGAAACCGCAAAAGTCCGCGGACAGTGCGCGCGGAGTCAAATCCACTCACAGTATGCGCCGACAGCCTCTCTCCCTCCCTCTCTCTCTGTCAGCGCCGCGCGCACACACACACGGAGCGTCGCGTCGGAGCGGTGAAGTGAAACAACAATCTGCAGATCACCTGAGTTGACGTGAACTGCGCTCGTGGTTACCGAGTCAGATCAATAAATAGGCTTTATGCACAGCTCCACTACTTCCTGAGCTCAAACAGGCTCCTTTCCTTCCTGTCTTACATTATTGGACAAACTGATGAATCCAGGTGTGTCTGACAGTTGTTGTGACTACTGAGGTCAGAGTCAGACACACCTGGATTCATCAGAGTGGGCTCGGCATAAAGCCTGGTGTCAGAGCAGCTAAATAGCTAAATATTTGTCTACAACCTGTTCAAATAACTAGAAAGACTAAAGCCTCATGATTGACACATTTTAGAGCTGATGTATGGTAGAAAAAAGACAACAGAAAACAACAGCAACAACAATGTAAATCAAATCAAACTGTGGATTATTGAACTGTTCCACCCTTAATGAACATTAAAGTGAACTCATGTCATCCTCCCAAACTGAACACATTCTCTGGTTTCTTCAGGATTCAGTCAGGATGCTGCTTGAACTGGCAGCGGCAGCAAAAAATACATATCGAGACGATATCGAGAATCGATCAATATGGAAAAACATATCGTGATAACGTTTTTTGCCATATCGCCCAGCCCTACTCTGCTGTGTAACTCGCGGAAAGCACCGACAATTGGTCCAATTTGCGGAAAAGTTGCGGTGATTGTACAAAATTGCAAGATCGCAAAAATTCGCGGGGATTGGCTGAATTTGCGTTAATTGTTGCGATCGCAACATCGCGAATTCCTGGAGGGACTGTTTAATACTGTGATTAATTGTGAAAACAAGTAATCATGACATCTCTAGTTATGACAGTGATTTTGGCCGTATCACCTAGTTCTACTGTTAATCTTAGACGGTAAAGTGTTAACAGCTGGTGACATTGTACAGAAGTCAGTGTGTGTGTGTGTGTGTGTGATATCATCATGGTCCTTAACATCTGGGCACAGCTCAACGTTCAGACCAAACCAGTTGAACCGCTGGTGGAGGGCGGGGCCCAGATTCAGCAGGTCCTCAACATCGAGTGTCTGACCGACTTCTCTGACGCCCCGCTGCTCAACATCAAGTTCAGGTCAGTTTGTGCAATCAGCTGAGCTCGGCTGGTCAGGTCGCGCTGGTGTCATTTATTCAAAGTCTTAATCTGTGTGAATGTGTGTGTGTGTGTGTGTGTTGTGTTCAGGTATGGAGGGGCTCTGCAGAACCTGACCCTCAAACTGCCTGTCACCATCAACAAGTTCTTCCAGCCAACTGAGATGGCCTCACAAGACTTCTTCCAGCGCTGGAAACAGCTCAGCCAGTAAGTGTGTGTGTGTGTGTGTGTGTGTGTGTGTGTGTGTTAGGGATGTCACAATCATACATTTTCCTTGTACGATTATTGTCAGAGAAATAATCACGGTGTTACGATTATCACGATTATTCTGCATTAATTAATTTCACAACACTATGAATGTGTAAAATTAAATATAGTCAAAATATAATTACATTACTCATTGTTTACACAAAATATTTCAAGTATCTATTAATTATATGACCAATTATTAACCCCCCAGGGGAAACGTTTGGAATATTTAGGTCATAAACATTTATACCAAATGTTTACATTTATTTTAATCATTTTTTGTTTTATTTTGTTGTTTTTTTAAAATACAAATGACACGCTAACATTTAAATTCCTACCAATTCAATGTTACGTTTAATAAATGGACCAGTATCTGAGCATTTACCTTTATTTTGGCACACATCTGCCGATACAGTTCCGACATCATCTTTTTTGGGAAGTGACGGTATTTAGGAATCTTTACGATTAATTAATTGTGGCGTTTAATACCACGATTAATTGTGAAAACAAGTAATCGTGACATCCCTAGTGTGTGTGTCTGGACTTTAACTCATCAGTGTGACATTACAGATCCAACGGCACCAAAGTAGAGTACAGTAGTCTGCACTCAGACTGTAGCAGCCACCACCCCTCCCTCACTGTGTGTGTGTGTGTGTGTGTGTGTGTGTGTGTGTGTGACTCTCCTCAGGCCTCAGCAGGAAGCACAGAAGATCTTCAAGGCCAACCACAGCATGGACACTGAGGTCCTCAAGGCGAAGGTACACGTCCTTTTGTCTTATCAAACCTCCTCACACTGGCTACATCTGTGTATCTGTGTTGAAATAAGGACATTATCTCTTCAAAATAAAATACCACCTGGTGTCGGGCTCAGGCAGCATCACTGTGAAATCCTCTCACTGTCTCCTTTGTGTTTGTGTGTGTGTGTTTGTGTGTGTGTAGCTGCTGGGACTGGGAACGGCCCTGCTGGACAACGTCGATCCGAACCCAGAGAACTACGTGTGTGCTGGAGTGATCCAAACCAAGGGTCAGCAGGTTGGCTGTCTGCTGAGACTGGAGCCAAACGCCCAGGCACAGGTAAATGTCCACTCAGTGGGCAGTCACTCATGTAGACACCCACTAATACACTGCACTAGATCTGATGTATACAGGTGCATCTCAGTAAATTAGAATATCATGGAAAAGTTCATTTATTTCCTTAGTTCAATTCAATAAGTGAAACTAATACATTATATAGACACACACTGAGGTATTCCATGTCTTTATTTCGTTTAATTGTAATGATTATGGATTATATTTAAAACCCAAAATTCAGTATGTAAAAAGAAAAATAGACTATTACATCAGACCAATGAAAAAAATGATTGTAAATACAGAATTCACCCTTTGTCAAGTCCCGCTCTCCATGGTTACTGTTGCTAGGTTTGACCAAACAATGGACACGTAAGGGTTAACTCCCATTGGAAACCATTGAAAATAATAAATAAAACTTTAAATTGCTTGTAAGGAAATTTTGAATAAACTTATCGATCAGAAAAATGGCGTCCGTGATAGCAGGCAGACGTGGCTAAAGAGTGATTGAACGGGCATTACATGTCATTTCCGAAAAGTGGTAAAAACCGTTGTTTTGGTCACTCACAATAGCTAGCTAGCTAACGACAGTAGCTAACGTTAACGTTGCTGTCCTTTTGCTTTAATTACTGCTTCAATTCAGCGTGGATTGATGCAGTAATTGAAGCAAAAGGATCTCCAACCAAGTATTGAGGGCATATAAATGGACATACTTTCCAGAAGACCAACAATTCTGTATTAACAATCTTTTTTTTCATTGGTCTGATGTAATATTCATATTTTTTGAGACACTGAATTTGGGGTTTTCATTAAATGTAAGCCATAATCATTACAATTAAAAGAAAGGAAGACATTGAATATTTCACTGTGTGTGTAATGAATCTACGTATATCATGTATTAGTTCCACTTTTTGAATTTAAGTATTGAAATAAATGAACTTTTCCATGATATTCTACCTGTACATCTGTAGCTTCATGAGCGACTCATCCAGCAGCAGCCTCTCTTTGCCTTCACTATGAACTAAACATACAGCAGTTGTTTCCACATTTATGTTTTAAAATTAAGATGTCCATTTGAATAACTAGTCTGCATGCTTATCATGCAGTTAACAGATATTGTTGATATAGGCATTGTATGTTTATAGATGGCAGTGGCACGGCCCCCTACTCACTGTACCTTGCACATGTTTAATATAGAAACATGAATATATGAACCTGTGCATTATTTGAGTAGTTTAGTATTGAATGCACAATGACAAGGTACATTAATACCCAGGCCCAGTTTAATATAAAACACAATATAAATACACACACACAGTGGCCTGCAAAAGTTTGGGCACCCCTGGTCAAAATTTCTGAGCAGTTCATTAAGTGGAAGATGTAATGATCTCCAAAAGGCATAAAGTTACAGATGACACATTCCCTTTACATTTGAAACAATATAATTTTGTTTTTATTTTCATCTTTTACATTTTCAGAATGACAGAAACGGAGAAGGGTCTACAGAAAAGGTTTGGCCACCCTGCATAGTTAGTACCTTGTAGCCCCCCCTCCCCCCTGGAAACTATCACAGCGTGCAAATAGTAAATAGCTTGTCTGATACCTTGGTCAAAGTTATCTGAGAGCTCAAGTCTCCTGGGTTTCCCATTCTTTTGCAGGCTGCTGCTTTGTTGTTTTCACTCTAAAACAGTAGAAAACAAAGATAATACACTGATATTGCTTAAAATTTTTGCGAAAGAGTGTTCATTTATTGTCCACTTTCTTAACTGTTCACATTAACAGAAATTTTGACCAGGGGTGCCCAATTTTTTTTTGCATGCCACTGTGTAGGGGGTCCCTGCTCCATCTCTCCATCAGTTTGGGGGTCCTTGGCTTGTTGAAGGGTGTTAGAGATGTGATTCTTCCAGAGCTGATGAGGGCAGTGTTACACTACACATGCTCTTATTTGACAACAAACTGCAGGAGAAGAATCATCAACATGTTCATGTGCTGAAATGTTTGTGAACTGACGTCTGTTGTAGCTGCGTTCAGCATACAACACTCACAGAAGCTAGTGATGGCTTGTTTTGGCTGAGGTTTTTTTTTAGGGTTACATTATCTTGTTTGAATTAATATAACGACAGTTCTTCATAACATGAACTGGGTTCTCTTAACATTAGCCACTCCAGTCATCACTGTTCAAGCTGTCACAATATAATACCAACATTTTAAAGGAGACATATTATGTCCATTTTTCACAAATTAAAATAGTTCCCAGGTGTCTTAAAGACATGTCTGTGATATGCTTTGGTCAAAATCTCCCAAGGATCAAACATCACAGCATCACTTTTCATCCTCTCAAAACAGCCCTGTTCCCAACGGCTGCTTTCAGTGCCTGTCCCTTTAAATGCAAATAAACCCCTGCTTGCCCCGCCCCTATTACTGGTACCAGGTATGGGTGGGATTATGCAAATTTGAATCCTAGTTACATCACTGAAAGACAGCTGAGGGAACAGTTCGTAAAACCAGATCGCTGGAGATTAAGCGCTATCTTATAGCTAACGTTAGCTAGCGTCGCTAGCTATTGTGAGTGACCAAAACAATGATTTTTCCCCACTTTTCGGAAATGTCATGTAATGCCCGTTCAATCACTCTTTAGCCATGTCTGTCTTCTATCATGGACACCATTTTTCTGATCGATAAGTAAATTCTAAATTTCCTTACAAGCAATTTAAATCACCTAATTTTCAATGGTTTCCAATGGGAGTTAACCCTTTCGTGACCATTGTTTGGTGAACCTGGCAACAGTAACCGTGGAGGGTGGGACTTGACAAAGGGTGAATACTCACATTTTTGCGGCCTATATACTGTATGTTAAAGAGGCTTCAAAAAGTGATATTTCCATAATATGTCCCCTTTAATGAGTATTGCCACACCACTGCTCTGTCTTCTTATTGGTCGGTGTAAACCACTGTCTCCACACTCACTCTCTGGAGGTGTATGCACATGTTTTGTGAACTTGGTTGGTACCAGCTACCAAATCCTGGTCCCATGACATCCCTGCCTGGAGGAGAACCATGTCCTCTCCTCCCTCTGTGTGTCATCAGAGGCTGGATCCACTAAACTGACAGTTCTCTGGATCTGGATGGAGATTGTTCTTTAAAAATGTTCCACTTGTGAAACCAGATTCTATATTTGGACTAGTTTTGGTGGCTGAACTCAAACATAATCACTCAGTACGTTGACATCTTTTTATGAAAACAAACAAACAATGGCCTTAATCCGTCTGTTACTGGACAGCTAAGACTGGACTTCTCCAGATCCGACTAAAACACCCAGATAATGTGATTGGAAACTGGTTTTCTTCTGCATGTGTACGCCTTCATCTGACTGGAACTGGACAATGCATGTGTGCAGGCTTCACAAAGGTGTCAAAACCCAGAAAGGGGTCCGTATTACCCCGCTGGAACCACCTAGTGTTGAGGAGGCGGACATGTTTCCTTCAACTATTCCATTTTCCCCGTTCCATGTGAACTGGGACAAGGACAGAATTTGCATGAGACACCCGACTGGAGCTGTGAGCAGAGCTTCACTGAGCTGAGCGTGGCAAGACAGGTTCCCAAAACCCAGTCCGGGTCCAGAGTAAAGCCCGGCCCACTTTAGATCCAGTCTCATGAGGTTTCGACTTCCTTTTGTGTTGTTGCATCAGTTAAACGCCAACACTTTTTTTTTCGTGTCTTGCCTCACTCCCGAGTCCATGACCAGCAGATAGACACCATCCTTTCGACTGTGCGTGCAGTAACAAGGGAGATACGGGAAGAGATGGCGCACCGCTAATTAGCTTAGCTCAAATGCTGGAAGTGTATGGGTAGTGTTAGCCTGCCTCCACCTAAAGTCATCAGAGAAACTCTTCAGCAACTCTAAACGGAAACCGGCGGGCCGATCTTCGTCTCAGAGCTGACTAAACTCTCCGTAAGGCATCTTGAGCGGTCAAATGCCGCTAACGGGACGAGATCGGTCAAAACGGAGGGTTCAAGCAAAGACGGTTTATTTTGGTTCAAGCTAGCTACATCGAGGGTAGGTTAGCTTCCTATTTCAAAGCAAAAACACAAATTCTATCATCATGGTTTTCTGTATGTAAAGGGCAACAGGTGTTTTATTTTGTGAAAGTAACCGGAAGTGCGTTGGTCACAACGGCTAGCTTGAGTAGCGCCAAATTTGTCGTAACAAAATTGTAAACAGCTGGTATTTAGACAAATTAACGACACACTGCTGATCTAAACGGCTACTTTCTCACCTAAAAATCAGCTTCTGACTGCTGATTTCAGCTCGGGTAGCAGGCAGGCTAACACTACCTATGCACTTCCAGCGTTTGAGCTAAGCTAATTAGCGGTGCGCCAGCTCTGCCCGTATCTCCCTTGTTGCTGCACGCACAGTCGAAAGGATGGTGTCTATCTGCTGGTCATGGACTCGGGAGTGAGGCAAGATATGAAAAAAAAAATGTTGGTGTATCCCTTTAACACACAGATTACAGTTTCACACTTTAATTTCCGTGTGTGTGTGTGCTCCACAGATGTACCGTCTGACCCTGCGCTGCAGTAAGGACTCCGTGTCCCGGCGTCTTTGCGAGCTGCTGGCCGAACAGTTCTAGAGTCCAGACTTCTACGAAGACCAGTACTCCCACCGCCCCCCCCACCAGCGACCTGCCCCTCCTGTCCTCCTGCCACACCTGTCTTCCCCCCTCCCCCGCAACAAAGAGTCTCTGAGTAAAAAAAAAAAAAAAGGTGTAAGCGACATAAGGGAAAAGCAGCATCATCCTCCTCTTCCTCCTCCTCCTCCTCCTCCTCCTCCTCCTCCTCCTGTCCCAGATTCTGTTTATTAACATGATGCTACATCCTCGTTTCTGTTGGTGTTTACCTGTGTAGCTGGTGTGTGTGGCTAGGTGTGTGCGTGTGCAGGTGTGTGTGTGGGTGTGTGTGTCCCATAGTTGTTCTGGGGTCTCATTCTGCTTCCTCTATAGTACTGATGCTGTGTGTGTATGTGTGCGCGCATGTGTGTGCGTGGGATTTCTTTTGATTTGGTAGAACATTCCGTGAAACTCAGATGGGAGAAGCTGTTTTAACGCACACATGCACTCACCCCCCCCCCCAAAACACACACACACACACACACACACACACACACACACACACACAGGTATACAGTCTCCTTGACTCCTTTGCGGTTCTGGTGGGATCCACTAATGAAGTGAGGCCTGAGAGTCCAGGACTCTGTCAATCATTCCCAGTGAAGATGCACTTAATGTGCTGGGATGGAATCCAGCATGACCCCTCCCCCTTCCCTTACCCCTCCCCCTCCCCCTCCCCAAATTATGACCAGTGACGACATGACCAGTAACGACCAGTAAGAGACCAGTCCCCTCATTTCAATGAAGCAGTGCACTCGTGTTCTTGACGTGTTGTAAATATGTGCCAGTGGATCACTTTACTCTGAGACATTCCCATCATGCTTTGCGTAGACGACCCGCGGGTAGAAGACGAGACCCGGTGTCGGAAAAAAACAGACTCCGGACTCCCGTTTGGAGGCCGTTTCCAATCTGTTCCTACGGAGACGGCTCCCCTCCCGGTTATCTGTGAGCTGCTCCACCCCCCCGCCCCCCCCCCCGACGAGGAGGAAGAGTCCTCTTCTCTCTGACGTCTTCCTCTCCTGTTGAAACGTTCCCAACCTTTCCGGGACCGTCCTGCACAGGCGGTGCTGAGGGTTCAGTTCTACAGGAGGGAGGACTGGAGGGATCAGGACTGACTGGTGGCTTGGTATGTGTGTGTGTGTGTGTGTGTGTGTGTGTGCGTGTGTGTGTGTGTGTGTGTGTGTGTGTGTGTGGTCAGGTTCCCTCCTCTGGCTGAGGAGCAGTTCACAGCCCCCCTGCCCCCCCCCCCCCCCCCCACCTGGGAGAACTCCACCTCTGCACACGCACCTGCAGATCTTTCCTCCGTAAGCCTCACCCGTAGCCGGTCCGACTCCGCACAGATGCTGAAACCCAGCACCAACATCTGTGTCAGACTTCATGCCCCCCCTCCCCTCCCCAACGCCCCTCCCTCCCTCCCTCCCTCCAGTCTGTACATAAACCACCACAGTATATACACCACACCCAGTTATGTGTGTGTGGACAGATGTTTCCAGCTGTTGGAGCCTCCTCCCTGGCTCCTGTCACTCACAGGCACTGATGAAGTGGGAGAGGACAGGATGTCAGACACCCAGACGTCCATGACAACTAGCAGGGACTCAGAGTGTGTGCGCGTGAGAGTGTGTGTGTGTGTGTGTGTGTGTGTGAAAGTGAGTGTGCGTGTGTTAGCAGGTAAATATAAAAACAAAAAAAGAAATTTAAAAAAAAAAAGCCGAAAGACATTTCTAATACCTGGTCACATTACATTCTGTGGCTGCACGGCAATCACAGGATGTTGAACTTTGTAGTGGAAAACGTAGTCATTTTGTCATTCTGTGAGTGTGCGTATGTGAGTTTGTGTGTGTGTGTCTCTGCAGTATCCACTAGCTAATGCAGCCTCATGTATCGGTGTTAAGAACCTGTCCAATACCTGTGTTAGAATTAAGATTTACTCTGTAATGAAAAAATGTGAAAGTAAAACTATGCCATATATCCAACAGCACGCCTCCTGTCTCTGTCTCACACATCTACACAACACTTTAACACACACACACACTACATGTACAAACAGGTGGAACTAGCAGGATGGGAGTTTTAATCAATCAATCAATCTTTTCATACAGGAAGCAGCTCAAAGTGCTTTGAAAAATAATAAAAACAGAGAGGACATTAAAACACTAAGGAATTTTTTTAAAACACAGAGGAAACTCTATCCTACACTCAACAATTTCTACTTTGTAGTGGGAATATCACTAGAGATTGGATAAAAACTAAGATAAATAAAATAAAAATGATTAATAGATCAACTAAAATATGTGTACGAATATATAAACAATTCAAATGTATTAAATGGAGATACTGCATAATCAAAGTTTAGATCTAATAAAACCATAAGAAATAAGAATATTTAAAACAATAAATAGTGCTATAAATCCAACCTAAACTAAATTCAGTTAAACCCCAGAAGGTTTTCATTTTGCTTTTAATCTCCACGTTCTCTGCTGTCCTCAGGTCATCGTGGGCCGTAATGATAAAAAGAGGCTTCACCATAGGTTTTATTTCCAACTTGTGGAATGATTAAAAGGCCGCTGCCTGAACACCTGAGAGTTCTAAAGGATTCGTTATGTTAATGCAAATGAGATAAATAATTAGGGCCAAGACCGTTAAGAGTTTTAAAAACCATTAAAAGGATCTTAAAATCAATTCTGAAGCAGACAGGTAAGATATGAGTACTGCTGGATATGAGGGGGAGGGGGCAGGAACAGCTCTATTGTAAAGTTATAGTGGGAATAGATAGACATAGTGATACCTATAGATCTAATAATGTAATCAACAATGACAGGAGCACAAACAAATCACTCTGACTGTAAAATAAATAATGAGTCATATCTTGATCCTGCAG
>NC_140914.1:31019370-31046870 GCF_045865225.1 Trachurus japonicus | reverse complement strand
CACTGAGACAGGAAGGTGCAGGTGCAGCCAATACGTCATCGCTGTCCACGACTGTATGGACCAATGCAGTGACGTCATTTCATCAACTGTCTGAGGGAGGCAAATTAGGTCAACATCAACATCAACATCATCATCAACATCTCACTCTGTGTGTGTGTGTGTGTGTGTGTGTGTGTGTGTGTGTGCAGGAGCGGCTGGCCTCGTTGGGGATCTCCTACGTGCTGAGTGTGAGCCGCTGCAGCCCCCAGCCCTCCTTCCTGCCCCGCTCCAGATACCTCCGCATCCCCATCGACGACTCCCTGTGGGACGACCTGCTGCCCTGGATCCCACAGGCCCTGCACTTCATAGGTCAGGACACACACACACACACACACAATAAAAACAAGCTGCAGTCTATTTATTGGCTGCTATCTCTCCCTTTTTATGAATATTTATTGTTATCCTTCTTTTACGCTGTTTTAATGCACTGAGATGTGATGCAGCTGAGAAAATTGTATCCTATGGGATCAATAAAGTATCTATCTATCTATCTATCTATCTATCTATCTATCTATCTATCTATCTATCTATCTATCTATCTATCTATCTATCTGTATCAGAACAGGCTTGTGTTGATGCTGCTTGTGTTTCACTGTGCACACTGACTTACTGTGTGTGTGTGTGTGTGTGTGTGTGTGTGTGTGTGTGTGTGTGTGTGTGTGTGTGTGTGTGTGTGTGCTTAGATGCAGCCATGTCGTCTGGAGCCTCAGTCTTGGTCCACTGTGCAGCAGGAATCTCCCGCTCCCCGGCTCTGGCTGTAGCCTACATCATGTACAGCCTGGGGATGGACCTGGACCAGGCTTACAGGTACATGATCTGTAATACTGCACACACACATCAGGTGTCACCTAGGAGACCCAGTGATCCTGCTCCAACACAGATCCTTCATCCAGGAGGAAATCAGGGAAACACTTTATAATAAGTAGCCTACACATTATTAAGCATTAAATATTGAATTCTTCATTTATAACACATGAATGTAGTTTATAAACACAGTTAAAGGTATAATATGTAGGAATTCCCCCCATCTAGCGGTGCGGTTGCATATCTGAACGTATTCTTGATGTTGCATTCACGTGAAATGGGGCAGACGTCAGACAGACAACAGACGCTGCATGTAACAGGATAAACAAGCGTCTATGTAAACAAGTGGTCCGCCAGCACCAGGCAAAACAATACAGGCGTGACAATATGTTGTCATGGTGATGTCGTATTGTTTTACCGTCTTTCTCTGGTGGAGAAAAATGACATCCGGTTGGTTTGCCGACGGCCGTCTGCCTGACTGCACCTGAATGCAACACCAGTGCCTCCGTCCTTCCTCACACTACACAGTGGTGACAGTTTTAACAGGCCGAGCCCACAGCTCCGCTCAGTTTCCGTGGTTACCTACGGTCATGCTGCCACTGAATGTAAAAAATGGTGATGCAACATGGCCGCCTCGGTTCGGTGCGTCGCCCACTTATGTATTTGTAACGACTTGTAACAACTCATTCTAAGGTACCAGAAAGCTTTCATTTGTATGCGGGTGTGATTCAACTTGAAATACGTATTTATAAAAGCAATATTTGATTTTTGCTAATAAAAAGCCAAATAAGTTACAGACTGGGGCTTTAAAAATGTTTTACTCATCAATGATAAGCACTAACTGTATTTATAAACTACCTACTAATGAGTATTAATACGTTATAAATGAAGAATTCAGTATTTATTAACACTTAATAGTGTGTACTTACCGAAATCAGCTTTAGAGACCAGACCATCTCTCCGCACCAGGCTGTAAACATGTTTATTTCTGCTGTGAAGTTGGACATTGGAACACAGCAGACTGACCTTTTTAATATAACCAATGGGATGGAGTCACTGGGAGCCTCTGGTGGTCATTGTAGGAAGTGCAGTTTCATTTTCAGCCTCATTCCTGCTTGCTCACTGCTCAGGGCCTCCGCTCTGTCAGACAGACGGAGCTGAGACTCAGAGTGAACAGACCGTGTTGAGCTCTGTGAGGAGCAACACTGGCAGAGCTCCTGACTAAAACATCCATTTATTTATTTATTTTAGATAATGACAAGCAGAAGCAGTGCATGTGAACATTCCTATGTCTCATTCTTGTGTCGTGTGTTGTTGTCGTAGCTGTTGTGTGTTTGTCTTTGTTGACTCCATTTGTTCACAGTCAAGTGAGTCGACGAGAATAGCACCCGCACTCACTAACCCACTAACCCACATCCTGTCTGTCCCCTCTAGGTTTGTCAAAGAGCGCCGGCCCTCCATTTCCCCCAACTTCAACTTCCTGGGTCAGCTGCAGCACTTCCAGGGCACGCTGAACGGTGGCCCCCTCCTGCAGCAGCCCGCCACCGACCACGCCGACCGCGCCGACCACGCCGACCACGCCCGCTCTGTGGATCAGATCAACCGTGAGGCCGACGACCTCAGCGGCGGCGAGGACGGCCCCTCCCTGACAGACAGGACGCAGCAGAGACTCTCAGAGGGAAGCCAGCAGCCGTCTCCGTCGGGGAAACTCCGCAATTTCCATCTGACTCTCAGTCTAAACCCAGTCCACACGCCGCGCGAGGCCTCGGCACCGAGCCCCCCCCACCAGCCCACCACCAAACCAGCACCAAAGTCCACAGAACTACAGCTCCCCCCACCGGGCTCGGCGTCACTGTTAGAGAAACGCAAAAGCCTCACCCTGTCTCTGACCCCTCTGGGAGTCAGCCCCCCCGTCTCGGCCGGACCGGTCCACGGCGGCGGGGAGGCGGAGCAAAGGTCCGAGGCCAAGGCCCACAGGGGCGCGGGCCCCCACGCGGAGCAGGGCCCCCCCAGCAGGTGCAGCAGAGCAGAGGCGCAGGAGCACGGTCTGCTGTCGCCCTTCAGCTTCACCCTCAACAAGCTGCTGGGCTGGGGGGAGAGGCTGCTGCTGGGGGGCATGTTCGTCCACCCGGTCCGGATGGGACAGCCCGCCCTGCCCTACAGGTGCTGAGAGGAAGCCTTGGTGTCCATGCATGTTCATGGAGAGGAACCAAACACACACCTGATGATGTACAAAAACACACACACACACACATATGCAGAGACGAGTGAAGAACTGAACTCTATTTATTTATTTATTTATTGCAGAGCTGAAGATGAAACATGATCTGGTTTATTACTGTGACTCTTCTTCTTATTCTAAATGTTTTCAGATGTGTTATTACTGATTATTAAAGAGGAGATTTCATCTGTGTGTCTCAATCTCTTTGTCTCAGAGTCAGGTCTCCTGGGGGCCGGGAGTTTATATTACAGACCAGTGTGAGGAGCTGGTCCGGTCTAAAAGAGGAACTATGCAGGATTTTTACCTTAAAGGTCCAGTGTGTAATAAATGTCAAGGTTTATATTTGTATAATCGCTATAAAATAAAATGTGTTTGGTTTTCGTAGCCTTATAATTCTTCTTTTATATCTACATATAGAAAGGATCTTGCTTTAGAGAGTGTCGCCATCTTGGGCTGCCATGTTTGTACGGCAGCTCCAACGGAAAAGGGCTAGAAGGAGTAGGAAACAGCAGACATGTCGTAAAATGGTTCAGATCTTCACCTCATCGCTCCATGCTCCTGAAATACTTTTGTTTTGTCCTCGGAGGCCACCGTCACTTTGCCGACAGGAGGGGTGTAATCTAGAATCTGAACACTAGATGTTGCAGTTTTCCCCCCATTTTACACACTGGACCTTTAACTATGCTACATTTTTACCTTAATTAAAGAGACCCCGAGGAGTTTGCTTTTTTTAATATATTTTATTTAACCTTTATTTAACCAGGAATAATCCCATTGAGATTCAGAATCTCTTTTGCAAGGGGGTCCTGGCCAAGAGAGCCAGCCTTTTGGTTATAAAAGAGTCTCATGGATGAATCTACATAACCCACACTTGTTAATGGATCCATTTTTGATAAATATATGGTTTTGTCTTTACAGTTATTTTGATATTATTATTTAGTGGTCGAATCACCCAGCATTTCCTACTTTCGGTTTCCCGGACGCTGCCTGGCGGGTCATGGGAATAACGCCACCGGATCACTAGTTGGCATCGTTTATGGTCGGAACTACGATGGTATCTGATCGTCTTCCAACCCCCAACTTGGCAAATGTTTTCACTTTTGTCCGTCTTGCGCCGGTCCAAGAATTTCACCATGCGCGCAGAGGCCCATGGGAAATGTACTTGTGATGGTTAAATAAATGAGAATGGAGGCTCTCTGCCTTCCACCTAGCATCTCTTGGCTGGAAACCAACCTTGTGAGATGACATCCTCTGACCCGGTGTACCAGCTCTTGTCTCGTAACCCGTAATCTCTTGTTTATGACAGATAAGACTACACAAATATACGCATCGTAACGCACACATGATATATAGGCTAACATTACCCAGTGCTCCATGGATTGCTTTCTCTTTGAAAACAAATGCACATGTTGGGAGGAGGGTTAGCAAAACAGCGGAAAAGCAACTGGGCCTGCTTGGTTCCTCTTTAATGTTGTTCACTCAGTCAGACTGTTCAACAAAATTAAAGATTGACTCACTTTAAGTTAAAACTATTAGACAACTTACCACAGGCTGACTCAGGCCTAACACCACTGTTACTAAGGTAACAAACAATGGCTAATGCTAATGTTCTGTCTTAATCTTATAGCATATTGCTGTATAATGACCTTCCTACGGAGGCCCAGACTATTTCCATCCTTTGCCATGAACAAACTCGCTATAGCTCCGGCGTACATCTTCCAAAATGTTCAAAACTTCCTTTTCAGAAACCTGAATGTCCACGTTCATCTAATGGTATCATGTAACATCATAATTCATTTATTCTTCATGGTAAGTTGAGCAGACCTCAACAGGGTCATAACGATGCTCGATGCTTCTGTGAACTGAAGAGTTCCTTTAGTGACAGACTATGCCGAGGTGTTCCTCAGAAAGATGTAGGAGGTCCTTTGTACCTTTTTTTAATCAACATTGTTGGTGATTTGTCAAGTGCTAAGTAATGCTTTGCATTGCACAATTTGTATTGTCTGAGATTTTATGTTGTCATGTTGTGTGTTGGCTGTCCTGTAGGCCTACACTGACAGTTAAAGCAGAAGTAAGCGATCTGGTGGTTTTGGCTAACTTCCTGTCAGCAGATGGAGTTAGCAGTCCCCGCCCTCGTCCCTACGTCACCACATTCACGCGCATCCCTTGGCTGCACACACAGAGAGGACTGCCCCTTTATGCCGTTCTCTCTCCTCATTGGATAAAGGTTGTAGGATACAAGGAAAGTTTTCTCCTCGGCTTACAGCAGAGCAGAGTGACTGACAGACCCGTGTTTCAGACCAAACACTCTATAGAAGTGATTGCTGTCGGAAGATAGAACTATTTAAGACTTATATTAACACAAACATTCCGCTTACTTCTGCTTTAATTTCCCCTCTCTGGGATTAATAAAGTAGGCCTAGTTCAATTCAATTCAATTCAGTTTCAATAAAACAGGAAGTAGCTACATGTTTATGACACATTATCCAATCACAACATCCTTTTTAGTTCAGTCTGATCTTTAAACCTGTGCAGTGTTAAATGACATAGGCTACGTGAAGTTTCTTCTTGTTATGTCTGGCTCAGGGCGGCTTGGTGAACATCAATCCTTCGCCTGCAGGAAAACATCAGCTCAACTGTCTGAACTCTGTCATGTTCTCTTCAGGTCGGTTCACCACAACCACACAACATGGTCAGCTCAACACTTGCACAAATATGACACTGTAGTTGTAGACTAACTGAAAACAGGAAGTTCATCTTTCTGTTCACATGGTCCCTTCAGTTATGTTGAGCTGTGTTGAGCACGGTGACCAGGTGACCTGACCTGCAGCTGTTTTTTTTGTTTTTTTTTTACTTCAATCTTTATTGAAATTCATCATCAATGACAAACAAATAACATTGAATTGAACATGGGGTACATACATTCGACTCAATAAGAGGATTTAAATGCTTTGTGGAAAAATTAAATAAATAAAAGTGATGAATAAATAATTAAAAAAATCACAATGCAAAAAAAAAAACGGTAACACTTTACAATAAGGGTCCCTTAATTAACATTAGTACATTATTAAGCATTAATATATAAACTAATGTGTTAATTAATGCTGAGTAATGCATACATAATGATAACTAATTACATTATTCAACTTTTAAATTTATTAACTAACTTTGAGTAGTAAACATTAATTAACTGCTTACTACTAGGCTACATTAATGAATGTGTTTCCTAATCCTAAGTAATACATAATAATGATTGTTAATATATCTGTAAACAGTTAATTAATGCTTAATAATGTACTAACTAACGTTAATTAAGGGACCCTTATTGTAAAGTGTTACCAAAAAAACATACATAAGCATCCAGAGCATGGGGTACAAAACACTTACTTCACAGAGAGGATTTTAAGGTTTTGTAGAGAGTCACAGTCCGCATGGCTTTCTTGTTCGTCAGTCCTGTTAGTGTTTCAAAGTACATCCTCATTTCATTTTTAAAATGGTGGATATTGGGTTTCCTATCACTCCATTTGCATTTGGTGACCTGCAGCTGTGTCTCCAACAGTGATGGGAATAACAGCGTCACTGATGCTGCTACTTTTTTCAGTAACGAGTAGGCTAAAAAAGTTACTGTTTTCCCTGTTATAACACCGTTACCATTACTGACAATAAAATGCGCTGTTACTCACCGTTACTTGACTCACGAAGTCCTGTCACAAGATAAAAATCCTGTTAAAGTGTTTTTTTTCACTGTCCATCAACTAGTCGGAAAAAAAAAAGAAGTTTTTGGAACTAACCAACTCATTCGGTATTCCTCCGCACATAGAGGAATGTGCAGAGGAATACTGAGTGAGTTGGTTAGGGTTACACCTACTTTTCCTGGTAATTAGGTACTTTTATAATGTAGCAATCCAGTTACTAACTCAGTTAATTTTTGTGGAAGGTAACTACGGTAGTTATAGCCTATAACTAATGGAGGACAAAAGATTAGTGGGGGCAGTATACTAGATTTTAGTGCTGCTTTTGACATTATTGATAATTGTTTTTGCTTGAAAAACTCCTCTATTTTATATTCAATTTTTAACAAATGACCTTCCATTAGTGTTAAAAAATAATGCAAAAGTTGTTCTGTATGCGGATGATTCTACCAGAGCTATCTGATATCCTGAGCATTGGACTCAAGAAAGTGCTCGACTGACTGGGTGCATAAATATTTCTGAAACAAAAAGTATGATATTTGGTTCCAGACGTGCATCGGTAAATCATCCTCATCTACCGCTGTCTGTTGATGGAGCACAAATTGAACAAGTAAACGATCAAGTTACTTGGAATAGTCGTGGATAATAAACTTTCATGGTCAGAACAACGTTGATCACATAATGAAGAAAATAGGTAAAATTATTGCAGTGACAAGAAAATGTTGTTGAATCAGATACTCTGAATCAAGTAATCAAGGCTTCAGTGTCGTCCCATCTGGATTACTGCCCCATTATTTGGTCATCTGCAGCCACTGGAGATATTAGAAAACATTCAAATTGCACAGAACAAAGCAGATAGAGTTGCCCTCAATTTGCATGCAAATATCTTAAAAATGCACCGGAATTTATCATGGCTTCTGGTTGAAGACAGACTCAAATCAAGTCTTCTAACTTTCATTAGAAATTTGATTAATGATAAAAAAAAAAAACACAATATTTCATAGATCAGATGATGTTCACCAGAAATAAATAAACCAGACAATCAAGACTTGATAACTTAAACCAAGAACAAACTTTTTAAAACATAGCCTACTGTAAGCCATAGGATGGAACACATTACCTAATAACATCACAAATATTAACTCAAAACACATTTTTAAAAAAGGTAGTAATAGACTATTTAATAATAAGAAATATAATGTGGAATAACTTGTCGTAGGAATTGTTTGTGTTTTGTTGAACTGTTCTGGTGTAGATCCTTTGTACTTAATCATGTAGTTTTTGACTCTAGACCGTTGTGTTTGTGTAGGTGAAGATGTGTAACAGTGATGAATGTGACTTGTGTTCTTAATTACATTGAGGTCCCAGGAAGATAACGTGCCCAACTCTGGTCTCCAAAGCGTTCCTCTCAGTCTGGATCCAAGTCAAGGTCCAGGTCCAGGTCCAGGTCCTCTGCAGCAGAGGGACAGAGGACTGTGAGGAAGCTGACCTCTGATCAGTCCCAGTTCTTCTTCTGGGTTTTTCACGGAACCGACAACAACCAGCCTCATGACGTCATGAACAGAACTCCTCGTCCCGGTCCCGGTCCGGGTCCCGGTCCCGGTCCCGTGCCGCCTTCACATCCTGTGCGCGCCAGTCGGCTGCCTGACGTCACGGATACTCCGTATGCCCAAATAAGGAAAGTGACACATGAGCGGGTTGAGCTGAGTTTTCCGTCTGAGGAGGAGGAAGCTGCTGCTGCTCAGGTGTGTTACTGTTACTGCTGCTGCTGCTGCTGCTGCTGCTCGGTCCGGTCCGGTCCGGGTGTGTGTCTGTGTGTGTGTTCTCTAAAGTGTCGGCTGCGCGCGTGTGTGTGAGTGTTTGTGAGTGTGTGTGCGCGCGCGCGCGTGTGTGTGAGTGTTCCTGCTGCTTGAGTTTGTTGAGGAGAGAAAAGAGGAAGCAGTTCCGCCCTCAGCAGCAGCAGCCTGGAGGCCGAGACCTCAACCCTCCACAGACCGCCTCAGTCCGCCTCACAGCCCAGAAACTAGACCCCAGAACACGGTGGCGGTCCGAGTCCGACCGACGCTGGCCGGTGTGTGTCCGGCGGGACTTTGTCCTCAGGTGTTCCCGCGGAGTGACGCGGTGGAGCGGTAAGAGACAGAGAGAAACCCGGAGTCTTCAGACCAGGACCTCCATGTGAACAAGTTTCGCTTCACTCGGAGCTACTTCACCCTGGACTTATTGTCTCGGCTCGGATCGGCTCTGTGTGTGTGTGTCTGTCTCTGTGTGTGTGTGTGTCTGCTGCTGGAGAACCGGGACTCTGTGGGACTGATCCTGATCGGACCCGGGAGGATTTTTTTTTTTTTTTGGATCCGGATCGATCGCAATTGGAAAAAACCAGAATGAGTGGAGACGAGGAAAGATTCAAACTGGTGGTGGTGGGAGGAGGGGGGGTGGGCAAGAGCGCCCTCACCATCCAGTTCATCCAGGTACAGACTGTTTGACTCTCTCCTATATGTGTGTGTGTGTGTGTGTGTGTGTGTGCAGGGCCTTATGGTGATGATAATTCTAGGGGCCCAGCGCCCAGTAGGGCCCATGAAAAACCCCCAGTAGGAGTCTAATCTCTGTATGACTGATTTATTCTGATTTGTTTTGTTTTGATTAGCATCAAAACAAAGTAGGCCTAGGCTAAATAAAGAATGATAATACATATAGGCGTAGCTACTCTAAGAAAATAAACTGGAAAAGTTAGGGTGTAGGGGCCCACCTATTCTTTAATGGGGCCCAGAATTCCTGGCAACGGCCCTGTGTGTGTGTGTGTGTCCTGTTTTAATGGTGACAGATGTGTATCAGGCCCAAACCTACCAGTTGGAAGCACTAATACTCAGTGATCAATGTACACTGATCAATACAGTGATTGATACAGTAAAGGCTCCCCCAGTTAAGTGGGGGTCGGGTATGAATGATCAAAAGACAAAAACAAAGTGTGGAGAGGATTTGTTGTTACCATAACAATGATCAATACAGTGATTGATAAAGTTATTAATCAGACATTTGAGCCCCTGGGTAACAAGAAGACATGATGGTCACCATGAGGAAGTGTGTGTGTGTGTGTGGGGGTGTGTGGGGGTGTGGGGGGTGCTGTGTTACCTGCATCAACAGGTGGACGTCCTCAGCTCCACATCAGACCGACCTGACCGCGTCACAGCTTCACACTGATGCTGGTTTTGCACAGAGCAGTTTAGTTCTTGGCTCTCCCATGAATTCTGGGTAAATCAATCAAAAAAAGGGTCAATTAAAATAAAAGTTAGTTAGTTAGTTACCTTAAACTCTGAGGCACGCCTCAGAACAAATATTGAAAACCCAACCCTAACACAGATAAGAAAATAAAGACAGATGTTTGGGGTATTCAAGGCCGGATTGGACCCTCTGGGGGGGCGGTTTTGGCCCACGGGTCGCATGTTTGACACCACTGATCTGAACACAGACATAAAGACAGACTCGACTAATCTCTTTCTACATGACACTGGAAAGTTGGATTTATTTCGATAAAGAAAACCAACTTTTTTTTTTTTTTTACAAGATTATCAATGTAGGAGTTAAATGTAAATGTATCATTGATCCAAATACCAAGATATTTACACAGAGACTGAGCTGGTAAAGGAGAGATGTCAATGGGGAGTTTGCATGTGGGAGTCACGTCTCTGAGCCGGGAAATGAGGAATAGGCGGCTCCAGTGATGAATCTAAGGGCGGATTGGTAAAAGGCATCTAGAAGTTTAAAGAGTGGGAGCAGAGGCAGGCATGTACAGTAAATGATGTCACCATAATCTAAAGCAGGGGTGTCAAACTCATTTTAGTTCAGGGGGCCACATGCAGTGCAGTTTAATCTCTAGTGGGCTGAACCGGTAAAATAACATCATAATAACCTATAAACAATGAAAACTCCTAACTTTTCTCTTTGTTTTAGTTCAATAAGTACATTATTAAGATGTTTACATTCAATTAACTATCCTTTTACAAAACATATTATGAACAACCTAAGATTTCTGCAGGAAAAACAAGTGCAGTTCCAACAATATTGTCTTTAATGTCATTTTCTCACTTGGCAAATTCATCCTGAGGGCTGGATTGGACCCTCTGGGGGGCCGGTCTTGGCCCACAGGTCGCATGTTTGACACCCCTGATCTAAACACAGACATAAAGACATAAGACTCGACTAATCTCTTTCTACATGACACCGGAAAGTTGGATTTATTTCGATAAAGAAAACCAACTTTTTTTTTTACAAGATTATCAATATGGGAGTTAAATGTAAATGTATCATTGATCCAAATACCAAGATAATATTTGTACACAGAGACTCTTTCATTATGAGAACCATGTATAGTGGAGATATGAAGATTATTGCATGTATAGCATTTGAAAACAACATCCATTTAGTTTTTTGTGTGTTCAGGATGAGTAAAAATGAAAAAAAACAACAACAACACAAATCTCAATGGAGGAACCACATCCAGTTTACTGGGAGTGAAACAATCAATCTGATTTTTCACTTCTCTTTCATATGTGTTTGAATTCCTGTATTAGGGTCAGTGTAGGTATCACCGATTGTTACCATGGTAACACTGTGTCACTCTTTGTTTTATTTTTTTCGCGAACAGTCTGACTTCCATTCGACTAATCTATGAGCAACACAGAGACTACAGAGTCAGACCAGCCTGAGATAAATCTGTGAAACTGGTCCCAGACCTGTCACCATGGTAACAGTGTGTGTGTGTGTGTGTGTGTGTGAACTAGGATACTCAGAACCAGCCCCCCCTCACATCTGTATCCGAGTCCGGCGTGCGGGGTTGGGTTGATGTGTGCTCCGGTCTGGGGTCTGGCTTTGATTCTGGCTCCACGGCTTCGTGGCTCTGAGCTCCACTCATGTGCTGCTCTGAGATCAGATCATCATCATCAGAGTCAGATGTTTGTGTGTGTGTTTACGGTGTCTGACGGTATCAAGCATCTGCACCACTTCCTGTCATTAACTCCCAGTCTGTCCCCACAGTCCTACTTTGTGTCTGACTACGACCCCACCATCGAAGACTCCTACACCAAGATCTGCACGGTGGACGGGAAGGAGACCCGGCTCGACAGTAAGGCCCCGTCACACTTCGCAGTGATAATGAGAACAGGGTGTGTGTCTGTGTGTGTGTGTGTGTGTGTGTGTGTGTGTGTGTGTGGAGGGTTTGTTTGAGAGTGCAGGGTGTGTTGCAGTGTGATGAGGTAAGACGCAGGCAGTGTGTGTGTTTGCTCTCTGCGTGTTTCTTTCCCTTGTTAGGACTTGTAGTTGGCTGGCGCTGCGGCGTGGAGGCAGGCGGCGCTGCAGCGGCTCACACTGCTGCTTCACCACACTTAACATGTGAATCATCAGACACACACACACACACACACACACACTGTGTTGTTAGTGAGTCAGTCTGGCTGCTCCTCGCACACGTCCCTGTTTATAGGAGGCTCCCACTTTTTTTTTTCTTTTTCTTTTTTACAGTGGATCTGATGTCGTTGACTCTGTTGGTCTGAAATCACTCACATCTGCCTGGGCTGTGACACTGGGGGTGTAAGGGGGGGTAGAACTGGGTGGGGTAACGGGTGCGGCCCAGCAGCAGCATATCATGAGGCTTCGTCACCGGCTGTGTCAGAGGTATAGGAAGTGCTGGGGCTTCTGGTGAGTCATGCAGCCGAGGATTCTGGGCCCACAGGCCGTTAACGGGCCGAGGTCCAAGTGTGTTTGAGCCTGGATGTGAAAGAGCCAATGAGGGAGCAGCATATCTGATTGACAGGGGGACAACCTGGAGGCTGCAAGGGTCACCACTGAGTGACCTTAGACCTGGTGGATGATGGTCTGTCCTGACCTCTCTGACAGCTGCATCATACAACAATGACTGCGTTTACATGGACTTCAGTATCCCGATTTTGATCAAATTCAGGGTATGGTGTTTACATGAACTTAGAGAAACCCGGTTATTCAGTATCCCTGTATACATGATAAACACTGTATCCCGGTTTCGGATTACTGCGTCTTATGTGCGTATGCGTGTTTCATGTTTGTTGCAACAGGAAGCGCAACTACTTGGAAATATGTAAAAATCAGAACATTTACAAATTAAAAATGGTGCCATGTTATATAACTTAATAAAAGAAAAGAAAATGTAATGCAGACTGATCGGTTCATTGTAAAACATTCATTTATTGATGTAAAAGTGGTGATTTCGGTACGTAATGTTAGGCTACAGAGCCCCAGGCAGCGCTGCTCTTCTGTCCAATACACACATGAAGCTTCACTTTTCATTCAAACAAACTAATGCGACTGCCACAATTGTTAGATTTCATCAGTGAGATCAGTATTTATCTCCTATTTAACCAGCCGGCGGTAAACCTCTAAAAACCTGCGGGTAAGTTAATAAGCGATCGTTTTCTCCCCCGGGGTGACGACGTAGGTTGGCCGGCCAAGCAGCTCAGGATTTGGATAAACCGACCTCACACTGGGGATCTAAACAGTTACTTTCTCACATGAAAAAATATTAAAACTTAATAGTCTCCTTGTCGCTCCAGAAATGTGCTCCTGTTTTCGCCGCCATTTTGTTAGTAACGTATCTATGGTAACGGTTACGTCAGTTGGCTGAGTGGCTTTCAGATATTGGGATAAGGTGTTTACATGCTCCAGTATCCTGTTTTTTTTCCGGAGTTCTCCAGGCAGCAAAATCGGAACGTGGACTTATCTCGATTTCTGGAATCGGGAAATGGTGTTTACATGCGCAAACACAAAAACGGCATACTTAAAAACCTCGGGGTACTGAAGTGCATGTAAACGCAGTCACTGTTGCGACTTTTTTTTGTCAAAAGCGACTAGCGACAATCTAACGACTTTCCCCGGTGTTGTTAAAGAAGTTTCTGGTTTGGAGACTCTGACGTGAAAGAACAAATCACTGCTGTCTTCAACCGTAAGCCCCGCCCCCATCCCAAAGCACTCGTCAGCTGTCAGTCTCACAGCAGTAGGCTATACGATCGGCTTCAGGTGGGGCCATGTATACGCAGATTGAATGTGGATCGTTTTATTTAGCGTTCATGTATACAGATCAAATAAGATTCAGTTAATCTGAATCAGATTGAGGAAAACACTGCATGTAAACACAGCTAGTAACAGATCTACTCCTACTCTCTGTCCCTTTAAACTCACTGTGTAGTTCCTTGTCATGGTCATATTGTCCTTGTTGTTTTCTTGTAACTGTAATTGTAACTATGTGTGTGTGTGTCAGTCTTGGATACGGCAGGTCAGGAGGAGTTTGGGGCGATGAGGGAGCAGTACATGCGCTCAGGAGAAGGCTTCCTGCTGGTGTTTGCACTCAACGACCGGGGCAGGTGAGTGTCCATCAGACCCAGCTGCCTCCTGTTGACCCGTGGACTTGATCTGTGTGACCCAGAGTCCACCGAGGTCTCCTAGACTAAGTCTTTCCCTCCGTCCTCACTCCGACAGCTACCACGAGGTCCAGAAATTCCACACCCAGATCCTGAGAGTGAAGGACAGGGACGACTTCCCCATGGTGCTGGTTGGAAACAAGGCCGACCTGGAGCAGCAGAGAGTGGTGAGTCACACACACACACACACACACACACACACACACACACACACACTCAGTCGTCCTCCCCCACGCCGCCTGGCTCCCAGTCAGATCAGGGTGGAGTCCAAATGGAGGGTTAGGGAGTCCGATCGGCCTCCAGCCCAGGTTCAGACCACACTGAGGGGGTCTGGTTTTGCTCTGTGTGCAGATCTCCAGGGAGGACGCTCAGGGCTTCGCCAGGGAGAACAGGATCCACTATATGGAGGCTTCGGCCAAGAACCGCTACAATGTGGACGAGTCCTTCCTGGAGCTGGTCCAGATCATCAGGTACTGGTGTTTCTCCTACAGGGGTCCACTCAGGACGGATGTCACATGTTAAAATATAAAACCACACAAGGGCGCAAGTCATGGGGGGGTTAGGGGGGTTATAACCCCCACACAAATCCAGCAAATATAACTAGGCATTAGGGATGTCACAATTACTTGTTTTAACAATTAATCGCGGTATTAAACGCCACAATTAATTGATCGTAAAGATTCCTAAATACCGTCACTTTCCAAAAAAAAGATTATGTCGGAACCGTATTAGCAGATGTGCACCAAAGTAAAGGTAAATGCACAGATACGGGTCCATACGTAACATTGAATTGGTAGGAATTTAAATGCTAGAGCCAGTGTCATTTGTAATAATAATAAAAAAAAGATTAAAATTAACTTGGTTGGAGGCAGGCTAACACTACCTATACACTTCCAGTGTTTGAGCTAAGCTAATTACGGGCGATACGGCTCTATCTCCCTTGTTACTGCACGCACAGTCGAAAGGATGGTGTCTATCTGCTGGTCATGGACTCGGGAGTGAGGCAAGACACGAAAAAAAAAAGTTGGCATATCCCTTTAATTCATAGCATACTCAGTTCAGTTGCATGAATGTGTCATACGCACTATGGCGTAACCTAACCCCAGCCGCCCGCCCTAGTGCTGTCAGGTCCTGTCACACAGACCAGAGGCGTCTTATAAACAACTTTTTTTTTTTTTTTTTTTAAGTATTTTTTGGGGCTTTTATGCTTTTAATTGATAGCTCAACACGACCCCCCACTTACACAAAGACCCCACAGTCAGTTCCTTTGTGCTATGCTACGTTAGCATCCTTAGCTTGGCCACAAACCCTCCGTCCTCTCCTTTTGTCAGTGTAGTTTAGTAAAAACACTCCCACTCTCTTCTTTATACACTGTATGTACACTGCATGTTTGTGTGATGATGCTTTGTGTCAAGAGGTTTGTTTTGCCTCAGTGAGGATCCCACCACTGAGTCACAGGAGGGAGGGAGGGAGGGGGGGGTTCAGATGTCAGCAGCGTTTCTCCAGCTCTGCTGACTCCTCCCTTGAAGGAGCTGTGACAGACACAGCGTAGGAAGTTCAGGGAGAGAAGCTCATCGGACTCTGGAGTTGCTACTCCCACTATTTCCACCACATCACTTCCTCATTTTCTTTTTTTTGTATTAAGTGATGCCGATACAAGACAAGTAGAAAACAACAAAAACATACAAACTCATAAAACATAAAACAACAACTCATTAAAGGGGTAGACAAGACAAGACAACAAAGACGAGTGCTATACTGGTGTAAACAGTGCTGTGTGTATATATATGGATATGAATTGATGTGGTCGAAAGTAGTCTGTGTGTACGTGCGTGTCCGTGAGCATGTATAGCCTATGTGTTGATCTGTGTGTGTGTGTGTGTGTGTGTGTGTGTGTGTATCAGCGTAGATATGTATGTGTTCAAATGAATGGGGATGAACTGGAACAATTAGGACTCGAGAAAGAGAAAGAGTATAAGCAAAGAAAGATACAGGCGAGAGAGAGAAAAAAACCCCTTTTGCTCAGATATATAAAGAAGAGAGAGAGTAGAGAGAAAAGTGAAGATAAAGGGGGAAAAACAAACAAGTTAAGTCCTAGTGGCCCTGGTCCTCACCGGTGCAGCAGTAAAGAAAAATATTGATAAAAATGTTTTTTTAACTAATTATTAGTCTTTATAAAATTTAGATTAAAAACACCACATACAATCTTAAACAACTGTATTTTATACTTTCACTTTCTCGAATGGGAATCGAATTAGTGACGGCTGCGATCACGTGCAGTAACCCTGTCAAAATGGGGTCACGAGCCACAAAAGGTTGGGAACCACTGTCCTAGTGTGTCCAGACCCTGAATGGACCTGGACGGTGGATTTAGTGTTACATGATCCTAAATATAATTCCATTCTCATCCCTAAAACCTGAGAGAAGCTTTTCTTTCCTGAGCTTTCAACCCATTTTTAAACCTCTGCATCAACCTCTCTCTGGGGGTTTTACAGTTTTTCTGAATGGCTAAAAAAAAGAACACACTACTTCCTGTTGTGTGAATGAATTGCCCAGTTGTTTAAACTCATTCACTGACCTGAGCATCATTTGGACGACACCATAAACCACCGTCGCCCAGTAAAACACTGGTTTGCAGATCTCGGTCATTCCATCTCTCAACACATTCTCATGCAGTGAAACCCAGGTGTCACTTTGATGCACTTGTGATGCATAATGGTAACAACAAGTGGCAACACATGAACACAAATAAAACACGTTTCATCCGTTCCAACACAACGACTCAAAACTGATCACACTTGTTTGTCACAATGTGACAACCAATCAAAGACCATGAGGGGACGTCACCAGCAGATTCTCTGTGTCCATCATGATCCAGAGATTTAGACAAGAAACACAGCTAGGCTACAGTCTACTTTTGTCATTCAAAGTTTAAAGTACTACTGTACATATTGTATATTACAGAACATTAGAACATTATATTAAAGATATTTAGCAAACTCACTTTTTGTAGAATTTCAAGATACGGGGGTGGAAAAGAGGTATTTGGTCCCCTGCTGGTTTTGTAAGTTTACTCCCCCACAAAGAGATGGACTCACTGTCTGTGGAAAGTTTATTTGACAGTTTTTCTCAATTGCTAAAACACTAAAGCCTATTGTCTGAACCAGATGCTCAGTGGACTGAATTTTGACCTTGAGCACTTTTCACCCAGTTAGACACAGTTTGCAAACATATTCTCACCCACTAAAACACATTTTGCACTGTGATGCATAACGGTAAGCACGGGTAGCAAAAATGAAACTCAAAATGGATCACACTTGTGGCTAATGATGTGAAGAAACCAATACATATAAGCCAGGTCAGGGAGCACAGGTCCATAGTTTCACTATGGATAGAAGATGCACTGGTTTAGAAAAAAAAAGACTTCTACACAGACTTCGAGAATAAAGTCATAAATTTACGTGCAGCAGTATTTGTCCATATAATGGTTGTGAATGGATACCACTTTTCTTCGTCCAAAAAGACACACCAAAAAACACCCAAATACCTCCATACTGCTCGTCTGTAATGTCCCTCTGGTATTGAAGCCCCAACATGAGAAATTGTAGGAAGAGCAGTGAACTGAGACACTGGGAGCTTCCGCTACAAACAAGCTTAAAATATAGACTTATTTAATTTTTTTCGGAACAATTTTTCATGTCAGGGCTTCAATACCAGAGGGACATTACAGACGAGCAGTATGGAGGTATTTGGGTGTTTTTTGGTGTGTCTTTTTGGACGAAGAAAAGTGGTATCCATTCACAACCATTATATGGACAAATACTGCTGCGCGGACCCCCCCGTAACTCAGAGAAGGAACGGATTCTCACAGCTCTTAGTCGACATGAGGGTGAGTAGATAATGAGTGAAATTAGAATTTTGGGTGAACTATCCCTTTAAAAATAATAATAATTAAAAAAAACTCTAAAAATTCCAGAAAAAAGTTGGGGACCTCCTTGAACCCTCTCAACCCCACTTTGAAAACCACTGCCCTAACCTTTAAAACTCTAAATCATACAGTACAGAACATACATACAGTATACATACAAAAGGGCAGATGGATTAAAAAAATGTGTTAAGAAAACTGTGAACACTTTTTTTTTGGGGGGGGGGCAGTGCACTGCACAGCTAGACCCCTTGTGACCAGCTGCACCACCTCACACTGACTGACTGACCTGTGTGTGTGTGTGTGTGTGTGTGTCTGTGTGTGTGTGTCTGTCCTCCTCTTCATCCACAGACGGTTCCAGGAGATGGAGTGTCCTCCTCCTCCAGCTCATCACTCAGGCAAACAGAGTGGCGGCTGTCCCTGTGTCCTCCTCTGAGCACTGTTACCATGGACACCGCAGCCCCCTCCCCTCACAGCTCCACAGCTCGCCCAAAAAGTGTGTATGTGTGTGTGTATGTGTGCGTATGTGTGCACAATGTTTATGTGTGTGTGTGTATGTGAGAGAGAGAGAGAGACGGTGCATCATTATCTTTTCAAATGGTTTCATTTGCACTTTTGCCAAAACTTTTACCTGAGTGTGTAATAATCTGTTGTGTAGATGAGAGGATGTAAGGACTGACGGCGGTACTGAGAGCAGTGCTGATCCTGGTACTGCCCCTGACACCCTGGGGTAATAATGACTGTACTGTACATAGTCTCATCGTGCCATCGTGTATCGTTAGACAAAGAGCAAACTGCAGTATTGATGTCAGCGGTGACATCATCAGACCTGAACTGACTGATCAGGAAGTGTTTTCCACCTCCGAACAAAAACAATGTGTCCGTAACATTTCAAGTTGCTGGTGAAGTGTGTGTGTGGCACGCCCAAATCCAGACAGAACATGGTGTGCTGCCTGCGAGGCACCGTGCCGTCCTGCAGGGGGCAGCAGAGCCCGCAGCACGGCCCGGTAGCTTCCTGTTGCCTTCCTCCTCCTCCTCCTCCTCCTCCTCCTCCTCTGCTCTCCACACACACACACACACACACACACTGCCTTAAGGAGACAGAATATTGAAAACCATAAATACCAGACTGGGAAGTCACATCAAGGGCCCCCCCCCCCGATCAGGTTTACAGTACGTGATCCAGGTCCAGACCGCTCCAGCTGTGTGAGGAGGATGAATCTGATTTAGAGTTAGAGACTGGAGCAAAGTGCAGAGCAGTGTCCATGACAACAGAACCAGTGTCCTGTTTGCCTATGATGGGTTCATGCAGACTCGTTGGGTGCTGGTGGTCCTGGTGGACTGGACTGGACTGGACTCTGGTCCAAGTCAGTAGTTTAAAGGGATAGTATCATTTTTTTAAAGTGGGGTTGTATGATCTCCAAATAGCCCCTAAGTACTTTAATTGCAGTAGAAGACTCTCTGCACTCCTCCCGTTAGCAACGCCAGCCCATAATAGCCCTGCCCAGAGATTTACAACATACAGTGTTGTGAACAGACCCAAAGAAACGGCCTATTTTCACGGCCTAAAAGAGGTTTTACCTGAAAAAAAAATACACAGTTCCATTGTTCGCTATAATATAATTTTTTCCAGCCCCTCAAAGTGCAGGAAAAACACAGTTTTTATTTGGACCTAACCAACTCACGTATCCCTCCGCCCAGGGTTAGCGCCCACCGATCAGCAGTTGGTTAGCTCCAAATAAAAACTGTTTTTCCTGCACTTTGAAAGGCTGGAAAAAATTATATTATATTATATGTATTTTTTTTCAGGTAAAACCTCTTTTAGGCCGCGAAAATAGGTTTGTTTCTTTGGGTCTGTTCACAACACTGTATATTGTAAATCTCTGGGCAGGGCTATTATGGGCTGGCGTTGCTAACGGGAGGAGTGTAGAGAGTCTTCTACTGCAATTAAAGTACTTAGGGGGTATTTGTAGATCATACAACCCCACTTTAGAAAAAATACTACTATCCCTTTAACAAAAGGAATCCTGATCCAGGTTTACTTACCAGACTCTTTTAGAACTGCGCCTGGTGGTCTTCATCAGCAGATGGACCCGGTTCATCACATGAGCCCTGATCCCAGATGTGGCCTCCTTGAATCCAGGTGTTCCATCCTGGGTCCTCACCGTCACATGTGATGTCATGGGTTACCAACCATGAACACGTGATATGAGGTAGTATTTGAGGAGGAGGAGGAGTAGGAGGTTGTCATAGTAACAGGACAGCACCAACCAGCTAGTATTGGGCAGGGATCTGCAGCCAAACTAAACAAACCAAAAACAAGTCTTAACCATGTTCAGTGTCTGTGTTCTCCATCTGTAAATGCTTCATTTCACTTTTCAGTCCTCAGCCTTGTTGTTCACATCATCAGTTTTATTCTATAATAAGTCACGTTTATATATCATTAAAACATTTACTCAAACTCTTCACTGTTGTGTCTTTAATGACTTTAGAACAAGGCGCCACGCCTCACATCTAGTTGACTTGGTTTAGTCACTGTAGCAGCGACAGGAAATGCATGATATGGGCCAGTAGATACCTGTTAGTGTGGGAGGGATAATGACAGCTGCTGCTGTTTAAACTGTAGTATTCAGTTAACACGCGAGCAATTAGGAGAAGACTGACGTGGAGGTGCCGAGCAGCTGTTTAACACTACTTTCTAAGAATAACAGCAGCTGTGTAACTTCCTTTGGTTTGGCCTCACACATGAAGTCACAAAGCAGCTGTAGGCTACGGAAGAGGATTAGGGCCACTGTAAAAAAAAAAAGTAAAATGAAAAAAACTTTTTTTCTGACTTTTTTCCTCAGAATTCTGAGAAAAAAGTTTGAATTCCAACTTTAACGTTAGAACTCACTTTTTTTGTCACTTTTTTTTTTTTTTTTTTTTACAGTGGCCCTAATCCTCTTTCGCACAGCTGTATGCCCAACACCAATAAGATCAAGGGGACAGTGTCAGCAATGTCTACAGTTCCATTTCTCCCAGAGCACCTTGGGAAACCACCTGAAGGAATCTTTGAAGTCATAACCACCAAACCATTCACTTCATGTGCAGAGCAGAGAACATGTTTAACTTCAAAATATCAGCTTCAGTCTGCCTCCTTTATCTAAGTCCTGTTCACAGACGTACTCAGGTACTTCTACACACACGGTCCTCTGAGGCTCAGGTCTTTTGCTTCCAGGTTTGTTTTGTTTTTTCTCTCGAAAATCGTTTTCATTGGATTTTTAACAAACAGGGCACAACATGCATCCCTCACCCAAGCCTGAATTCCTTAAAGGGCACTTCTCCCCTGGAGGACTACTGGCAGTCAATAACCGACGAGGGCTGAGGAACGGATAAGTGTCTGTAAACTGACGGAAGTAAACTTAATGACAGGTAGGAATAGGAGGACTTTTTTTTAACAAAGGGAAGACTTCAGGATCAAGGATGTAGGCTACAGTATGAATGTAGACCATGCAGGTATTAACATGACACAACACAACCAAGGTACAGTATGTGTGCACATCTCTTCACTTGTAAGGTAGTTTACTTTATAGACAGGTACAATACACAAGAGTTAAAGAGATAGTTCAACATTTTGGCAAATTGGCCCATTGCCATAATCGCTATAGTCACAGCAGTAGGTTCGTTACCTTTAATTGTCGGTGCAAGCTATTTTTAGAACGGCGGAGTGGAGCAGCAGGCTGCTCAGAGCTACGCTATGGAGGCTAAGGGAATTTCTTGGTTTCCCTCATCAAACTCATCAAATACACAACCCAACAACTCAAAAACGCTGTCATGGACAAGTTGTGACCTGCACATTCACCACGCTATGAGATAATAACGGAACGTTACCAGACAGAGTTGTTTTAGAGGTAAATTCATGCAAAACCGCTGATGCGCGTTGCATTCAGGGACAGTTTTTCAGCAAGCAGACTCTGTTTTTACTCTGTATTTACCTCGAAAACGGCTCCGTTTCGTAACGTTCCATTATTATCTCATAGCGTGGTGATTGTGCAGCTTACAACTTGTCCACGACAACGTTTTGGAGTTGTTGGGTTGTGTATTTGATGAGTTTGATGAGGGAAACCAAGAAATTCCCTTAGCCTCCATAGCATAGCCCTGAGCAGCCTGCTGCTCTGCTCCGCCGTTCTAAAAATAGCTTGCACCGACAAATAAAGGTAATAATAATAATAGCATTTATTTGAATAGGGACAGTGCATATTAATGAACATTAGTATAACTAAAAGAAATACTGCTGTAAATATGCCGGATTATAGCCAGGCGGCTAATTTGCGTCCGACGTCCCTAATAAATAAATAAATAAAATACAGCAGTACACCACAAGGAATAAAAACAAAACAATAAATACAATACATATAGCGAAATACATGAAAGTGCACTAAACAAACAAGGAAGACAAAACAATAAAAACAATGTTGGACACGGTACTTGGACAGGACAAGACAATAATGTACAGGACATAACAGTAATACAACATCCAGACAGCACAGTAAGTAAACAATTAATCAGTCATGTCGCCCCAGGTCCAGTTAATGGTCACACTCTTGTGTGTCCTTAAGCCACTGCTTAAGATTTCCTTTGAAAGAGGAGTAAGTGGGACATTCCCTTATAGTGGAGGGAAGACTGTTCCAGATGCCTCCCCCCACAACAGACAGCACGTTCCTCCCAAATGAGGTGCGCCTGTGGGGAATCTCGCAGGTAACGAACCTACTGCTATGACTATAGCGATTATGGCAATGGGCCAATTTGCCAAAATGTTGAACTATCCCTTTAATTTTATCTCATCTATTTGTTTCAGAATTCTCTTTCCCTTTGGCCGAATGGTCAGCGCACCTGACTCTTATCCTGGAGACTGGGGTTCAAACCCTGGCCGGGCCCTCCTTCGTCCTGCCACACCACCATCATGGTAGTGGTCCTGGTTTAGGTTAGTACCAGACATGGGCAAACTATGGCTCGTGGGCCATAAGCGGCCCTCCTGATGGGTGGTTGGAAGACTTATAAGGTGGTCTCTATCTATTTTGAAAACTGTTTGACTCCCTGACAAAGGCGTGCAGGGCCGTTGCTAGGAATTCTGGGCCCCATTAAAGAATACTAAAGTGGGCCCCTACCCCCCTAACCTCTCCAGTACTATGTATTATAATTTTTTATTTAGCCTACTTTGTTTTGATGCTAATGCAGCATTACTATGAGTATTAGTCAGGGTCTTATGCAGAATAATTCAGTCATACAAAGACTGGGGTTTTTGTGGGCCCTACTGGGCTCGGGGCCCCTAGAATTATCATCACCTTTCTCCCCTATACAACGGCCTGAAGGCGTGTAGCGCGTAGGAGTCTTTTAAAGGTTAGCATGACCAAGCCATAGCAATAAAGTCTTTTTAACTGAGAGTGCCTTGGATATTCCTTCTTTTTCCCATATGTGCCCCGTTGGGCTTTTTAATCTGACCTGTTGAATATTGGTACATAATTGTTCAAATTACAGCAAAGACCACAAACTTTGATGCAGTGACCAACAACACTGCTCCCACTGAAACTGAATGTAAGTTTTCTTTTACTCTTAGGTCATGGCTTTTATATGTCATTAATATTGAGTTCACACAAACACTCTCCATCCATCTGGTACAAATTTTAAAACTCATTGTGGCCCCTGAGCTAAAAAAAGGTTTGCTCCCTGGTAAACACACATACAGCTCTCTCTCTCTCTCTCTCTCTCTCTCTCTCTCACACACACACACACACACACACACACACACACACACACACACACACACACACACACACACACACACAGACATACACACACAGGAGAAAACAAACAGGTAGCCAGACAGGTTTGAGAAGTTCCCTCCCTCCAGCTGGTATGTTGTCCAACTTGTTTTACGGTGATCGACACACCACTTAGTTAGTTTCAGAGGAGAGTGCAGAGACGCTCAGTCAGACTGGCCTGGGCCTCCATGTTTGTGGACATCTATAGCTTCAGTTTGGACAGGCGCAGCAGACTGCAGCCGCTCTGACAGGTGTAGGAGCGTCAGAGCTTCATCCTCCTCCAGACCAGACCGCGTCCCGGGAGGATCTTCCTGACTTTTTTTCCTCTGTGTAGCTCTTCACCTCCACGGCAGTGATGTTGGCCGTGTGGATCCTTGTGTTGTGTCTGTCGCTGCCGGCCGACACCTTCAGGCTCAGACCAGGTAAGCCACACCCAGGGCCGTTGGTAGGAAGTCTGGGCCCCTGAAAGAATACTAAAGTGGGCCCCCACCCCCTGATTCTCCACTTTTTTTCTTAGACTACGTACTATGGACTTGCACTTATATATTGTATTGATGTATTATCATTTTTTATGTAGCCTACTTTGTTTTGATGCTAATGCAGCATTACTATGAGTATTAGTCAGGGTCTTATGCAGAATAATTCAGTCATACAAAGATTAGACTACTGGGGTTTTTTGTGGGCCCCACTGGGCGCTGGGCCCCTAGAATTATCATCACCTTTCTCCCCTATACTACGGCCCTGTCAGAACAATCCAACTCCACTGAACATAGTTGGACCTCTGTCTGTGTGTTAAGATGTCTCTTGACATTACATGTGCTCATGTAGAGAGGCCACCAGCTGACTGGTCTATAAAGGGACAGACACAGTTTGAGCTTTGTTTACATCACAAACAGTGAAGAGCTATGACACAAAGATCCATTCATCACAGTCACAGGTTAGAACTCAATGGCTTTCTCTGTTTGCAGATGGTTATGTCTTTATTTTCTTTATTCTTCATACCTTCAGGCTAAAACAAAAGTATCTCTCTCTCTCTCTCTCTCTCTCTCTCTCTCTCTCTCTCTCTCTCTCTCTCTCTCTCTCTATCTCTCTCTGTCTTCCTCTCGGTTTCTATCGCTCACTCTCTCTTTCACTTTTGACAAAAGCTCAGGAGTTTCCCAACATGGCTACTCACTAGGACACCTCCTCTCCACCTGCCACCACTAACACCTTCACCACCATCACTTATCTAATAAATGTGGTAGAAGAGCTCCTTTAGCTTCAGTCCCTCATTCACTCAGTCACTGTGGGTAAACACTTGACAAGTCCATGTAAATTTAGTTTTTATCACACAAGGAAATAGTGACTTTGCTGGGAACTAGTTTTATCAGTGGAATAATCCACATTTGGTGATCTGAAACAGCTGTGACCAGAGGTGGACAAACAAAAACATCAAGTTGAGCACTCAGATTTGTACTTGACTTTATAGTAGTAGTACTTCTAGTAGTAGGCCTACTTAATAAAATATGCATAAAAAATAAATTTTTTGTGAACAAGCTTTTGCATGACGACCTACTGACGTACTGACTGACTGTAGAACAGCTTGCTGGATATGATATCAAGACTGACTGACATAGACATAAGAACATGACTAAATCAATAAAAGCTGCATTTTCTGTCATATTCCTTTTATAGGCAGTGATGAAGTCTGGTGGTAGTAAACACAGCTTAATCAATTATTTATTTCTAAAGCGTCACTGACTTCAGGTCAGCACATGGTCTCTGGTGAAGAATCCTCTGCCTTCATCTTTATCTGACAGGTTCAAACTGACAGTGGAAAACTTGACTCTGATTGGTTTTTCCCCTGTGTAAATTCAATTTTCAAAATAAAATAAAATTAATTCAATGACTTCTTCAAAGAAAGAATGCATCTTTTAGGTGTAGAGTCAAGTCACAAATCACAAAAACATGACCAAGTAAAAAACAAATGCGTCAAAAAGCTATAATTAGGCACAATACTCAAGTGAATGTATTTTGTTACTGATGTTTTTTTTTATACTTTTAAAATGCTGAAGCTCAGAAGACTCAGATCTGTCAGGTGATCAGTTGATCTTCTAAAACAGACCCACAATGATGGAAAAGTGTCACTTCTTCGCAGTGTTGCAGTGTGTGTGTGTGTGTGTGTGTGTCTGAGTGTAAACAGCCTGTGTCCTGTGCAGCAGAGCCAGTGCTGCTGGACGAGGACTCGGCCTCCTCCTTCTTGTCTCGCAGGCTGCTCTACAACAGCTGGGACCTGGAGCTGCTGGTGCCTGATGATTTAGAGAGGGAGTGTGTGGAGGAGATCTGCGTCTACGAGGAGGCCAGAGAGGTGTTTGAGAACGACGCAGCCACGGTAACGATAGTGCTACCTGAACACCTGAACCTGATCTCTTCATAACTGAGCCTTCTCTGTAGCACCTGATGGGAGAGAGTCATGTGAATGAAATGCCCTGTGGTTGTCTTCTCTTTTTATTTAATAAAACCAAATTATAAATTTTTTTGTTTTCCCTCCATTTTCAGGAAAAATTTTGGGCCACTTATGTCAGCAGTCACGGTAAAGATCATTTTGTATGTAGTCTGCAGGCTTTGGTACTGGGCTCATCTTCAAATCAGGACTTAAAGGGATAGTTCACCCAAAATTCAAATTCCACTCATTATCTACTCACCCTCATGTCGACTAAGGGCTGATAGAATTTTCAGAGTCCTCCGTGCCTTCTCGGAGTTACAGGGGAGGTCCGTGCAGCAGTATTTGTCCATATAATGGTTGCGAACAGAGCTCACTTTTCTTCGTCCAAAAAGACACACCAAAAAACATCCAAATACCTCCATGCTGCTCGTCTGTAATGTCCCTCTTGTATTGAAGCCCCGACATGAGAAATTCAGTTCATTGCTCTGCCTGTGTCAGTGCAAATCGACACTCAGTTCACGGCTCCGCCAAAATCGCGCAAGAAGGCACGGATGACTCTGAAACTTAGTCGACATGAGGGTGAGTAGATAATGAGTGAAATTTGAATTCTGGGTGAACTATCCCTTTAATTCAGGATTTAAAGGAGAATTTTTGACCCCTAAATCGTTGTCCTGATGGTCACCCAGTGTTGGTTGGAGCAAAAAACATGACTAAAATTGATGCGGGCAAACCAGAGTTAGACCATGGCCAGACGGCGCTAGGGATAGCGACAACGCTAACCTATGGGGGCAGTTCTTTCAACCACAACAAACACTCAAAAAACAACCAAATATCTATGGTCCATGACTGGAATCCTTACGAGACACCACTGAACTCATATAGTGTACAGTATAAACAGTATAAACTTTGTGTTTCTGCATGTTATCACTCACCTGGAAAGACATTACTATCCGATCACAGAGCGCCTGCTCTCCCCACCACAGAAACAAACACTTTTTCCTTGTTGTGATGATTTCTTTACAAAAATAAACGGTCGAGCAGTGCAGTGGTAATGTCCAAAATATCTCTGACCGTTTATTTTTGTAAAGAAATCATCACAACAAGGAAAGTGTTTGTTTCTGTGGCGGGGAGAGCAGGCGCTCTGTGATCGG
>NC_140914.1:30989231-31019270 GCF_045865225.1 Trachurus japonicus | reverse complement strand
GACCGTTTATTTTAGTAAAGAAATCATCACAACAAGGAAAGTGTTTGTTTCTGTGACGGGGAGAGCAGGCGCTCTGTGATTGGATAGTAATGTCTTTCTAGGATGTTTCAGAGTTCGGCTGTCTGAGGTGAGTGATAACATGCAAAAACACAAAGTTTATACTGTTTATACTGTACACTATATGAGTTCAGTGGTGTGTCGTAAGGATTCCAGTCATGTACCATAGATATTTGGTTGTTTTTTGAGTGTTTGTTGTGCTTGAAAAAATTGCCCCCATAGGTTAGCGTTGTGGCTATCTCTAGCGCCGTCTAGCCATGGTGTAACTCTGGTTTGCCTGCATCAATTTTAGTCACGTTTTTTGCTCCCCCCCAACACTGGGTGACCATCAGGACAACGATTTAGGGGTCAAAAATGAGCGGAATTCTCCTTTAAGTCAAGAAGTCAAGATTAATGTCAAATGGTTTGAAGTCAGTTTTGAGGTTGATCTTTGTTTGTCTTTGAAGGCTCTGCTCCCAGAGTGGATGTGTCAGGCCTGATAGCAGGGATCCTGGCTGTCCTAGTGTCTGCTGTCATCGCCACTGTGTTGGGGATCTACTGCTACAAATCCAAGAAGAAGAGTGAACGGAGGGCGGTCCAGTAAGTTCTCCCTGATGTGGAGCTTTTTCTCTCTCTCTCTCTCTCTCTCTCTCTCCAGCTAAAGAATTCAATGGTGACTTTCATTCATCAGATATTTCATCTCTGGTATGCATGGCATCTAGTGTGGATATTCATTGTCCTTAGATAACGATATCGAATCCCTTCTAGCTCCACCATCTGATGGAGCATGTGATGAAATCAACATGATCAAACATATTTATTATCCTCACATTTCCTGAGAACGTCCATGTTAGACTTGATGAGCTTCAGGAACTGAATGTGTTGTTGGTCTCTTCTGGTCCAGAGCTCCAGTCAGGTTGGCAGCAGATGGGCGCCCGGCTCCAGAGATGGTGCCCCTGTCTGGGATCACTGTTCCGGGTCTACCCAGCTACAATGAAGCTCTGGGCCGCAGCGGACAGCATGATGCCCCACCACCACCTTATTCAGGGTAAGTGGATGCCCCGGTACAAACTGCATCCATCTTGCTTGGATCAAGATCCAGATACTGGTGGAAGAACTAAGAGGAAACTGTATCACTTCATGATGTATCCCAAGATCCTTCTGTTCTGAGATGGCAATGGAAGACGATGATATACGATAATCATTTAAGTTAAAATGCGTTCGTCCATCTGTCTCTATGTCCCATCTGCAAATTTGGCACAAATATTCCCTCCGTTAGGCTCACAAAACATAGTTTTCAGCTTGTGAATACAATATCTCAATCAGACCTTGAAGGAACTTCTTCAAATTTGGCAAACACATCCACTTGGACTCTAATTACGACACTTTTCAACCATTACTCAAGACTTCATACTGTGTTGAGGGTGTTGGTAATGGCTGATGGTCAACAGACAGGTTGTGTCATTTTAAAGTGAGTGTGTTCAGAAGTCTGAGAACAATAAGATGCTTCAATCACACACACAAACACCCACAAAGACTAAGAGAATACAGAAATACGTCTAATTGAAATGTAGGTGTCTCTGGTTCATCTCTGAGGTGTTACCTGGAGTCTACCTGTGTTAGCTGATTGGACATGATGTGGAGAGACACATACCTGACTACACAAGGACAATGCAAGTCAGAGTAGAGACAATGAGGAGATAGGAACTGCAGCAGTCACTCAGAGACAATGTTTCCGCTGCATTGAAGATTTCCACTAAGAATGGCGGGGAGACGCTGAGCTCCACAGATCCTCAGCTTTTAAGATGAATTTGTAAAAATATAGAAAATTCTGTTTTCCCTGTTGTCAGCCTGTATTTCTAATAGTATTTCAGTCTAAACCCCATACCGGTTAAATTCTGCAGTGGGAGGTATGTGAGCTAAAGGTACTGGTAAACCCATCAAAGCACCAGACCAGGGTCATTTAGGATAGGCCTACATACGTCCTGATGAACTCTGGGTTAGTGTTCTCAAGGAAATTTAAATGGAACGCAACTGGACTTGGTTATTTGCCTTAAGCCTGGTACACACATAAAGATTTTCTAAATCTCAACCGATTTTTTTATCTGTGAGAGACCCCACACATGAAGATAAAAAATCTGTGATTGAACAGTTTTGATCGTGTTGTGTGTGGTGTGCTGCGATATTCCAAACACAGCACACCACACACATCAAGATTTTTCAGAATCTTGACCCTCCGGTCAGAAAACTCAGAAAGAGATCCGTATTGTTGTAGCTACTCTTTCGGGTCTATTTCCGGGAATGGACAATGAGGGCGACGTATTTTTAAAAAAAAATGAAAGCGGGACACTTCAGCCTTTACAACGATCCCATCGGTGTGTGTCTGTGTGTCTGTGGCTCCGGACGCCGAGACGTTTCACCTCTCATCCAAGAGGCTTCATCAGTTCATGTAGCATCTGACCAGGCTGGGACTATGCGTCAGATGTGAACATGAATTGATGAAGCCTCTTGGATGAGGTGAAACGTCTTCTAGGACAAATAACCAAGTCCAGTTGCGCTCCATTTACATTTCCTTGAGATAGTAGGTTAACTATGACCTGGATAGTGATGGGCAGCCAGACACAGAGTCAGAGTCAGGGAACCTTTCTGAGCATCTCCTGTTGATACGTTCTTCTTCCTCTCTTTCTCTGATCACCCCCCAGTGTGTTCTTCTGCTTGTACTGTGTGTATCTGGTCCAGGCCCATGCAGCCTGTGGTGGTTGTGGGTGCACACAGTACACACTTGTGTGATGATAAGCCTGTTGTTGTGTGTTGGCTGCTGCAGCCTGGAGCAGCTCTCTCTTTGCTTCTCCCTCTACATCCACACCAAAACACCCAGCAGCTAATCTCAGTGTGCTGCAGGCAGCCTCTTTCCAGGAACACAGAGCTCACACAGTCTGTAGCTACTCCTGAGTACAAGAATGCTCTCACACAGGCTCTTCCTGTCTTTGACCACAGGGGGGCGCCATCAGAGCCCGCTGATCCAGGAGAGAGAGACGACGCCGAGTGAGTGAGTGAGTGGGGCGGGCAGAGGCTCCTCATGTGGCCGCTGCTGCTGCTGCTGCTGCTGCTGCTGCTGCTGGGACCTGGAGCTTCACTCAACTTTGAAATGTTGCATGTTGTTTTTAATGTGTGTGAGTGTGTGTGTGTGCATCTGCATTTGTTTGTTTGTGCGTGTTGTATTTATGAGTCACAGTGAGAGTGTGAAGTGCACGTGGGCTGTACCATAGACTGTAAAAGGGCTGTACACTAATATCCAGTACAGATGTGACCCCCCCCCCCACACACACACACACAAACACACAGTTGTGTAAAGGTAGCTCTTCTGAATAGATTTTATGTTTTCATAATAAATCACGTCAAAATCAGACGCGTCTCCGACCGTTATTCACCTTTACTGTAACTCATCAGGCTGCAGCTTGTGTGTCTGTTGTGTTACAGTCATCCAGCTGACCAGGCTCTACTGTCTTCTACAATACTACACGACTGCGCTGCCGTGCATGACAAATGATGTGTGTGCGCGCGTGCGTGCGTGTGTGAGCGAGGGAGGGAGGGAAAGCAGCAGCAGCAGCAGAGAGGATGAACGCCAGCGCAGTCATTCCTCTTAAAAATGGCGTCTTGTGAAGCAAATGAGCGAAAATAGTGTGAGAGGACGGAGGGAGGGAGAGAGAGAGGGAGGCGAGCGGCGCAGCAGCTGGATCGGACTGGCCGCGGCTCGGCTCGGCTCGGCTCGGCTCGGGGGAAGCTGCCGCCGAGCAGCGCGGAGCGGCGGAGCATCTGTTCCACGGCTCGCGTCCGCTCCACGCAGGAGACAATAGACAGTGAAATATATGGAGAGGAGAAGAGGGAGGAGGTGCTCCTGGCTGCTGTGACACCCCCCCTCCCCTCTCTCTACACCCCTCCTCCCTCCCTCCATCTCCCCCCACACACCCTCCCCGCTCCTTCTCCTCCTCCTCCTCCTCCTCCCTCCATTCCTCCCAGTCTACAGGCTCGTCAAGCGGAGAAATAAACAGAAGCGAGCGCAAGGGAAGAGAAGACATTCCTCCCTCCCCTCCCCCCCTTCACTATCTGTCCATCTTCATCCAGCCCTTTTCTTTTTCATGGAGAGGAATTATCCCGCTGCAGGCTTCGGAGATCTAGGGGCTGGGACGGGATGGAGTTACGACAGATCGGCCAAAGCAAGGTAAGCTTTCGGTGGCCGGGGCACGGGCAACAACCGCGGCCAAGGCAAAGCAAGGCAAGGCGGCAGGCTGGGTGAAGCTGGAGCGGCTGTAACAATGCCACGGCACGGCGCTGCCTGCCTCTGCATACAGGCAGCAGGCTGCACGGTGCTGCTGCTGCTGCTGCTTGGCCACCAGTCTCAGGTAGCCTACAGCAGCCGTATTGTCATCGGAGAGGGAGGGGGGGTGTGGGGGCTGTCTCTAAAATGCATGGAATGCGATGGAAGGTTAATAGTGATACGGAGACAGAGGAGAGAGGAGAAGGGGGATGGGTTGCCGTGGGAAGCCCATAGTGTGTTATTTCAAAAAAAAAAAAAAAAAAATGGAAGATTACATCTGGGCTCCGGCGGCATTGTCCCCCCCCCCCACCCTACACCCCCGCTGCAGCTTTGTCTCGGGCTCGGACGGAACAGATGCATGACAGGGACAGTCGCAGGTTGCCTGCTACGGGACTAATTGGCTGTAGCTCCGCAAATCAAAGCAGCAGCAGCAGCAGCAGCAGCAGCGCGCTGCGCGGAGCCGCTGTCTGACAGACACACAAACCCTGCACCCTGCACTCTGTAACACAAAACAACAACTCACATCGTGTCAGTGCGGAGCAGCAGTTCATTTCTCTCCCTCTCCCTCACTGAGCGGAGTTACCGCTGCAGCTGACCGGACCGGAGCGGAGCGGACAGCTGCAGCGGCGCTGTCCGGTCCATCAGCTCCATCAGCTCCATCAGCTCCGATGTGTCCGCTGGTTGGTGTCTGAACTCTTGACACTGTACTGTACAGGCCGGCGCGCGCCCCCAATGCCCCGCAGTACACACGTTATGTTTTTGTAGTGTGTGTGTGTGTGTGTGTGTGTGTGTGTGTGTGTGTGTGTGTATTTGTATGTCTGTGTATCTGTGTGTATCTATCCGTGTGTATTTGTATGTGTGTGTGTGTGTGTGTGCTCGTACGCGCGCGAGTGATAGTGTGCGCGTGTGTCAGTCAGTAGTAGGCTATCTGTCATCCCGCTGCAGCTGCCACACACAGCAGCTAATAACTGGCTCCACGGGACTCGAACCCCCGCCCCCCCCGGTCCTCGGTTGTACCTGTGCTCAGGTGAGGTTTCCCTTCACGTGCCCTGCATTCTGTTGTGTGTGTGTGTGTGTGTGTAGGAATGACGCGAGGCCTCGAGCAAAGTACTAGCATAAAGCTAGTTCCCGTTAGCTTTTTACTCCACTTTAGCGGTCGCCTTGACAACCACCTCCGTCCTCCGCGGGCTCCATCACTGTCTGAGAGCTCTGCGCGCGCCGCCGGTCCCGGTCCGTTCCGGGTCTACCTGCCCGTTCAGAGCCGCTGCATACCTGAGGGTTCAGGACCTGGATCTTGCGGGGTCCTCGGTGGTTTTTACACACCTGGTCCAGATGTTTGAGACCCAGACTGATCCGGGTCAAACCGGTCCAATAACCACCGTCCTGGATTTAATCAGCAGACAGTTTAGTTTAGTTTAGTTTAATTTATTAAGATCCCCATTAGCTGCAGCAAAACTACACTATTCTTCCTGTGGTCCAACAGAATTACATATTCAGAATACAATAAAAGCAAAAACCAGTGTCTCACAGCTTCATCCAGCTGTTTGGGTGTAGCTTGTTATAAAATATTTGACCAGTGTATAGGACATACTAGCCTATACCTAATGCTCAGATAGAGTAAAACAAGAGCTCATAGCTCAGGATCAAACTCAAGACTCCAGACTAACTTTTTTTTTTTTTTTTTTTACTATAGGAGCACAGTGACCTCTAACTTAAAATTTAAGGAACACAAGCAGACAATTTAGGGGCGCACACTGTAAATATTCAACATTTTCATTCATGATCCTCACACACATTGGCCTGCCACCTGTAATGACAGAATCTTGGGTTCGCCCTTCCACGTTTCACAAATTTTAGGGGGAAAATTGCCCCCATTTCAGGGCATTCTGGAGCTCTGATTTACCTCCGCCGAGTGAGCAACAGACTGTGTTGAAGAACATGGTAGATGAATAGAGGAAAAGTCCAATTAAAGCTGCAGCGTCTCTGACCAGCCTCTCTGTGAGGAACAATGAGTTAAAACTGGGTTATTGCATCAGCAAATAGTCACAGGGGCTGTAGCTGTAGTGAACTGTGTGTGAATTCAGTTGTTCTCAGCAGCAGCAGCAGCAGCAGCAGCAGCAGCAGCAGCAGCAGTGTGTCTGTGGATCGGCCACACGCAGCCCTGCACTGGTTCTATAATATGAACCTGTACAGTAGTTCAGCTGCTCCACACATCGCTCACAGAGGGAGGACGACAGGAGAAGCTTTGAAACCACAGTTTTATCTGAGGATGTAACAGAGGTGAGTTCACCAGGGTGGTCCAAATGTCCAAGTGACGTCCTCTCCTCTCTAACCGCTTCACCTCGACCTCCAGACATCATTAGGCCCAAGGAAAGATGTGGGGGAGAATTCATAAGGACTTCACAGGGGAAACATGCAGTGTGGCACTTACACTGTCCTCAAACTTTATTTAAAACACATGGATAAAAAATGTATATTCTTAATGACAAAACAAAGAAAATGGGACTGAAATATTGAAATCTGACATTCCTGCTAGACAGAGAAAACAAATTTGTTTGTGCCTTACCCAATGAGAGAGCATTTAATGAAACAGCACGTACAGTAGGCTGCGTATGGGCTGTGGTATTTTGTTATGATGACGATAAGATTAATTACAATGCACTCTTATTGTTCTTCATGACGACTCCTCACTGGATTTAGAGAGAATAAATCTGTACTTATGGATTTGGGCTTAATCATCATTGATCAGATCTCCATCTCTCCTGGATCCAGTCTCAGACAGCTGCTGTTGTTTCTACATTCATGTGAAACTACAATGGTGCATCGCATTAAAGCCTGCTGCAGCAAGGAATTATGGGGCGGCATTTTCTCCTCTCCTTTCATAAAGGAAGGTCCAGCGTTTTCTATGCTGAAGGAGATCAGATAGGAGACAGTGTTTAGTTTAGTTTAGTTTAGTATGTTTATTTCGGTCACATAAAAACAAATACAGTAGACAAATATAAAGGTATAAATACAAAACAAAATAAATCAGAACAAAAAACACAACAAGCAAATCAATTTACTTGTTACATGTCCTTATCATGTAGAGAAGTGGAGCGGCTGCTCAGACACTTCAGCTCATTTCAACCTGAGGAACCTCCCTGAGAAAAGAAGACTTTAGGACCACAGCCTGGTTCCCTATGTGCCTTATACATGTAACCAAATCAAAGCCGTGCTTCTAATCAACACATCATCATTGTGCCTCTTACCTCTGCAAACCATACAAGCAAAAACCAAGATTATGATTTGGTTCATCATTCATTTGGCTACGCCCATACACAAATAGTTCTGCCTCTGGAATTTCTCAGGGCTGTTGCTAAGCAACACTTAAACATTTTCACCAGCTCACATCAGCTTGCTACTCTGTCCACGTTACCTCAGGTGTGCACTGACGTATCAAGCTTCTCTCCTTCCCGTCATCCCTTCATCACATATCGTTCAATTCAAATGTTAAATGTTTTTTCATATCTACTTAAATTTAAATTGACTGATTGATTGATTGATTAATTCTTGCTATGGTGCAGAGAGGACCCACCGAAAAGGTCCAGAATTTTACAGTTGAAAATACTTAAAGGTCCAGTGTGTACAGTGACATCTAGCATTCAGATTCTATTATTTCTTTATTAGGCTAAATAATGCTATTATGTTGGCTGGATTTTCCATTTCACACAAACATGGCGGTGCAAGATGGCGACACTCTCTAAGCAAGACCTTTGCTATCCACCAGTTTCCAAACGGAATTGTATGTTTACGTTTCCATGGTTTCAGTCGTTGTCATAGTTGCAGTAAACGCATGGATCTATTAACGCTGGCTTTTAACATGGATGTCCATTTATGTGGTATCCATTGTTGAAAGCTGATGTGGTGATCCATGCGTTTTACAGATTTTCATTGGGAGAAAAAAAATCATTGCATTTACTGTTGAAACCATGGAAACGTAAACATAGGTACAATTCCACCGGAAAAGCAAAACAGGCTTACATTTTTGACGGTTGGAAAAAGGTGGATATGTCTATGTCTTATTTTATAGCATAGGAATATATTCATGGGTAGTAGGCTATATTCAAATTTTGCCAATAAACCTTGACAAATGTTACACACTGGACCTTTAACAAAATACATTAAAAATACATAAAAGACCAAAACTAAGAAGCATTTATGTTTGAGATCCAAGACACAGATATAGCAGACAATACAAAAACAATACAAGAACAAATTATGTTTTGATAGTCTCATTGTATAGAGCCTCGTTTTTGCCATATTTTGTGGCACCAATAAATGGTTGACAACAAATTTATCGGTATGAATTTTATCTTATAAAATTATAACAAACATCACAGAACAGGTTTTAGTTTGACTTTGGTTGCAGGCCTGTTTTAAGCTCTGTCTCTTTACACACTGAGATGTGTTCATGTAAATAAACAGCCAATCACAGGCTTTATTAGATCCTGGTTCAAGCATGCTGTCTGCTGATTGGTTCACCGGGGCTGATGAGATTTACTCATCCACTCAAAGTATCAAATGACAAGACATTTTTCATCCCTCGGTAGAATCTAACCAGTTTGAGTTATTTTGCAGCATTTTTGCCTTTATTCTGAAAACACACACACACACACACACACACAGATAGAGAGAGAGAGAGGAATATCATGGAGAGAGAGCGGGGATGTCACACCAATGAATTTCCTGTTGTGGACTGGGGTAGCTGATCAGATCTTGGTCTTGTGTAACACATGGTGAGGTTTGTTATGGGATGTAGTTTACACAGTGTGTGAAGCTGTTGTTGGTTTTGAGGTGTCTGTGGTTGTGTTGTGTTGTGTGCATTGTGTGCAGAGAGACAGATGTTGTCGGAGCTGAACATGGGGGAAGGGTTTGGAAGCTGGATGGTGAGTGTGTGTGTTATGTGTGTATGTGTATTGTCTTGTATGTTACAAGACAATAGCATAACCAGCCAATCAGAATCCAGAACGTGGTATATATATATATATATATATATCCTCACAGCACCAAGTGATCCAGTCTTTGGTCTGGTCAGGACACGTCAGAAACAAACACTCACCAGAGGCACCATCCGATTCCTCACCCACAATGCCGTTTCAAGGTCTCGTGCTGCGTGAGCGTGAGTGTGTGTGTGTGTGTGTGTGAATGGTTCGACAGGATACTGTATAGATATAGTCGCTGTGTGGACGTGTGTGTGAATGGGTGAGTGTGACTAGTAGTGTAAAGAGCTCTGAGTGGTTGTAGAGACTAGAAAAGTGCTCTCTAAATGCAAACCCATTTACTATAGAAATATACATTATTCAAAGTAGGACAATTACACTGTAAAAAAAAGAAATGTGCAAAACCTCATACATCTTAAAATCAGGAGTCATGGTGCACACAGTGTCTGTAATGGACGGCACGTAGTAGGCTACTGATGGAGCAGATAACGCTCCCGCTCTGATGTGTATTCTGATGGGGACCGGGTTCACCTGCAGATAAAAGAGCTTTGATTCACTCTGTCCAACATTTCATTCATCATAAAACCAACGTCCCGCTCGGTTGGATTTGATTTCATGAATTATCCGCATGGACGCCACCAGAGTCCAAATGTGGCTTTTAAGAAGTGATTATTTCATTCGGCTTTAAACAGCTTAACTAAACCAAGATCAGAGTCAGTGTTGTTCAGTTCCTGCTCTGAGCCGAGAGATGGGCCGCCCGCTGGTTACCGTGACGACACAAATTAAACAGTAGACAGAATTGGAGACTGTCTGTTAGCTGCGTTTCCATTGCAGGTTTTCGCAAAATACAAGCTATATTTCCAAAATTAAAAAAAAACTACAATTCCTATTTACAGGTGTTTCCATTGAAAGATGTTTTTTGTGAATAGGCTGTAATTCTCGTAAAGTCTAGTCTTGCCACTGTAACAGAAGGAACTATTGTTTGTTATTCACACCGACATGTGATTGTGTGACACCGTCTGAGTTATCAGACTGAGTTGAATGATCGGACCTCACACGCCAAAGTTTTATTAAAACAACCCGGTTGGGTGGAAACGGTAGACGAGTGGGAGAGCGAAGGGAAATAGAAAAACAATTACCAACGGCATCACATCTGATGCCTGGAGTGATGCGAAAGTGTTTCCATTACACTTTTGCGATACACTCTTATATCGACACGTCTGAAAAACCACCTCATGAAAGTGTAAAATGTTTTAGCGTTGTTTGAGAGGTTTTGAAATGCAGGAGGCGCTTCCATTACCAGTTTTTAATTGCAATATTTTGTTTTTATGCATTTCCATTGCTTTTGGTTTAACATCAGCTGGGTTCTTCTCTCCCTCCTCCGTTCTCACGCTGCTTCAACCTCTCTTAGCCCAAAGTCACCTTCACATTATGGTCGTTTACATAACTCTTAATGCTGTGTTCACACCGAGATCGCACTGCCCGGCTCGTTGCGGCGAGTTTACATTGAAAGTCAATACAACTCACGCGCCGCCCAGCCAGCCCCGTTGAGCGGTGCGGTAGTCCAAACCAGGCGGCGCGACACGGGCGATTCACCGCCTGCGGAAGTTGAAAATTTTCAACTTTTGCGGTGGATTCGTGCGGTGGATATGCGCCGTGGCGATGGCTGGCATGGAGGAGAGACTGGTCATCGCTTTTTTCGCTCGACCAAACCTACAATATCCGTCTGCCTGACTACAAAAATAAAAACACTTTCAACAGCGGCATGTTGTTGTAGCCTAGCTAGCCCAGAACGTATTCCTCTGCAGTTTTTTTTTTGTGTTCTTCATTAACGTTAGGTAGTCGTTGTGTGTGTGTTAGTGTGTGTGAACGAGAGGGGAACTAGCTAGACATTGTCATAGTTTCCTTTTCAAATTCCAGCGGTACCGCTACTGTCTACCACGGAGTCCGGCGGCAGGTAGACGCGGTAGACGCGGCGCGATCTCGGTGTGAACGTAGCATAACAGTTGTCCCGTGTCACTGGGATGACATCTGTCCTGGACAGAGCATCAAGATGGTCAGAGAGACTGAGCCAGACTCAGGAGCCTGATGAGACCAGAACCAAAGTTGGACCGGAGCGGTTGGCATAGTGACTGACACACATGCTAACCCTTCTCTCTGCACTGACAAGGTTCCAGGTTTATTTCGTCCCGCCCCCGTTCCCACAGTTTGACTGGATTGGTTCCTTAGGTCTGTGATGTATGAAACCCTCTCTGTCTGAATCTGTGTTGATGAGTCTGTCAGTGATTTGCTGCAGCTCAGGGTGGAACATTTCAGGCATTGTGTTGACTGATTATTTCAATCAACAATGTTTCTTTCTTTTCTTTAAAAAAAAACTTTTTTAGTATGTTTTTTGGGCTTTTTGCCTTTAATTGATAGGATAGTTGAGATCAGTGATGGGAATAACAGTGTTATAAAATAACGGTGTTACTAACGGCGCTACCTTTTTTTCAGTAACGAGTAATCAAGAAAGTTAGGCTACTATTCCCCTGTTATAACACCGTTAACGTTACTGACAATAAAACGTGCCGTTACTTGACTCAAGAAGTCGCGTCACAAAATAATACACCCATTAAAATGTACTTCATATACAAAATTTTTTTCCATCAACTAGTGGGAAAAAAGCCATTTATCTGGAACTAACCAACTCACTCAGTATTCCTCCGCCAGGCAGGCGGGAGGTTAGGGTTACGGTTAGGAGGGCGAATTTGACACATTTGAGCATTTTATTTAAAAAAAAAACCTGCAATAGTTACTTTTATAATGTTGTACTTCAGTTATTAACTCAGTTACTTTTTGGGGAAAATAACTAGTAACTATAACTAATTATTACTTTTTAAAAGCCATGTGCCCAACACTGGTTGGGATAGACAGGAAATGGGGGGGATGACATGCAGCAAAGGGCCACCAGATTTGGGATTCGAACCAGGGTCGGCTGTAGCCTCTGCATATGGGGTGCCCGTTCAACCCACTGAGCTAAGTGGCGCCCCTCAACCATATTTCTTGTGTTTTTTGTTTCTTTATTAAAGGGATATTTCAACATTTTGGCAAATAATCCCTATAGTCTTAGGAGTTGGTTCATTACCTTTAATTGTCGGTGCAAGCTGTTTTTAGATCGGCGGGGCAGAGACGTGAGCTCTGCACGGCGCTCAGTCTTTGTGGGCTTTCCGTCATCAAACTCAGCAAATACACAGTCCAACAACTCCAAAACGCTCTTGTGGACAAGTTGTGACCTGGACATTCACTACGCTTTGAAATAATAGTGGAACGTTACGAGGCAAATCCGTAACAGGAACTACATTCCCGACACGGCTGCAGCAAAGGGCCGGCAGATTTGGGATTCGAACCAGGGTCGGCTGTAGCCTCTGCATATGGGGCGCCCGCTCAACCCACTGAGCTAAGCGGCACCCCTCAACCGTATTTCTTGTGTTATAAAAACATGATATGGACATAAACAAGGTCATACACTTGATTTCAATAGAAGGGTCTTTAAAGCACGTGTCCTCTGCTGATAGAGGACAGAACTGAGTACCGAGTGGAAGAGAGTAAGGAGAACATGCTTGCACCAAGGGGGCAGTTGTCGGTCTGAGAAGTGAAGTCACTTCCGCGTTCAAAAAACTGCAATCCCCCCGGCTTCCTCTGGGGGCTGGTGTCAGAAGGGAGCATTCCCCATAGACCCCCATGTTAAAATCACCGATTTTACATCCTCAATAAACATGTTAAAAGCCTGGTGTCAGAACGTTTTTTTTTCTCAATCGATAGTTTCTACCCCCGCACACACTCTGAGGGGGGTGAATTTTTTTTTAACTCTACCGTTTTACTGTTATTAGGTTAAAATTCTGGCCAATTAGGGCGCGGAAACGTTGAGTGACTGGTCCGAGCAGCTCCGTGGACAGCTGCTTCGAGGCCAGTGGGCGGGTTCTCGGCCGGCCAATCCAACATGGCGCTGTTCAGGCCGCCATATTGGAGTCACAAAAACGACTCCCCAAAACCAATGGGTGACGTCACGGACGCTACGGCCATTCTTTTTACAGTCTATGGTTTGCACTGATGTGTGTACTTCTCACGGATGTAGTGTAACAGAGATAATGGAAACTGTATGTAAACACAACATGGATTTACGATTGAAACCTGACCTGGAGTCTGTTTGGGTGGTGCAGAGTCATGTTAAATCCTTGGTATCAGTGGCTTTGAACACAATGGTGTGTCAGTGGATCTCTAATCTGAATGGACAGGCTGCAGGTCTCAGTGACATGCTGTGTCTGTCCAGTGAATGGACCAGAAACCACCCGGCGCCTCAAAGTGCTCTAGTCTTCAAAGACCATGTCAAAATCAAGACAACAAAACTTCTCACCTGTGTGTGTGTGTGTGTGTGTGTGTGTGTGTGTGTGTGTGTGTGTGTGTGTGTGTGTGAGTGTGAAGTCGATAGATGCCTGTGGTCCCAGGACTCAATCCTCACTCATCAGCAGTCAGGATGTCCGGATACAGATCCGTCACCTGATCAAACAGCCGTCATCAGCTCCACCCTGTGCTGCTCTTCCTCTCCTCCTCTTCCTCCTCCTCAGAGCTGCTGTCTGTCCCCTGTATCATCCTCAGCTCCTCTTCCTCCCTCTCCCTCAGTCCCAAAGTGTACTCCATCCCTCTGAGTTGTCCCTGGGGTGCAGCAGGAGCAGTTGTTGGAGCTCTGTGCTTATGCAAAACAAACCTGAAGTTATTGCAGCTGATCTGGTTTATTAAAGTGACTGACAGGAGTGAGTCAGGTGAGGGAGCGCGTCTGATGAACCTCCCCCTCATATATTGACATGTTCACAATTGAATGTCCACACAGTGCTGCCTGAGCTCTCGTCAGTTGCCATGGCGATCTCTTGTGATTGGACGGTGTCCCTCAGCAGCCGATCAGTCTGTCTGATCTATAGTTGGTGTTTGGAAAGCATCACTAACACTGTAAATAAAACTTATATAAGGACAATTAATACAGTTATGCATATTTATTCTTTAACTAATTTATTATTACTCCAAAAATCAATTTATTATCAATATATATCAGATTCGATTAACAGACAGTAGATGCAGCCTCAAACATTGACCAGTTGCCATGACGCTTGGTGTTGCTTAGTATGATGGGCTGTTTCATGCTTGATGAGCTGATGTAAGCTAATCACTTAGACACAGTCTGTAACTTCTGCCTCTGGGGGTCTCTCAGTCAAAACAATAACAAACCACATGTGGGATCGTTGCTGTAAGCTCCTCCCACTTTGGATTCCTTCGGTGTCAGTGGTTGAGTTTCTCTGATGCTGTACAGAGACAGAGACTGAGACAGAGACTGAGACGTCAGCTGAGGTTGATTCAACCTTTGTTTTGGTTGTTGTATAACCAATGAAGCAGATGTTCAGGAGGTTTTCAGCAGCTGTTATACACACAGAGGTGTCCCCCTTTCTATAACAAACACAGCAGGGGGTTAAAACCATGCAGTAGAGGCACCGAATAGAGTTATTTTTTTTAACTTTAAAGGGATAGTTCAACATTTTGGCAAATTGGTCCATTGCCATAATCCCTATAGTCATAGCAGTAGGTTTGTTACCTTTAATTGTCGGTGCAAGCTATTTTTAGAACGGAGGAGCAGAGCCGCGAGCTGCTCAGAGCTACGCTACGGAGGCTTATGGAATTTCTTGGTTTCCCTCATCAAACTCATCAAATACACAATCCAACAACTCCAAAACAACAAGTTGTGACTTGCACATTCAGCACGCTATGAGATAATAACGGAACATTTCGAGACTGATTTCAAAGGAGGTTAAATCGAAAGCAACTGGACTTAGTTATTTGTCTAGGAAGACGTTTCACTGTTGCGTACATGAACTGATGAAGCCTCTTGGATGAGAGGTGAAACGTCTTCCTAGACAAATAGCTAAGTCCAGTTGCTTTCGATTTAACCTCCTTTGAAATACTATGAACTATGATGAAAACCAAGAAATCCCATTAGCCTCCGTAGCTCTGAGCAGCTCACGGCTCTGCTCCGCCGTTCTAAAAATAGTTTGCAAGACTATAGGGATTATAGGGATTATGGCAACACTTACTCAGCTTGTTTCTGTGGTAACGTCAGATCCAGATGTCTGTTGGCTGAAATCCTTCATCTGGTTCAAATATAGAATTAAAAAACCACCAAGAATAAAAAGCATAAACTAGATAAAAGTCATTGTAGAGCTTTTGTGAGACATACACAATGAAATATGATCATAGAGAGGGTATGATGTCACTGACAGACAGTTGATGGAAACCTTTGTGAAAATCTAAGAACACAAGTCAACAACATGTAAAACACAGGCCAAGTTGTTTTGAAGTTACACAATGAAACTATACCTTTACACTACAAATGAAAACCTGCTGTCAGTCTGCAGACACCACAGGTTTATCTAGGTTATCCTCTCTGTATGAAGGACTGGGTCACTCTCTGTTCACACCAAGTGGTAACAGCTTGGACCATGAAGGATCCACCTGTTGGAGTCTTTGTTGCCCGCGAAAAGAAGGACAATTTTTTTCCGGCCCAATTGAAGGATCCTTTGAAATAGGACAGTTAAGTCCTGTCGCTGTAGTTGTGCAATCAGTTTTCAGATGTACCCTCCGAAGGATGCGCCTCCTGAACTGGGACACAGCTTATGAGTCAGGAACGAGACAGACATGGTGGCCGTATTTCCTGCATTGTAGGTTCATTACCTTTAATTGTCGATGCAAGCTGTTTTTAGATCGGCGGGGCAGAGACGTGAGCTCTGCACAACGCGCAGTATTTCCGGGCTTTCCGTCATCAAACTCATCAAATACACAATCCAACAACTCCAAAACGCTCTGGTGGACAAGTTGTGACCTGCACATTCACCACACTATGAAATAATAATGGAGCGTTAGGAGACAGAGTTGCTTTCGATACGTAACAGGAACTACATTCCCGACACGGCTGCCGGTCAGAGTGACTTCAAAAGCAAAAGTAGTTCCAAGTATTTGCTTCATGTGTCGTAAGGTTACATAATTAGGCTATACGTTATTATTTCATAGCGTGGTGATGCAGGTCACAACTTGTCCACCAGAGTGTTTTGGAGTTGTTGGATTGTGTATTCATGTCACAAGGCAACCATGGTCACATGACCCTGTTGTGATTTCTGGTGACTAGTCATAATCCTGTATGAACCAGATCTTTGCCAAACAAGTCCTTCATGAAAGTCCAACCTGTTGTGTGTTTCAGCCTGGTGTATGGGAGCTCCAGGTCGTCCCACCCAGACTCAGAGCTGCTCCACCGGCAGGCCTACGGCACCCCCCACCCCCTCCAGGGCTATGCAACCAACCACCACCCAGGAAGCTCCAGACAGGGCGCGGCCTGGGGCGCCGCTGGACGCACACTAGGTAAGGACTGAGCGCAGCGGACTAACACAAGATTACTGCTTTTCATCACATCACTGCTGAGACTCTTCATCACCTGTATGTTCTGGTGCTGGTTACAGTCCAGTGATGCTTCCATTGCTGTTTAGCAACATGCCAATACTGTTTTCTTTTTGAATCTGTGACAGAGTATTGAGGAAAATACACAATCTGATATGATGACACATGAGTTAGGCCTGGGACGATAATCAATAAATCAATTAATCGCACGATAAATGAAAATAAACTCAATAATTTTTCCAGCCTCGATATATTGACATGTGCATGCGTGTTTGTTTTCCTCCAAACAGGCTGGATGACAAGAGGCTTCACTCTGCATCAGTCTCAGCACCTGGATGCGTTTGTTCCACAGCAGAATGAACGGAGTGAACCCTCTTGTCAGTCATCCAGTATCGTTTCCCAGAATGCATTTCGCGGCAACCGACAGCGATAGCGGTAAAGCTAAGCAGCTAAAAGCTGTTTTAATTCTCTCTGCAGCGCTGTTAATAAGTCCGTTTTTAAAGTTTTAATATTTTCTCATGTGAGAAAGTCATAGTTTAGATCCCCAGTCTGTGGTCAGTTTATCCAGATATCGCCTGTTAGGAGATTTCCTCCGACGTTTTTTGGATAGGTGCGGAGCCACTGTGGGAGCAGCGGCTCTCCGGTCAACCTCCGTCATCATCCCGGGGGAGAAAACGAGCCGAGTAACTTATCCGCAGGTTTTTAGAAGTTTACCGCCGACTGGTTAAATACTTTTTAGGAGTTAAATGCAGGTCTCATTGATGAACTCTAACAACTATGGCAGTCACATTAGTTTGTTTGAATGAAAAGTGAAGCTACAGGTGTGTATTGGACAGAAGAGCTTATTTTTTGTTTGTTTGTTTGTTTTTAATTTAGGATATTTAAAAGTTCTTGACATTCCAATTACAGTGGTAAAAAATACTCATGAGAAATAAATGTTTATTGCATTTGAAAGGGTCTACTTGTATTATTATGAAATATTATTATTACATTAGTGGTTAATTTGGTCTCAAAATAATGTTGACAATAATATCGTTTATCGGCAATAATTTGTGGGACAATATATCGTCCAGCAAAATTTGTTCTCGTCACAGACCTAACATGAGTAATAGAGAAACTGAGTCAGATGGATGATGAAAGGTTTTTTTAGCTGGTTGAACTCAAACTCAGTGACTCTGCTCTGTGAGGCAGGACCCATGTTTCTCCTCACGTCGACAAGAGCACTTCAGTTATCACAGTTAACAGTTGGGAAGTGTTTGTGTCACTGTGGAGGTAAAGTGATCCGCTGTGAAGATATGAAGTGTGCGAACACATGTGCGGAGAACAAAAGAGCAGCCTGTGATTTGTATTTGTGAAGCACCTCCACAAAAAGAGTCAGAGCAGCTGACAGGAGCTGCACGGTTCACTTCCATTACAACACACTTCACTTTACTCTGTGAGAAATCTCTCTCATCTATGTTGAGACATGTTTAAAAGTAACCCTAACCCTAACGGGTTGAAATGACACAAGTTATATGAAATATAACATGTCAGCGTCTTTCTTCACCACAGTGGGGAGAGAATCTGACTAAACCTGCCCTTCATTTTTAACCAACTTTATTTGTAACGCCTGGACAATAAAAAAAAAAGCTTGTTTCCTAATGACAAAATGGAGACAAACAGGATTGAAAAGTTGAAATAAGATGAAATGAAGGAAAAAATACAGACAGTTTAAGATGAATAATTAACATAATTTTGAAATAAAGATATGGAACTCAGCATAGGTCAGAATAAATGATAATCAGAGATCGCTTTGGTTTCCTTCCTAAGGAAGAGGACACTGTAAAAAAAAAAAAGGTGAGTTCTGACTTTTTTCTCAGAATTCTGAGTTGAGGCCCTAATCCCCGTCCATACCTTTCAAAGATGCTTTTGACATTTCAAGAAATTTGTTAAAGCCTCACTATTGGGGCTAAACCGTGACATCCAGCGTTCAGATTCTAGATTGCAGCGCTCACCCTTCGGAAAAGTGACGGTGGCCGCCGAGGACAAACACGTTCGAAAACTTACCGCTAACTGCTAACAATATCTTTGACCAATTACTATCGTTTTTTTTTATCATTATTATTTTTTTAACACGTGCAGACTCCCACTCGTGCCTTCAGTCATACTTCACAGCAAAAAGTTACACAGGAGGACTTACAGGATGTGCCAGTTACACAGTGCGGTCCCATGAAGGAAGATCAGAGGACAAACATACTCGGACATAGATACGGTATGCATCAGCTCTAACAACGTTGCTGCTAATTTTTTTATTTTTTTTAAAGACGTGGGTTGCTGTGCTCTCCAGCCGGTTCAGCTGCAGCTCCAGAGCTCCTAGCTGCTGCTTAACTAGCACCGTGTGTGTTTTATAACGGCAGAAAAAAACAAAAAACAACTACATTGATCATCCTCCGGGCACAAGCCGAGTCACGGACACTAAATAAGAGAGCGTTTGAGCCAAGTTTGTCCACTTTTGCGTACCGTATTCAAAGATGGCGATGCAACATGGCAGCCTCCGGTGGGTGCACCGCCACCTGTGTATTTGTAAACAACTCATTCTAAGCTACGAGACAGCTTTCAGACAGCTTTAGACTTTGGTAAATACGTATTTATGAAAGCATGTATTTTTGCTAATAAAAAGCCAAATAAGCTACATACTGTCACTTTAAAGCAGAAGTAAGCGGAATATTTGTGTTAATATAAGTCTTAAATAGTTCTATCTTCTGACAGCAATCACTTCTATAGAGTGTTTGGTCTGAAACACGTGTCTGTCAGTCACTCTGCTCTGCTCTGAGCCGAGGAGAAAACTTTCCTTGTATCCTACAGTTTTTATCCAATGAGGAGAGAGAACGGCATAAAGGGGCGGTCCTCTCTGTGTGTGCAGCCAATGGATGCGCGTGAATGTGGTGACGTAGGGACGAGAGCGGGGACTGCTAACTCCATCGGCTGACAAGAAGTTAGCCAAAACCACCGGATCGCTTACTTCTGCTTTAAGTAGAGAAAAGTCATTTTTAGGGTGTTACGCAGTGTTCATTCAGTAAAACAGAACACCACAGGTCACACCACTTGGTTTTTAATTTCCAATATGTGAAGCAGTACATTCCTGTACTAGTTTTAACTCTTCTTAACAACCACTTTCGATCTCATTACGTTTATAGTTCAAAGACTAACAACATAAAATCTCATTATGATAATACTGACGAACAGTGCTCAGGATTGTAATTATTGAACAGATTGTTTTTATGTCGCTATAGTGCTGATGTAATGAAGGTGATGTGATGTATCATGATTGGTTTGGGTAAGTAAGGGGTTGTGGTTTGTTGCCAGGTCTGTCAGGACTGTTTGATGCCAGCCTCCACCACGCCAGCCCCTCAGGTCCTGACCCCTCCGTCATGAATCTGATCTCAGCTCTGGAGTCCCGGGGTCCACAGCCCCCGCCGTCTGCTTCCTCCCTCCTCTCCCAGTTTCGCACTCCCACCTGGCAGACTGGTGAGTGTCCACCTGTTAGAGGAACGGTGCACTTAAAAAAAAAAAAAAAACGACAACTCTTTGATCCTTAGTTCTTGTTGTGACTGGAGCACTTGATTTGCAAAAATAAGATGTATTATTTACCAAAAAAGTAAAAAGTTGTTGAGTTATCTACAATACACAGCACAAGTCACATATAGGACATAGGATAAAACACAGTTACAAAAGTTAAAAACAGTTACAGACTGTGTTAAAGAGGTTTGAGATGATATTTTTATAATGTTGATAGGATGGAGGAGCATTGATTTTAAGTGTGAGTTGAAGATCGTTCCAGGAGGCAAAAATGCAGATTTACCAAGTTCATTTTGTACTCGGGGGACTTTAAAAGTAAGCCAGTCATTGGAGCGAGTTGAATATGAACCTTGATTTAAATCTAACAGTGTTGTAATGTGTGGTGGGAGTTTTTCAGTAATGGCTTTAAAGATGAAGAGATGCCAGTGATTGTTGCGTCTTTCTGACAGGGAAGACCAACCTACTTTCGTGTACAGATTACAATGATGAGTGCTGTAACTATCGCCGGTAATGTATCTAAGAGCAGAGTGATAGACCACATCTAGAGTTGAAAGAGTTGAAGGGGCAGCATTCCTATAAATAATATCGCCATAGTCCAAGACTGGCATAAAGACAGCTTCAACAATCCTCTTTCTGCAGATCATAGGGAAAATAGATTTATTTCTGAAAAAGAAGCAAATTTTTTGTCTAAGTTTGCTAGTGAGATGTGAGTGTGTGATATGTGAAGTGAATTTTTCATCAAGCCAGATACCTAGATATTTAAACTCAGCGTAGTTGCTTGGTGACTTGCATTGACCAACACTGTCCATGTGATGTTGTGTCCTGTAGCGATGCACACACCGGCCCCCCCGGAGCTCTTTATTTCAGGGGCTCTCCCGGGGTCCGGCTCCTTCCCCTCCCCCTCAGCCCTGTCTGCGTACCAGCACCCCGGCTCCTTCTCCGGACGCTCCTTCACCCCCTCGCTGTCCCTGCAGGACACGGCCACGTTCAGCCCGACGTCCAACGGCCTGCTCTCCCCTCACGATCCCCTGCTGCACATCAAAACCCCCTCCCAGTCCAGTTTGGGCTTCGACCGCTTGCTGTCTTCCCAGAGCTCTGCCTACCGGGGCTCTCAGGAGCCCCCCGCCCCTCCTCAAACCCAAGCACCCTCCGCCTCCTCCAATTGCCACCTGCCCCCTCCCCAGTTCAACCTGTTGTCCTCCCAGCTCCATAACCAGTCCTCCCAGCTCTACAACGCCTCCATGTTCTCCTCCTCGTCCTCCCTGCCCCCTGCGGCGCCCCCTCAGCCCCCGCCTCCCCCGGAGAGGGCGGTGTCCCGACAGGACAGTGTTATTAAGCATTACCAACGTTCGTCCCCAGCCCAGTCCGCCGCGCTGCCCCTGCAGCAGTACGCCAGCTGCGGCGGCTCGTCGGGCTACCAGCACGCCAGCCACCACCGGCACGCCGGGCTGTCCTGCAGCCCGCTGGGGGAGCAGAGCCCGTCCTCTGACCCCAAGCCCTCGCCGCGGATGGAGTCCCAGACGTATCGACCCACCGTCCAGACTCCCTACACCCCCTCGTCCTCCAGCTCCTCGGCCTCCTCCTCGTCCGGCGGCGCCAAAGGAGCAAAGAGTTCCGGCTCCAGCAGCGGCTACTCCTCTTCAGGTTCGGCGTCCTCCTCCTCCCGTACCCCGCACACCCCGCCGTCGGCCTCCTCCCACCTCCTCTTCATCTTCCTCCAGCTCCAAGACGAGCACCGGCCCCTTGTCCGCTCCGTCTCGTCAGCAGCCCCCGCCTCAGTCGGTGCCGGCGCCGCCCCCTCTACCGGTGGCGTCGTCCTCCCTCGTCCAGCAGCCGGCACCCAAACAATGCCTCCCCACGTACGGCTCTCCGTCTGCAGGTCTACCGGACCAGACCCCTCCCAGCAACACGGCCAGTCCTACTCCCCCAATCAGCCCCCCTCTGCACACATGGCCCCGTCCTATGGAGGCTTCAGCTCCCCTCACGCCCAGGACCTGGAGCTCCGGAGCAGGGGGACCAGGAGGGAAGGCCTTCACCGGCATAGGAGCGGGAGGACGCTCCTTCTCTGCGGAGATCGTCTTCGGGGACTCGAGCTACGGTTCGGCTTCTCTCAGTGAGAGCGGCCAGTCCGTCTTTAGGTTATGGGAACGCTGGGGGATCGACAGGAAGTGGGACCTGTACCGGGAGCTTCTGGACTAGGTGGTGGAGTTGGACCTGCAGGATCAGGGAGTGGAGCTTCTAGCGTTGGTAACGGAGGCAGCAGCTCGTACCACCTGCCCGAGTCCAGCCCCTCGCCCTCCATCAGCCGTCCTGGGTTGCACTCTCCTGCCGCCGCTCGCCCCGTGCAGTCCCCCGGAGGCTCCGGGGCCAGCAAGTATCTGTCCTCCATCCTGTCTCCTGCTTTCATGTCCTCGCCACAAGGCTTCCCCGATACAAGGCAAGCGCAGAGCCAGTCCTACAACTCCTCGCCGCCCAAACCAAAAACAGAGACCAACATGCTGGGAGTGGAGCGATCCCAAGACGAGGAAGACGACGATGACGATTTCCTCATCCACCACCTGCTTCACGCCCAGAGCTCCACTCCCCACCCCTCCCAGCATCACTCGCCGACCCAGCAGCTCCCGCAGCCGCTCCAGCCGCAGGCGACGAGGGACGGAGAAAACAAGGAGGTGGGCTACGACATGGGCAAGATCTCGGAAGAGCGCTACCACGTCCAGAGCGTCATCCGCACCAACAACGCCTCCGTCGACCCGGCGAGCCGTCTCAACAGCCAGCTGGAGATATCGCAGAAAAAACAGCAGCAGGCCAAGTCGGAGCTGAACATATCCAAGTCCAGCGCCGGGGGAGGGGTCTCCGACACCCTGTCCCACTCCCATCAACAGCAGCACGACTCCATGGGCTCGGTGGTCCATTACGGAAGGGGAGACCCCTACGCCCAGCATGCGCACTCCCAGCATCCCCATCACGCCTCGCACGTGTCCTCGCACTCCCAGATCCCCCAGCACGCTCAACACGTGCAGCACTCTCAACACCCCCAGCACGGCCACCCTCACCCCCACCCTCACGCCCTTCCTCACATGGAGCTGAAGAAGACGTCGGATGCCAACGACAACGCCTACCTGTGCAACACGCCGGATGTGCAGCAGAGCCGACAGAGCCAGGTCCCCATGTCTCTGATGGAGTCGCCGCCGGACCCCCCCCCATCAGTCCCACATGCTGCAGTCCGTCCTTTCCCACACCACCCGCACCAAGATGGACCCCCAGCAAGCCCCTCAGCAGCAACAACAACAACAACAACAACAACAGCAACAGCAACACCCGATGAGCCAGCAGGCCATGATGGGCTCAGCCGGAGGCCAGGGGCCCGCCGGAGTGGAAGCCCACCCGCAGAACCACTCGTCACAGTTGCAACTCCAGCTCCAGAGCCAGGGCATAGAGAGCCACTACAGCATCGGAGCCCCCGCCAGAGATCAAACCCGAGGAGCCAATCAGAGCTCAGTGTCCTCGCTGGACATGTTAGACCAGACTCTGTCCAGGACGACCAGCAGGGACAGTGGAGGAGGGGCTCTGGAGAGGACCGGGGTTGGGGTGAGCGTCACAGGCGGGGAGGGAGGCGGCGGAGGGGACAGCCGACACAGACAGCAGCACAGACTGACCCCCCACCACCTGCCCCCCCAGCCCACGGACCTCCACGACTTCCTCTCGGAGCCCGACCTGGACCTGTCCGCCCCCTCGCACCTCCACCACATCAGCCAGCCCCACCCCCACGCCCACCACCAACAGCAGGCGCACGCTCACCATCAGCTCTCGCACTCTCAGCTATCCCACCCTCACTCCCACCGGATGGCTTCGAACATGGGGACCCCCCAGCAGCAGCAGCAGCAGCAGCAGCAGCCGAGAGAGTCTGAGCTGTCCCACTCCCAGTTGGACCAGCTCAAACAGCACCAGTTTGACGCCGTCAGCCCGGCGGGGAAAGTTGGACAGACTCAAGCTCAGCAGCAGCAGAGGTTCGCCCCCCTGTCGTCCATCTGCTTTCCCGACTCTCTCTTGCACGATGAAGACCGCTCCTTCTTCCCGGAGATGGAGGACATGTTTTGTCCGGCCGATTACAAGTCCAGTTGTGCTGCCGATTCCGGAGCCGCTGCTCAGGAAAGCCTGAACCAGGGCCAAGAGGGCATGGAGGGCTTAAAGACGGGAGGTGCCGGGGAGGGCTACGATATGGTCGGTCACCATAGCGATCAGGGGTACGGACAGTACTGCCACAACCTTCCAGGAACAGGAAATGGCAATCTGCACCTAGACCTCGACTCTATGAAGACCCACGAGCTGCCCTCCACGGTGAACACCGACCAGCTCGGCCTCATCCATTCCCAGACCCCCGCCATGGGACTGAGTTCGGCAGTTCAAGGGGACGGATCGGTCAATAAGATGATGGGGGCGGTGGGAGTGGGCGGTGGCTCAGGCGCCCCAGGTCTGACCTCGCCTATCTTCTGCTCCTCTCGACCCAAGAAGCTGCTGAAGACCAGCTCCTTCCACCTCCTCAAGCAACGGCGCGAGCCTCAGCCTCAGGCCAAGAAGATCTACGCGCAGGAGTACGAGTTTGAGGACGACGAGGACAAAGCCGACGTTCCGGCCGATATTCGCCTCAACAGTCGACGCCTTCCCGACCTGCTCCCCGACTTGGTGTCCAGTTGTAGGAAGGCTGGTGGGGCGTCAGGAGTCGGTGGGCTCAGTCCACTCATGGGTGACATGGACTTCTGCCACCCCACCAGCTACTCTGCCCTAGGACACCCTCCGCAACTCCTTCCGCAAGAAGGCCCCAAGAAAAGGGGCAGGAAGCCGACCAAACCGAAACGCGAGGGTCCCCCCCGCCCCCGGGGTCGACCGCGCATACGTCCTCTTCCGGAGCCTCCGTACTGCAGGGGGCTGATGGGATCGGCGCCCGCAGAGGGCAGGAGGGGCCGTGGGCGCGGTCGGGGCCGAGGCAGGAAGGAGGAGGGGTTTGTGGAAATGCATCGAGACATGAACAAAGCACAAAGCCTCCCGTATCATCAGCAGCAGCCGCCGCAGCCGCCGCAGCCGCCGCAGCATCGACCGCAACAGTACAGCCAACAGCAGCACCTCCAACAGCATCCACACCAACTCCACCCACAGCAGGCAGAGCTCCAGCAGGCGCCGCAACAGCAGCATCACTTGCATCATCATCATCAGCAGCAGCAGCAGCAGCAGCAGCAACACGTTTCCTGTCATCACCAACCGCATCATCAGCAGCATCATCACCTCGAGCAGCAGCAACAGTCCCAACAGCAGCAGCAAGACCCCATCAGACCTATCACGGTAAGACTTCTTATCAATCCAGATGTTCTCCAGATGGTCTCATCACGTTATCTGATGAGCTAGTAACTCTCTGCTTGTGACACATGGCTTCAGTCAAACTACAACTACAGTTATCTCAAGTGAGACTAATGTAGGATCAATTTTAGGTAAATTAATACTAACTGGTGCAGGCAGATGGAACAGTGACCTTAAAAGCACCTTAAGAAAACACAAGCAAACAGACAGAACAAACTACTTCAGACGAAGCTCTCACTCATTTTTATACAGGGTCGTTTTTATGAATCACACAGAATGTAATTAACAGCTAATGGGTGAATGATGTGATGCAAGCCAAATGTCAAGAGGTACGACTGGTGTTTTAGCATGAAAACCTGACTATATACTGTACAGCAAAATAAATCTGGACTCAAATGTGAAATAAATGAAATTCACTTTTGCAGTGCTACTAGTTTCTTGACAAATTTTACATAATTTGTCACATTATTCAGAAGAAAAGCAGAGGTTTGAGGAGAAGTCCTGCTCAGTGTTGCCAAAATTCATTAAAATTTCAATTCTATTTCAATTTAGAAGAAAGTACATATTTGTAAATACACTTAGATCCACTGTAGGTGGATCAAATATGTAATATTGATCATTCTTTTGTGGTTACACCATCTGACATTTTCAGGGGCATGCAGTTGTACTTTTGTTAAAAAATGGTGCAAATGTTATTTCAATTGACATAAAGCCAACATGAATACTGAATGTATGTTTTAACAAATCTGATGCTTTTAAAACATTTTTTAACCCTTCTGTTGTCCTTCTGGGTCAGATTGACCCAATCTGTTCCCTTCCTCCATCCTTCCTTCTTTCCTTCCTTCCTTTCTCCCTTCCTTCTTTCCACAATCTTTTTCCCCTTCCTTCCTTCCTTCCTTCCTTCCTTCCTTCCTTCCTTCCTTCCTTCCTTCCTTCCTTCCTTCCTTCGTCCGTCCTTCTGCTTAATTCCTTGACCTAATCTGTTCCTTCCTTCTTTCCTTCCTTCCCTTCATCCCGACTTCTTCTTCCTTCCTCTTTTGATCCAATTGACCCAATCAATCAGGACTGGGTCCCTCCATATTTCTTTCCTTCCTTTTCCTTCCTTCTTTCCACAATCCTTTTCCCCTTCCTTCCTTCCCTTCGTCCTTACTTCTTCCTTCCTTTTTGACCCAATTGACCCAATCTGTTCAACTATCTTACCTTCCGTTTTACCTTCCTTCTTTCCTCCCATCTCTCCCTTTGTCCATCCTTCCTTCCTTCCTTCCTTCCTTCCTTCCTTCCTTCCTTCCTTCCTTCCTTCCTTCTTCCTTCCCTGACCCAGGAGGACAACAGGAGGGTTTAAAGATATTTCTGAATTGCTCATCTTGCCAACCCTTATTTGTCACTTACCTTAACACAGCAGAGCAAAGACAACACGTCTCCTGCTTTCTTTGATCTGGTCCAACAGATCCTCATGACCATTATAGTGGTTTTTGTAATCAGAGTCGATTTCCTGATTGATTACATTACATTACAGAAAACAACTATATCATATGGGTTCAGTTTTCCAAAACTAGAGTATCAGAACAGAAGTTTAAAAGAGGTTGCCTGGAAAGCACATCCTTTTAGTAGTATAGTGAATTTTCTCAAACATCTTACAAACATTGTATAAAGTCCTGAATCAATGGTCTGAAAGTTGGAGGAAGTTTATATCTCCATTTAAGCAGCAGAAGTTGTTGAGCTAGAAGAGATGCATCATATTCTTTGCCTGCTGATCTCAGATCTGCATCCTATGCAGTTGTTCCACAGCTACCTCCAACACACCTGAGAAGGTTTTAAACAGTGATTGTCAGAAACTGTTCAGTTTGGACAGAACCAAAACACATGTGACAGGATGGCTGGTGCTTGTCTTCATCAATCACACACACACGCACACGATCAACACTGGGCACAAATTTAGCTCTGCTTTGTTTTAGACCAGAGGAGATGATGTCATAATCAGATGGAAGAGGAATGTGTCCTGTCTGAATCTTTCTTCTAAACTGAAAGGGCTCAAAATGATGTGAGTTTAATAAGGAGTAAATGATCCCAGTGGACACTTTGGAACAAGGATTAAGTTTCAAAATAGACTCTTAAACAGAGCTGAGTGTCTGTGATGGAGAAGAAGTGGAGGATGCTCATGCATAGGGTTGCAAAATTTACGGGAATTTTCCAAGTTGGAAACTTTCCATGGGAATAAACCGTAAATTTACAAAATTTGAAACCCTGCTGACGCACAACTCTGGGATTGCAACAAAGAAATGAAAAGGGGAGAGTTACATTTCCACCGTTTTAACAAGACATGCACTGCAAATACAACAAGACACAACTGGTATCATCTCTGTGAGCAGCTGACCCCCGAGGAAGGCTTTTAGATCATCGCCTTCCAAAGAGCACAAAAACGTTTGTTGCTATGGTGCTGAGCGTCTTGTTTGGTCTGCACTGTCTCTCAGATCAAGCTGGCCTGTTACCCACCATGGCTCCGTTCTGAGACCATGCTGAGGACCGACTCCCTGTCCAGCACCGAGCCGGTCCTGGTATGACGGATCGGTGGTCTCGGCGCCGTCCCTGGGCCTGAGTCCCCCGAGGGGCCTTCTCCGCTCCCCCCTCCCTCCCCCCCATGCTCCCAGCACACCATGGACATCCAGCAGAACCGATCTGAACCAGAAGACACAAGAAACAAGATGATGAAAAACATCAGCAAAAAGCTTGCAGAGGTAAGAGAGACGATTATTTTAAAGAGATCTTCACCCCAAATTCAAATTTCACTCATTATCTACTCACCCTGCATGTCGAGTCAAGAGCTTGTGAGGAATTTTCAGAGACCTTCCTCCCGTGCCTTTTCTGAGTTTCGGGGGGTCCGCGCAGCAGTATTTGTCCATAATAATGGTTGTTCAATGGATACCAACCTTTCTTTCGTCCAAAAAGGACCAACAACCAAAAAACATCCAAATACCTCCATACTGTACTCGTACTTGTAATGTCCCCTCTTGTATTGAAGCCCCGGACATGAGGAAATTGCTCCGAAAAAAATAAAATAAGTCTAATATTTCAAGCTTGTTTGTAGCGGAAGCTCCCCAGTGACTCAGTTCACTGCTCTTACCTGTGGTCGGTGCAAATCTCACGTCGATTCCTCTTCCAACTCAGCAGTGATAGGCACTCTGACCGGCGCAACAATTTTCTCATGTCGGGGCTTCCAATACCAAGAGGGACATTACAGACGAGCACGAATGGAGGTATTTGGATGTTTTTTTTGGTTGTGTCCTTTTGGACGAAGAAAGTTGGTATCCATTTGACTACCATTATATGGACAAATACTGCTCGCGCGGACCCCCCCGTATCTCAGAGAAGGGACGGAGGATTCTGTGAAAATTTCTCACAGCTCTTTAGGTACAGCATGAGGAGGGGTGAATAGATAATGAGTGAAATTTGAATTATTGTGGTTGAAACTCATCCCTTTAATCTGAGTATGATTCACCAGCGCTGTTTTGAAACTGGACTGGACTGTGGAGTGTTATCATTGACTCATTTTCCAGCGCTAACTAGTCAGAGCTTGTGTGTCGTGTGTGTGTGTGAGGTTAAACTGGCGGCTGAGTGATGTGTGACCAAAGCTGAGAGCTTCACTCATACTCCTCGTCAGATTACCACACAACAGCTTGAGGGGGCGTGGCTTTTTCCACAGGAGGGAGGGTGAGGAGGGAGGGAGGGAAGGATGACAAGATATCGCTCTAAAAATGAAAATGAAGTTTTTGTTTGAGCAGGAATTCTAATTATGTTAAACAGCGACACCTGACACCTGATATTAAGCTGAAGATAGCAGAGTTAATTCTTAGGTATCTTATGTTGGTCTCACAGGTCTCAGATCTGCAATCCAGCCTCTTTAGTTTTACTGGGTTGTTTCCTTCAGGACAAACGTGTGAATTCTGGACCGTGCACCGTGCATGTATATGTTCGAAGCTGTGTCTCTGGTGTCGGAGGGATGCTGCAGAGAACCTGACAGAACCAACTTTATGTTTCATGTTGCGAGTAACAAAAAAAAAAAAAGAGCTATGGTTGCCTCAGCAACAGCAAGACACACGGTGTCTGCAAGTCAAATATTGTGACTGTGAGACATCTTACGTTTCCAAATCCAGTCAGACTGATACAGATCAAGCGGCTGAAAACAAACGTATCCTCCTTAGTTGTCCCGCTCCCTGGGATATATTCCTTGCACATTAAAGTGGAACTATGCAGGATTTTTTTAGCTTAAAGGGATAGTATCACGTATCCAAAATTCAAATTTCACTCATTATCTACTCACCCTCATGT
>NC_140914.1:30897640-30989131 GCF_045865225.1 Trachurus japonicus | reverse complement strand
TAAATCAATTAATCGCACGATAAATGAAAATAAACTCTTTTTCCAGCCTCGATAAATTGACATGTGCATGTGTGTTTGTTTTCCTCATCTCTGGCCTCCAAACAGGCTGGATGACAAGAGGCTTCACTCTGCATCGGTCTCAGCACCTGGGTGGGTTTGTTCCACAGCAGAATGAACGGAGTGAACCCTCTTGTCAGTCATCCAGTATCGTTTCCCAGAATGCATTTCGCGGCAACCGACAGCGATAGCGGTAAAGCTAAGCAGCTAAAAGCTGTTTTAATTCTCTCTGCAGCGCTGTTAATAAGTCAATTGTTAAAGTTTTAATATTTTCTCATGTGAGAAAGTCACCGACGTCTCTGACGTTTTTTGGATAAGTGCGGAGCCACTGTGGGAGCAGCGGCTCGTCCCAGAGGCAGCAGACGGTCTGCTGAGCTCCGGGCAACCTCCGTCATCATCCCGGGGGAGAAAACGAGCCGAGTAACTTATCCGCAGGTTTTTAGAAGTTTACCGCCGACTGGTCAAATACTTTTTAGGAGATAAATACAGGTCTCATTGATGAAATCTAACAACTATGGCAGTCACATTAGTTTGTTTGAATGAAAAGTGAAGCTACAGGTGTGTATTGGACAGAAGAGCTTTTTTTTTATTTTTTTTATTTTTTTTATTTAGGATATTTAAAAGTTCTTGACATTCCAATTACAGTGGTAAAAGATACTCATAAAAAATAAATGTTTATTGCATTTGAAAGGGTCTACTTGTATTATTATGAAATATTATTATTACACTAGTGGTTAATTTGGTCTCAAAATAATGTTGACAATAATATCGTTTATCGGCAATAATTTGTTCTAGTCACAGGCCTAACATGAGTAATAGAGAAACTGAGTCAGATGGATGATGAAAGGTTTTTTTAGCTGGTTGAACTCAAACTCAGTGACTCTGCTCTGTGAGGCAGGACCCATGTTTCTCCTCACCTCGACGAGAGCACTTCAGTTATCACAGTTAACAGTTGGGAAGTGTTTGTGTCACTGTGGAGGTAAAGTGATCCGCTGTGAAGATATGAAGTGTGCGAACACATGTGCGGAGAACAAAAGAGCAGCCTGTGATTTGTATTTGTGAAGCACCTCCACAAAAAGAGTCAGAGCAGCTGACAGGAGCTGCACGGTTCACTTCCATTACAACACACTTCACTTTACTCTGTGAGAAATCTCTCTCATCTATGTTGAGACATGTTTAAAAGTAACCCTAACCCTAACGGGTTGAAATGACACAAGTTATATGAAATATAACATGTCAGCGTCTTTCTTCACCACAGTGGGGAGAGAATCTGACTAAACCTGCCCTTCATTTTTAACCAACTTTATTTGTAACGCCTGGACAATAAAAAGAAAAAACCTTGTTTCCTAATGACAAAATGGAGACAAACAGGATTGAAAAGTTGAAATAAGATGAAATGAAGGAAAAAATACAGACAGTTTAAGATGAATAATTAACATAATTTTGAAATAAAGATATGGAACTCAGCATAGGTCAGAATAAATGATAATCAGAGATAACTTTGGTTTCCTTCCTAAGGAAGAGGACACTGTAAAAAAAAAAAGGTGAGTTCTGACTTTTTTCTCAGAATTCTGAGTTGAGGCCCTAATCCCCGTCCATACCTTTCAAAGATGCTTTTGACATTTCAAGAAATTCACTATTGGGGCTAAACCGTGACATCCAGCGTTCAGATTCTAGATTGCAGCGCTCACCCTTCGGAAAAGTGACGGTGGCCGCTGAGGACAAACACGTTCGAAAACTTACCGCTAACTGCTAACAATAGCTTTGACCAATTACTAGCGTTTTTTTTTATCATTATTATTTTTTTAACACGTGCAGACTCCCACTCGTGCCTTCAGTCATACTTCACAGCAAAAAGTTACACAGGAGGACTTACAGGATGTGCCAGTTGCACAGTGCGGTCCCATGAAGGAAGATCAGAGGACAAACATACTCGGACATAAATATGGTATGCATCAGCTGTAACAACGTTGCTGCTAAATTTTTTTTTTAAAAAAAAGACGTGGGTTGCTGTGCTCTCCAGCCGGTTCAGCTGCAGCTCCAGAGCTCCTAGCTGCTGCTTAACTAGCACCGCGTGTGTTTTATAACGGCAGAAAAAAACAAAAAACAACTACGTTGATCATCCTCCAGGCACAAGCCGAGTCACGGACACTAAATAAGAGAGCGTTTGAGCCAAGTTTGTCCACTTTTGCGTACCGTATTCAAAGATGGCGATGCAACATGGCAGCCTCCGGTGGGTGAACCGTCACCTGTGTATTTGTAAACAACTCATTCTGGGCTACGAGACAGCTTTCAGACAGCTTTAGACTTTGGTAAATACGTATTTATGAAAGCATGTATTTTTTCTAATAAAAAGCCAAATAAGCTACATACTGTCACTTTAAAGCAGAAGTAAGCGGAATATTTGTGTTAATATAAGTCTTAAATAGTTCTATCTTCCGACAGCAATCACTTTTATAGAGTGTTTGGTCTGAAACACGGGTCTGTCAGTCACTCTGCTCTGCTGTAAGCCGAGGAGAAAACTTTCCTTGTATCCTACAACCTTTATCCAATGAGGAGAGAGAACGGCATAAAGGGGCGGTCCTCTCTGTGTGTGCAGCCAAGGGATGCGCGTGAATGTGGTGACGTAGGGACGAGGACGGGGACTGTTAACTCCATCGGCTGACAGGAAGTTAGCCAAAATGACCGGATCGCTTACTTCTGCTTTAAGTAGAGAAAAGTCATTTTTAGGGTGTTACGCAGTGTTCATTCAGTAAAACAGAACACCACAGGTCACACCACTTGGTTTTTAATTTCCAATATGTGAAGCAGTACATTCCTGTACTCGTTTTAACTCTTCTTAACAACCACTTTCGATCTCATTACGTTTATAGTTCAAAGACTAACAACATAAAATCTCATTATGATAATACTGACGAACAGTGCTCAGGATTGTAATTATTGAACAGATTGTTTTTATGTCGCTATACTGCTGATGTAATGAAGGTGATGTGATGTATCATGATTGGTTTGGGTGAAGTAAGGGGTTGTGGTTTGTTGCCAGGTCTGTCAGGACTGTTTGATGCCAGCCTCCACCACGCCAGCCCCTCAGGTCCTGACCCCTCCGTCATGAATCTGATCTCAGCTCTGGAGTCCCGGGGTCCACAGCCCCCGCCGTCTGCTTCCTCCCTCCTCTCCCAGTTTCGCACTCCCACCTGGCAGACTGGTGAGTGTCCACCTGTTAGAGGAACGGTGCACTGACAACTCTTTGATCCTTAGTTCTTGTTGTGACTGGAGCACTTGATTTGCAAAAATAAGATGTTTTATTTACCAAAAAAGTAAAAAGTTGTTGAGTTATACACAATACACAGTCACATATAGGACATAGGATAAAACACAGTTACAAAAGTTAAATACATCTGATTCATTTCAAAATTTAAAAACAGTTACAGACTGTGTTAAAGAGATTTGAGATGATATTTTTATAATGTTGATAGGATGGAGGAGCATTGATTTTAAGTGTGAGTTGAAGATCGTTCCAGGAGGCAAAAATGCAGATTTACCAAGTTCATTTTGTACTCGGGGGACTTTAAAAGTAAGCCAGTCATTGGAGCGAGTTGAATATGAACCTTGATTTAAATCTAACAGTGTTGTAATGTATGGTGCGAGTTTTTCAGTAATGGCTTTAAAGATGAAGAGATGCCAGTGATTGTTGCGTCTTTCTGACAGGGAAGACCAACCTACTTTCGTGTACAGATTACAATGATGAGTGCTGTAACTATCGCCGGTAATGTATCTAAGAGCAGAGTGATAGACCACATCTAGAGGTGAAAGAGTTGAAGGGGCAGCATTCTTATAAATAATATCACCATAGTCCAAGACTGGCATAAAGACAGCTTCAACAATCCTCTTTCTGCAGATCATAGGGAAAATAGATTTATTTCTGAAAAAGAAGCCAATTTTTTGTCTAAGTTTGCTAGTGAGATGTGAGTGTGTGATATGTGAAATTTAAAAGTGAATTTTTCATCAAGCCAGATACCTAGATATTTAAACTCAGCGTAGTTGCTTGGTGACTTGCATTGACCAACACTGTCCATGTGATGTTGTGTCCTGTAGCGATGCACACACCGGCCCCCCCGGAGCTCTTTATTTCAGGGGCTCTCCCGGGGTCCGGCTCCTTCCCCTCCCCCTCAGCCCTGTCTGCGTACCAGCACCCCGGCTCCTTCTCCGGACGCTCCTTCACCCCCTCGCTGTCCCTGCAGGACACAGCTACGTTCAGCCCGACGTCCAACGGCCTGCTCTCCCCTCACGATCCCCTGCTGCACATCAAAACCCCCTCCCAGTCCAGTTTGGGCTTTGACCGCTTGCTGTCTTCCCAGAGCTCTGCCTACCGGGGCTCTCAGGAGCCCCCCGCCCCTCCTCAAACCCAAGCACCCTCCGCCTCCTCCAATTGCCACCTGCCCCCTCCCCAGTTCAACCTGTTGTCCTCCCAGCTCCATAACCAGTCCTCCCAGCTCTACAACGCCTCCATGTTCTCCTCCTCGTCCTCCCTGCCCCCTGCGGCGCCCCCTCAGCCCCCGCCTCCCCCGGAGAGGGCGGTGTCCCGACAGGACAGTGTTATTAAGCATTACCAACGTTCGTCCCCAGCCCAGTCCGCCGCGCTGCCCCTGCAGCAGTACGCCAGCTGCGGCGGCTCGTCGGGCTACCAGCACGCCAGCCACCACCGGCACGCCGGGTTGTCCTGCAGCCCGCTGGGGGAGCAGAGCCCGTCCTCTGACCCCAAGCCCTCGCCGCGGATGGAGTCCCAGACGTATCGACCCACCGTCCAGACTCCCTACACCCCCTCGTCCTCCAGCTCCTCGGCCTCCTCCTCGTCCGGCGGCGCCAAAGGAGCAAAGAGTTCCGGCTCCAGCAGCGGCTACTCCTCTTCAGGTTCGGCGTCCTCCTCCTCCCGTACCCCGCACACCCCGCCGTCGGCCTCCTCCACCTCCTCTTCATCTTCCTCCAGCTCCAAGACGAGCACCGGCCCCTTGTCCGCTCCGTCTCGTCAGCAGCCCCCGCCTCAGTCGGTGCCGGCGCCGCCCCCTCTACCGGTGGCGTCGTCCTCCCTCGTCCAGCAGCCGGCACCCAAACAATGCCTCCCCACGTACGGCTCTCCGTCTGCAGGTCTACCGGACCAGACCCCTCCCCAGCAACACGGCCAGTCCTACTCCCCCAATCAGCCCCCCTCTGCACACATGGCCCCGTCCTATGGAGGCTTCAGCTCCCCTCACGCCCAGGACCTGAGCTCCGGAGCAGGGGGACCAGGAGGGAAGGCCTTCACCGGCATAGGAGCGGGAGGACGCTCCTTCTCTGCGGAGATCGTCTTCGGGGACTCGAGCTACGGTTCGGCTTCTCTCAGGAGAGCGGCCAGTCCGTCTTTAGGGTATGGGAACGCTGGGGGATCGACAGGAAGTGGACCTGTACCGGGAGCTTCTGGACTAGGTGGTGGAGTTGGACCTGCAGGATCAGGGAGTGGAGCTTCTAGCGTTGGTAACGGAGGCAGCAGCTCGTACCACCTGCCCGAGTCCAGCCCCTCGCCCTCCATCAGCCGTCCTGGGTTGCACTCTCCTGCCGCCGCTCGCCCCGTGCAGTCCCCCGGAGGCTCCGGGGCCAGCAAGTATCTGTCCTCCATCCTCTCTCCTGCTTTCATGTCCTCGCCACAAGGCTTCCCCGATACAAGGCAAGCGCAGAGCCAGTCCTACAACTCCTCGCCGCCCAAACCAAAAACAGAGACCAACATGCTGGGAGTGGAGCGATCCCAAGACGAGGAAGACGACGATGACGATTTCCTCATCCACCACCTGCTTCACGCCCAGAGCTCCACTCCCCACCCCTCCCAGCATCACTCGCCGACCCAGCAGCTCCCGCAGCCGCTCCAGCCGCAGGCGACGAGGGACGGAGAAAACAAGGAGGTGGGCTACGACATGGGCAAGATCTCGGAAGAGCGCTACCACGTCCAGAGCGTCATCCGCACCAACAACGCCTCCGTCGACCCGGCGAGCCGTCTCAACAGCCAGCTGGAGATATCGCAGAAAAAACAGCAGCAGGCCAAGTCGGAGCTGAACATATCCAAGTCCAGCACCGGGGGAGGGGTCTCCGACACCCTGTCCCACTCCCATCAACAGCAGCACGACTCCATGGGCTCGGTGGTCCATTACGGAAGGGGAGACCCCTACGCCCAGCAGCACGCGCACTCCCAGCATCCCCATCACGCCTCGCACGTGTCCTCGCACTCCCAGATCCCCCAGCACGCTCAACACGTGCAGCACTCTCAACACCCCCAGCACGGCCACCCTCACCCCCACCCTCACGCCCTTCCTCACATGGAGCTGAAGAAGACGTCGGATGCCAACGACAACGCCTACCTGTGCAACACGCCGGATGTGCAGCAGAGCCGACAGAGCCAGGTCCCCATGTCTCTGATGGAGTCGCCGCCGGACCCCCCCCATCAGTCCCACATGCTGCAGTCCGTCCTTTCCCACACCACCCGCACCAAGATGGACCCCCAGCAAGCCCCTCAGCAGCAACAACAACAACAACAACAGCAACAGCAACACCCGATGAGCCAGCAGGCCATGATGGGCTCAGCCGGAGGCCAGGGGCCCGCCGGAGTGGAAGCCCACCCGCAGAACCACTCGTCACAGTTGCAACTCCAGCTCCAGAGCCAGGGCATAGAGAGCCACTACAGCATCGGAGCCCCCGCCAGAGATCAAACCCGAGGAGCCAATCAGAGCTCAGTGTCCTCGCTGGACATGTTAGACCAGACTCTGTCCAGGACGACCAGCAGGGACAGCGGAGGAGGGGCTCTGGAGAGGACCGGGGTTGGGGTGAGCGTCACAGGCGGGGAGGGAGGCGGCGGAGGGGACAGCCGACACAGACAGCAGCACAGACTGACCCCCCACCACCTGCCCCCCCAGCCCACGGACCTCCACGACTTCCTCTCGGAGCCCGACCTGGACCTGTCCGCCCCCTCGCACCTCCACCACATCAGCCAGCCCCACCCCCACGCCCACCACCAACAGCAGGCGCACGCTCACCATCAGCTCTCGCACTCTCAGCTATCCCACCCTCACTCCCACCGGATGGCTTCGAACATGGGGACCCCCCAGCAGCAGCAGCAACAGCAGCAGCAGCCGAGAGAGTCTGAGCTGTCCCACTCCCAGTTGGACCAGCTCAAACAGCACCAGTTTGACGCCGTCAGCCCGGCGGGGAAAGTTGGACAGACTCAAGCTCAGCAGCAGCAGAGGTTCGCCCCCCTGTCATCCATCTGCTTTCCCGACTCTCTCTTGCACGATGAAGACCGCTCCTTCTTCCCGGAGATGGAGGACATGTTTTGTCCGGCCGATTACAAGTCCAGTTGTGCTGCCGATTCCGGAGCCGCTGCTCAGGAAAGCCTGAACCAGGGCCAAGAGGGCATGGAGGGCTTAAAGACGGGAGGTGCCGGGGAGGGCTACGATATGGTCGGTCACCATAGCGATCAGGGGTACGGACAGTACTGCCACAACCTTCCAGGAACAGGAAATGGCAATCTGCACCTAGACCTCGACTCTATGAAGACCCACGAGCTGCCCTCCACGGTGAACACCGACCAGCTCGGCCTCATCCATTCCCAGACCCCCGCCATGGGACTGAGTTCGGCGGTTCAAGGGGACGGATCGGTCAATAAGATGATGGGGGCGGTGGGAGTGGGCGGTGGCTCAGGCGCCCCAGGTCTGACCTCGCCTATCTTCTGCTCCTCTCGACCCAAAAAGCTGCTGAAGACCAGCTCCTTCCACCTCCTCAAGCAACGGCGTGAGCCTCAGCCTCAGGCCAAGAAGATCTACGCACAGGAGTACGAGTTTGAGGACGACGAGGACAAAGCCGACGTTCCGGCCGATATTCGCCTCAACAGTCGACGCCTTCCCGACCTGCTCCCCGACTTGGTGTCCAGTTGTAGGAAGGCTGGTGGGGCGTCAGGAGTCGGTGGGCTCAGTCCACTCATGGGTGACATGGACTTCTGCCACCCCACCAGCTACTCTGCCCTAGGACACCCTCCGCAACTCCTTCCGCAAGAAGGCCCCAAGAAGAGGGGCAGGAAGCCGACCAAACCGAAACGCGAGGGCCCCCCCCGCCCCCGGGGTCGACCGCGCATACGTCCTCTTCCGGAGCCTCCGTACTGCAGGGGGCTGATGGGATCGGCGCCCGCAGAGGGCAGGAGGGGCCGTGGGCGCGGTCGGGGCCGAGGCAGGAAGGAGGAGGGGTTTGTGGAAATGCATCGAGACATGAACAAAGCACAAAGCCTCCCGTATCATCAGCAGCAGCCGCAACAGCCGCCGCAGCCGCCGCAGCATCGACCGCAACAGTACAGCCAACAGCAGCACCTCCAGCAGCATCCACACCAACTCCACCCACAGCAGGCAGAGCTCCAGCAGGCGCCGCAACAGCAGCATCACTTGCATCATCATCATCAGCAGCAGCAGCAGCAGCAGCAGCAGCAACACGTTTCCTGTCATCACCAACCACATCATCAGCAGCATCATCACCTCGAGCAGCAGCAACAGTCCCAACAGCAGCAGCAAGACCCCATCAGACCCATCACGGTAAGACTTCTTATCAAACCAAATGTTCTCCAGATGGTCTCATCACGTTATCTGATGAGCTAGTAACTCTCTGCTTGTGACACATGGCTTCAGTCAAACTACAACTACAGTTATCTCAAGTGAGACTAATGTAGGATCAATTTTAGGTAAATTAATACTAACTGGTGCAGGCAGATGGAACAGTGACCTTAAAAGCACCTTAAGAAAAACAGACAGAACAAACTACTTCAGATGAAGCTCTCACTCATTTTTACACAGGGTTGTTTTTATGAATCACACAATATGTAATTAACAGCTAATGGGTGAATGATGTGATGCAAGCCAAATGTCAAGAGGTGCGACTGGTGTTTTAGCATGAAAACCTGACTATATACTGTACAGCAAAATAAATCTGGACTCAAATGTGAAATAAATGAAATTCACTTTTGCAGTGCTACTAGTTTCTTGACAAATTTTACATCATTTGTCACATTATTCAGAAGAAAAGCAGTGGTTTAAAGAGAAGTCCTGCTCAGTGTTGCCAAAATTCATTAAAATTTCAATTCTATTTCAATTTAGAAGAAAGTACATATTTATAAATACACTTAGATCCACTGTAGGTGGATCAAATATGTAATATTGATCATTCTTTTGTGGTTACACCATCTGACATTTTCAGGGGCATGCAGTTGTACTTTTGTTAAAAAATGGTGCAAATGATATTTCAAATGACATAAAGCCAACATGAATACTGAATGTATGTTTTAACAAATCTGATGCTTTTAAAACATTTTTTAACCCTCCTGTTGTCCTTCTGGGTCAGATTGACCCAATCTGCTCCCTTCTTCCATCCTTCCTTCTTTCCACAATCCTTTTCCCCTTCCTTCCTTCCTTCCTTCCTTCCTTCCTTCCTTCCTTCCTTCCTTCGTCCGACCTTCTGCTTAATTCCTTGACCTAATCTGTTCCTTCCCTCCATTTTTCTTTCCTATCCTTTTCCCCTTCCTTCCTTCCTTCCTCTTTTGATCCAATTTACCCAATCTGTTCCCTCCCTCCATATTTCTTTCCTTCCTTTTCCTTCCTTCTTTCCACAATCATTTTCCCCTTCCTTCCTTTCTTCCTTCCTTCCCTTCGTCCTTACTTCTTCCTTCCTTTTTGACCCGGTTGACCCAATCTTTTCAACTATATTACCTTCCGTTTTACCTTCCTTCTTTCCTCCCATCTCTCCCTTCCTTCCTTCCCTTTGTCCTTCCTTCCCTGACCCAGGAGGACAACAGGAGGGTTTAAAGATATTTCTGAATTGCTCATCTTGCCAACCCTTATTTGTCACTTACCCTAATACAGCAGAGCAAAGACAACACGTCTCCTGCTTTCTTTGATCTGGTCCAACAGATCCTCATGACCATTATAGTGCTTTTTGTAATCAGAGTTGATTTCCTGATTGATACATACAGATAAACAACTATATCATATGGGTTCAGTTTTCCAAAACTAGAGTATCAGAACAGAAGTTTGAAAGAGGTTGCCTGGAAAGCACATCCTTTTGTAGTATAGTGAATTTTCTCAAACATCTTACATACATCGTATAAAGTCCTGAATCAATGGTCTGAAAGCTGGAGGAAGTTTATATCTCCATTTAAGCAGCAGGAGTTGTTGAGCTAGAAGAGATGCATCATATTCTTTGCCTGCTGATCTCAGATCTGCTTCCTGTGCAGTTGTTCCACAGCTACCTCCAACACATCTGAGAAGGTTTTAACAAATTTAGCTCTGCTTTGTTTTAGACCAGAGGAGATGATGTCATAATCAGATGGAAGAGGAATGTGTCCTGTCTGAATCTTTCTTCTAAACTGAAAGGGCTCAAAATGATGTGAGTTTAATAAGGAGTAAATGATCCCAGTGGACACTTTGGAACAAGGATTAAGTTTCAAAATAGACTCTTAAACAGAGCTGAGTGTCTGTGATGGAGAAGAAGTGGAGGATGCTCATGCATAGGGTTGCAAAATTTACGGGAATTTCCAACTTTACAGGAAAGTTGGAAATTTTCCATGGGAATAAACCGTAAATTTACAAAATTTGAAACCCTGCTGACGCACAACTCTGGGATTGCAACAAAGAAATGAAAAGGGGAGAGTTACATTTCCACCGTTTTAACAAGACATGCACTGCAAATACAACAAGACACAACTGGTATCATCTCTGTGAAGCTGACCCCGAGAGCTTTTAGATCATCGCTTCCAAAAGCACAAACGTTTGATGCTTGGTGCTGAGCGTCTTGTTGGTCTGTCTCTCAGATCAAGCTGCCTGTTCCCACCATGGCTCCGTCTGAGTCCTTGCTGAGGACCGACTCCCTGTCCAGCACCGAGCCGGTCCTGTCTGACGGATCGGTGGGCTCGGCGCCGTCCCTGGGCCTGAGTCCCGGCCCCAGCACCACCATGGACATCAGCAGAACCGATCTGAACCAGACACAGAACAAGATGATGAAACATCAGCAAAAAGCTGCAGAGGTAAAGAGGACGATTATTTAAAGAGATAGTTCACCCCAAATTCAAATTTCACTCATTATCTACTCACCCTCATATCAACTGTGAGAATTTTCAGAGTCCTCCGTGCCTTTTCTGAGTTACAGCGGGGGTCCGCGCAGCAGTATTTGTCCATATAATGGTTGTCAATGGATACCAACTTTCTTCGTCCAAAAAGACACACCAAAAAACATCCAAATACCTCCATACTGCTTGTCTGTAATGTCCCTCTTGTATTGAAGCCCGACGTGAGAAATTGTTCCGAAAAAAATAAAATAAGTCTATATTTCAAGCTTGTTTGTAGCGGAAGCTCCCAGTGACTCAGTTCACTGCTCTTCCTGTGTCAGTGCAAATCTCACGTGATTCCTCTTCCATCTCGCGTGATTTGCACTGACCGGCGGAACAATTTCTCATGTCGGGGCTTCAATACAAGAGGGACATTACAGACGAGCAGTATGGAGGTATTTGGATGTTTTTTGGTGTGTCCTTTTGGACGAAGAAAGTTGGTATCCATTGACAACCATTATATGGACAAATACTGCTGCATGGACCCCCCCGTAACTCAGAGAAGGCACGGAGGATTCTGAAAATTCTCACAGCTCTTAGTCGACATGAGGGTGAGTAGATAATGAGTGAAATTTGAATTTTGGGTGAACTATCCCTTTAATCTGAGATGATTCACCAGCGCTGTTTTGAACTGGTCTGACTGGGAGTGTTCATTGACTCATTTCAGCGCTAACTATTCAGAGCTTGTGTGTCTGTGTGTGTGTGTGTGAGGTGACTGGCGCTGAGTGATGTGTGACCAAAGCTGAGAGCTTCCTCATCCTCCTCGTCAGATTACACACAACAGCTTGAGGGGGCGTGGCTTTTTCACAGGAGGGAGGGAGGGAGGGAGGGAAGGATGACAAATATCGCTCTAAAATGAAAATGAAGTTTTGTTTGAGCAGGAATCTAATTATGTAAACAGCGACACCTGACACCTGATATTAAGCTGAAGATGCAGAGTAATTCTAGGTATCAACAAGGAACAGACCTTCTACAGGTCTCAGATCAGATCCAGCCTCTTTGTTTTACTGGTTGTTCTTCAGGACATACGTGTGAATGCTGGACCGTGCACCGTGCATGTTTGTCGAGCTGTGTCTCTGTGTGTCGGAGGGAGCTGCAGAGAACCTGACAGACACAACTTTATGTTTCATGTTGGAGTAACAAAAAAAAAAAAAGAGCTGGTTGCCTCAGCAACAGCAAGACACACGGTGTCTGCAGTCAATATTGTGACTGTGAGACATCTTACGTTTCCAAATCCAGTCAGACTGATACAGATCAAGCGGCTGAAACAACGTATCCTCTTGTTGTCCCGCCCCCTGGATATTCCTGCACATTAAAGTGGAACTATGCAGGATTTTTAGCTTAAAGGATAGTTCACCCAAAATTCAAATTTCACTCATTATCTACTCACCCTCATGTCATGAGAAATTGTTCCGCCAGTCAGTGCAAATCTCGCGTGATTTGCACTGACACAGGAAGAGCAGTGAACTGAGACACTGGGAGCTTCCGCTACAAACAAGCTTGAAATATAGACTTATTAAATTTTTTTCAGAACAAATCTTAGTTGACATGAGGGTGAGTAGATAATGAGTGAAATTTGAATTTTGGGTGAACTATCCCTTTAACTATGCTAAATCTTCACCTTGATTAAACAGTTTTGGAGTGATTGTGATGATTTCATAAATTACATGTTAAGTTGTTGCAGGGAGAATGGAGGCTCTCTGCCTTCCACTTAGCGTCTCTTGGCTGAAAAACATCTCTGCCAGATCAGAGCCTCGGCTCCGCTGTCCCAGCTCTCGTCTCTGTGGCACTGCGACACAAATGCGCCCCGTAATTGTAATCGCTTGTTTATGACAGATAAGACTACACAAATATACACGTCGTAACATCATATATGATATATAATGTTATGTAGCGCTCTATTGATTGATTTCTCGCTGGCATTGTTGTAAACAAATGCACATGGCCGGGAGGAGGGTTAGAAAACAGTGGAAAAGCGGCAGAGCTGCATAGTTCCTCTTTAACAAACGTTAGTGTGTGTGTGTGTGTGTGTGTGTGTGTGTGTGTGTGTGTGTGTGTGTGTGTGTGTCTGTGTCTGTGTCTGTGTGTCTGTGTGTGTGTGTGTGTGTGTGTGTGTGTGGGGTTTAAGTGCTGACACAACCTTAATGATCCTGGGCCGTGTTCTCATCTGTAGGACCCAGCCCTTCAACAGAACCCGGACCTGCAGAGTTAGAACAATGCAACAGGGAGGGCAGCCTTAAAGGGATAGTTCAACATTTTGGCAAATTGGCCCACTGCCATAATCCCTATAGTTTTAGGAGTAGGAGGTAAATTCATGCAAAACCGCTGATGCGCGTTTCTGTCGGGAGCAGTTTTTCATCAAGCAGTCTCTGCATTTGCCTCTAAAACAACTCCGTCTCATAAAGTTCTGTTATTATCTCAGCTTGGTGAATAAGCAGGTCACAACTTGTCCACCAGAGCGTTTTGGAGTTGTTGGATTGTGTACTTATTTGATGAGTTTGATGAGGGAAACCAAGATATCCCATGAGCCTCCGTAGCGTAGCTCTGAGCGGCTCACAGCTCTGCTCCGCCGTTCTAAAAATAGCTTGCATCGACAATTAAAGATAACAAACCTACTCCTAAAACTACAGGGATTATAGCAATGGGCCAATTTGTCAAAATGTTGAACTATCCCTTTAACATGGGCAAACAGGGAGCTTTAAACTGAGGCAGACTGTACTGGACCAGTCAGAAACAAGACCAGGAAGTAGGGATCGAGCGATGTGGATTTTTCAGGGCCGATACCGATTATTAGTAATCAAGGAACCCGATAACCGATATTTAGAACTGATATTCATTTGCTGTAAAAATGAAAATGTTGGTGTCAGAATTTAGAATAACAGCCCTGGAACTAGACAGAATACAGTAAACTGTTTGTTTCTTTTTTTTGTACACTGTGAACATCTGTGATAAAAAAAGACCTTACATTTTTGTAGAACACAACACAAACTCCTACACAGATCTCGGTTCAGTGGGCGGGACATTTTTACACAACAAAGAGTGGTGACCTCAGACAGAGGGATGGCTACATCAGAGCCAAAGGAGTGCGTTTTAAAAATACATTTATTCTTTTGGTTATCTGTGAAAAAACGGCCGATACCGATTATGGACCGATGTTATCTGCCATGCCGATAATCGGTCTATCCCTAGTGGAAGGAATCAGGGTTTCATCAGTGTCTGTGGACTGGGTTCATGTTAACATGTGGGAGGGGGATGGAGAGACGACGGTCTGACTGGTCTCTGCTCAGTCTCAGTCAAGATATTTACAGTTCCATCAACACGGCGTCTTCCTTTTATCAGACAGCCTAGAATGATTCATGCGCTGTGCAGACGTCACCGTGAGATCATGTGTGAGAGAATCACAGTGTTTCTGTTGTGTGAGTGACCTCTGTCGTGTCCAACAGATGACGTGGAAGAAAGACGTGGACGACCCTCTGAACCCCGAGGCCTGGGCCGCTCTCCACAAACTCTCCAGCTCAGTAAGTTCCTCAGCGCGCTGGAGAACACAGTCCTTCATTTATAATTCATCCCCTTCGTACCTCGACGGCACCGTGCCTCCTCCACACCTCCGAGGCCAGCGACCTGCGTAGGACACACGGACGAGTCCAGGTCCAGGTCCAGGTCCTGAGCTTGGACCTCGGTCTGGTCTGGCCTGCTGGTTTTGGCTCTTTTTTGAACGCTCAGTCCTGTTTCTGTGGAGAAAAGGAGGTTATAGTTGACTGACAGCCAGCTCTTTCTGACTGACAAAAGAGAGAGGAGAGCGATGGCTGTTACCAGGGCAGCTGTTGCCACGGTTACTACGCTCTTCAAGTGCAGGGGCCTTGCTGCCACCTGCTGCCGGTTCAGCTGTATTACCTGCAACCTGGATTTATTATTTGAGAGCAGACAAGTGGGGGAAAAAAAATCATTTTCTCCTTTTTCTGCAAAGTAAAGATTTAAAAATGTTGTGAACCTTTCACAATAAAACTGAATTTTTATAACGATTTTATATATTTACTAATCTGGTGCACACCCAACAGAATGTCTTTCTGCCATTGCCATAATCTGTTTCTTTTCATTCACATTGATTAACATACATTATCACATGGATATACATTATATTTACATATATCTGTATAGCATCAATATTCATCCCATGTTTCTACACTGAAAGGACGTGTGTCTCTATTTCCCTTTGTGTAAGTGAACTCAAGACCTTGAGGTGCAGGACAGCTGTTCTGATAATTAGTCAGTTAATTGATAAATTAATCATTAATCATGATCATCATTAATTGCTTATGTAAGTCATTGTTGAACACGGTCACGTCCTATCCTAGTCATTGTATTATTCTAGTGTAGTAATATTATGATTTATATCGTCAGGAGTCAGTAACCATGTTATTTACTGAACCTGGACTCACACCCCGGTCCTGACTGAACTGTTTCCAATCAGAAGAATTTCATATGAACAATTTGAGACGTGAGTTCAGTAGATGAGTCATTCTTGTGGATCTGCTGCTTAGTGCTCAGCATCTTAGAGTTAGAAGGAAAGAAACTATTGGATTCATTCATTCATTCACTTATTCATTCGTTCATTCACTTATTCATTCATTCATTCATTCATTCACTCGCTTAGTGCTCATCATCTTAGAGTTAGAAGAAAAGAAACTATTGGATTCATTCATTCACTCATTCATTCATTCACTCACTAATTTATTCATTCATTCATTCATTCACTCACTAATTTATTCATTCATTCATTCATTCACTCATTCACTCATTCATTCATTCATTCATTCATTCATTCACTCACTAATTTATTCATTCATTCATTCATTCATTCATTCATTCACTCACCCATTCATTCATTCATTTATTAATCACTCATTCATTCATTCATTCATCATTCAGGCTATATGTAAATTATGATAGTATTGCTGATAAATAATTATTCTTTATTTATAAAGCATTTTCCGCAGCTCAGAGTCACAAAGTGTTTCACAAACAGTTGAAAAGACAGAATACAAGGCATCAGAAGCAGAACAAAGCAAAACTAAACACCATACATATGTGACAGTGGGAAAACAACATGAAATATTCCGCTATACACATTCAGCATTAACTGGATGTGTAGGCTAAATGCTAACATGCTGAGCTGTGCTAACTGACGTGAACAGTTCAGTAACAGTGGACAGAGAGTAACATCACCAGTAATAAGATTGTTTTCTCTTGCAGGCTGATGAGAAAGCGTTTGACTTCAAACCCGGTTTCATGGCGTCTTTCCTGGACTTCCTGAAGACCGGTAAGAAGCAGTCAGACCTGGACCCGGGACCGGATGGAGCCGAGCAGGAAGCCCTGAACCCCTGCTCCTCTCTGAAGGGAGGCATCACGCCGCTGTCCCCGCCTCCTCCTCCCCTACCACAGACCCCCCCCTCGCAGGCTCCAGGGTCCTTCAGCGAGGGGGGGCAGGGCGAGGGCGAGGACCTGGCCCTCAGCGGCTGCCCCAGTCCCTGCAAACCTCTGGACGAGGAGCTGAAGAGGAACCTGGAGACGCTGCCGTCCTTCTCCTCCGACGAGGAGGACTCGGTCAGTAAGAACCAGGACCTGCAGAAGAGCATCTCCTCTGCCATCTCGGCCCTCTACGACACCCCCCACTCCCTGGCTGCTGCCATGGCCTCTGCCATGGCCAAGGCCCCGCCCACCCTGTCTCCCCCTACCCCACAGGAGCCAGCGCTCAGCCCCCCTCTCCCCGCCATGCCCCCCCTCATCCCCAGCATGGAGAACGGAAAAGAGGAGGCGCTCACGTACGCTCAGCATCACGCGCAGGAGGAGGAGGAGGAGGAGGAGGATCAGGAGCAAAACCTGGTCTCCCCTCAGTCCACCAGGGAGAAAACAGAGGAGAGGGAGCCGGAACAAGGGCGGGAGGAGCAAGAGGAGGAGGTGGAAGAGCAGGAGGAGGAAGAGGAGGAGGAGGACGAAGAGGAAGAGGGGAGAGAGGAGGCTGCAGACAATAAAGAAATGATGAGAGATTCAGAGAACCTGCAGCCAGGAGCCCTGGAGGAGCAGGAGCAGCAGGAGGAGGAGGAAGAGGAGGAGGATGAAGACAGGATGTCTGAAACACAGATGTTAGAGGTTCCAAAGGTTGAAGGTAATCTATCTGCTTTCTTCTCTTTCTCTAGAGACTCTGTGAATGATCACTGCCACTAAATGTTGCATTTAGGACCACAGGGGACACATCAATTAAAAAGAGGAATTTCAAAAAACATTGAATTCCCAAATGAATAACCAAATTTCAAAATCGATTTCAAAAATGCATTTTAAAAACAGAAAAAAATAAATGAATTTGCCAACTGAATTAGAAAATACAACTTCATCAGTCTTAGAAAAGGACAATTCCATTTCCTATTTGGATTTCCATTTCCGAATTGCATTTTCAAATCCGATTTGAAAATGGATTTTCTAAATCAACCATTGAAAGGCAGTGTCCCATCTGGTCCGCCACGCTAGACCCCCAGCATCTCAGACCTAAACAAATGCTTCTGCCCTTCCGTCACATTCTTAGTCAGCAAGGTGTTTGGAGACGCCATCGTATCAGACGCTGAACTCACAGCTGGAAGTTCATCTGAGTAACGTTGCTCTGTGACAAAAACACAACCGGTTATCTGACTGCCCAATGACACGGCATCGCAGTCATGATACTACATACTTCAAATTATTTTAATCTTGTACTTTTCTATGAAAGTAACAGGAACAACATTACGCAAATAATTAAAGGTAGAGTGTTGAGCCCGAGAAGAGGGGCCCAGTTTGAATGTTTTGTTTACAAACTACAAGTAACCAGACTCTACCTTTAAAGGGACATTGTGTAACTTCTCCTGTTATCTATTCATGAAAATTGATTATTTGGTTCAAAAGTCTGTTTTTCATTAATCAGTAATCCCCCCCATCAACAAACCGAAGTGTTCCGGTAAGCTCTGAAAGGAGCGTTACACTGATGCTGCATTCACCTGCAGTCGGGCAGACGGCCGTCGGTAACAAACCAGATGTCATTTTAGTCACAGAAGTGGAGAGAAAGCTGGTAAACGACATCGCCATGACAACATATTGTCACGTGTGTTGTTTTGCCTCGTGCTGACGGACCACTTGTTTACATAGAGGTTTGTTTATGCCGCGGCTGTCGTCCGTCTGCCGTCTGCCCAATTTCACGTGAATGCAGCATGAAAAATACGATTGAGTTGCTTGTGATATACAACCGCAACGCTAGATGGGAGTAATTCCTACACAATGTACCTTTAAAGTAATATCTATATGGACAAAATCTCACTGTAGCCAGAGTCAGAGCAAGTCGACTGACCCAATGTGGCCGCCTGTGAGTTACGTCTGCACGTAGTACCATCTCCCCCCTTGGCCTCTGTTGTCAGGCGGACCTCCTGCAGATGCTTTAGAGCTCTCACTCATCCACACAAGACCAGCTGAGGAGGATCTGTTCCCAGTGCATTGTGGGACCATGAGGCCAGGGAGTGACCATAGACTGTAAAAAGAATGGACGTAGCATCCGTGACGTCACCCATTGGTTTTGGGGAGTCGTTTTTGTGACTCCAACATGGCGGCCTGAACAGCGCCATGTTGGATTGGCCGGCCGAGAACCCGCCCACTGGCCTCGAAGCAGCTGTCCACGGAGCTGCTCGGACCTGTCACTCAACGTTTCCGCGCCCTAATTGGCTAGAGTTTTAACCTAATAACAGTAAAACGGTAGAGTTAAAAAAAAATTCACCCCCCTCAGAGTGTGTGTGGGGGTAGAAACTATCGATTGAGACCAAAAAACGTTCTGACACCAGGCTTTTAACATGTTTACTGAGGATGTAAAGTCGGCGATTTTAACATGGGGGTCTATGGAGAATGCTGCTTTCTGACACCAGCCCCCAGAGGAAGCCGGGGGGATTGCAGTTTTTTGAACGCGGAAGTGAGCTTCACTTCTCAGACCGACAACTGCCCCCTTGGCAGTGACATGTGACACCTGAGACACCTGTAGCAGTTAACCCCTCTCCTCTCTGTTTTTCAGATTCTCCGTCAGGACCCGCGCTCGCTCCCGCACTTCCATCTCCATCGCCGTCCATCTCCCCCTCTCCTCCCACCTACTCCTCACCCTCACCCCTCCCTCCCCCGTGCCTCTCTGTCCCCTCCCCCCTGCCGGTCCAGCAGGATGAGGATGAGGAGGGGGTGAGTCCAGCCTACCCTCCTTCTGAGCAGCAGCAGCAGCAGCAGACGTCCTACCAACCTCCTCCTGCTGCCGGCACCTCCCCTCCCCCCTCCACCTCCCCCCCGGCCATGCCGTCCTCACCCCTCTCCAACCTCCCCCTGGCCCAGTCCATCCCCCCTCCGTCCACCACTCCTCCCCCGTCGTCCTCCGACCAGGACCAGGAACCCGAGGCCGGTCAGGCTTCTCCCTCTTCGCCGTCCTCTTCCTCACCCTCTTCGTCGTCCTCTCCGCCGCCGTCGCCCCCGACCCCGGAGGAGGCCCCGGCGTCGCAGCGCCTCACCTCCCTCCACCTGGCCAAGAAGCAGGCCGACGCCGCCATCGCCGGGGAGAGCGAGGAGGAGGACAGCGAGAGCGGGGGCGAGGGGATCTTCCGCGAACGGGACGAGTTCGTGGTTCGGACCGAGGACATCGGGACGCTCAAGGTGAAGCCACAAGTTCCATCAAATGTCAACTTGTGGTCAAACACAATGCCCAAGTATTTATGTTGTGGGACAATTTCCAGCAGTAGTGTGAGTATGGTGAATGAATGACTCGGCATTAACGGTATAAGATGTGTTTGTGTCTGCAGATGGCCTTGCAGACAGGCCGGGAGCCCCCGCCCATCTGGAGGGTGCAGAAAGCCTTGCTCCAGAAATTCAGCCCGGAGATCAAAGATGGTCAGAGGCAGTTCTGTGCAACCAGTAATGTGAGTAGAAGCATCATAATCCATTACCATAGAATCCAGTGCAGTGCAGTAACTTTTACAGCCGAGCTCAGTGATTCAGTGTAGCAGCTGAACATTTCTTTTGAAAACTCTTTGGAATATTTAAACTTCGAGGTCTGTCTGTCCTAAAGTTTTAGGATTAAACCTATCACATGTGTAGTGTAAAATAAAAATATCAAAGGATGAAATAAAAATGATTTAAATGATTTACCTACCTGAAGGAACTGTGGTCTGGAGGTGCAGCTGCAGTTTCAGCACAAAGAGACAAATGTGGCAAAGTAACTGTACTAAGAACTGCTAATTAACTAGCTAACTTTGGTCACTATCATCAGGTCACTCTCAGACCATGTTAGCCAGCGTTTAGCCACACAACCCAAAAGTAGGCCAGGCTACATAAGGTGCATATGAGTCATAGCTGTCTAGCTAGTCATCAATAATTGCGGGATTATCCTCAATGTGTAAATCTACAAATGAAGCTGCTGTTCTCTCAGCTTGACAAGTTCCAGCCTATGTCAGTGGGACACGACTACACCCAGGAAAACTACAGAAACTACAGATCCTAGTTGATTCCAGTGGTGTCTATTTGTAGCTTTAACTGGTTAAACGCTGCCTGTCTTGTTAGCTCTGATGGCACACCGCTGGTAGAATCCAGCTTTCCCTATGAAGATGAGGTGGAGGTACACCTGACTTAAAGGAGAATTCCGGTCATTTTTGACCCCTAACTCGTTGTCCTGATGGTCACCCAGTATTGGGGGGAGAAAAAAATGCGACTAAAATTGATGCAGGCAAACCAGAGTTACACCATGGCTAGACGGGGCTAGGGATAGTGACAACGCTAACCTATGGGGGCAATTCTTTCAACCACAACAAACACTCAAAAAACAATCAAATATCTATGGTACATGACTGGAATCCTTATGACACACCACTGAACTCATATAGTGTACAGTATAAACAGTATAAACTTTGTGTTTTTGCATGTAATCACTCACCTCAGACAGCCTAACGGCGTGTTCACACCGGGCGCAAGTAAAATTTTCGCCTCGTTCTACTCGCTCGAGTTTGCCCACTTAATATTTTGATTTTGAATTCATTCGCGTTGCGCCATTCGCGTCATTCACACCGCCGGCACAAATTCACATCCATTCGTGTCTGTACATTGACTTTGTATGTAATCTTATCGCACAAATAATTTGCCTCGCGCCCAAACACTTTTTCCTTGTTGTGATGATTTCTTTACAAAAATAAACGGTGGAGCAGTGCAGTGGTGATGTCCAAAATATCTCTGACCGTTTATTTTGTGAATTGCCCCCATGGGTTAGTGTTGTCGCTATCCCTAGCGCCGTCTAGCCATGGTGTAACTCCGGTTTACCTGCATCAATTTTAGTCGTGTTTTTTGCTCCAACCAACACTGGGTGACCATCAGGACAACGATTTAGGGGTCAAAAATGACCGGAATTTGCCTTTAATGAAGATGCATATTAGATGATTCCTGTGTCCTATTACAGTAAGTGATGTGCACAAACCACAGTTCTATTGTTGTTCTTACTCCTCATGTCTCCCCCCTCAGTATCTCGGTTACTTCGGCGATGCCAAAATGCGCTACCAGCGTCTCTACGTGAAGTTCCTGGAGAACGTCAACAAGAAGGATTATGTCAGAGTGTGTTCTCGAAAGCCGTGGCACCGAGCAGGACTGACTCTGAGGTAAGACCCAGGCCCAGGTCTCTGCTCGTCGCTCAGGGCCGGACGGAGATCAGGTAACTAAACGGCTTCTCTGTGTGTCTGACAGGAGGCAGTCGCTGCCCAAACAGCTGCCCTCCATCCACAACCAAACCCCCCCACGGGTGGACAGGGACGACAAGGACAGACTGAGAGAGAGGGAGCTGAAGGAGCAGAGAGAGAGGGAGCACAGGGAGAAGGAGGAGAGAGAGCAGAAAGAGAAAGAGAGACAGGAGAGGGAGCAGAGAGAGAGGGACCGCAAAGAAAGAGAGAGGGTGGAGAGGGAAAAGGAGGACAGAGAGAGAAAGGAGAGTGAGCGAAGAGACAAGGAGAAAGAAATGGAGTGGGAGAAAGAGAGGGAGAGTGAAAGGAGGGAGAAGGAGCTGAAAGAGAGGGAAAGGAGGGAAAGAGAGCAGAAAGAGAGGGAAAAGAGAGAAAGAGAGCAAAAAGAGAGGGAGCTCAAAGAGAGGGAGAGAAAGAACAGGGAGCAGAGAGAGAAAGAGAAACAAGAGAGGGAGCGTAAAGAAAGAGAGAAACAGGAAATAGAGAGGAAAGAAAAAGAGAGACAGGAAAAGGAAAACGAGAGACAAGAAAGAGAAAGGAAAGAGAGGGAGAAACAGGAGAGGGAGCGAAAAGAAAGAGAGAGACAGGAAATTGAAAGGAAAGAAAAGGAGAAACAGGAAAGAGAAAGGAAAGAGAGGGAGAGACAGGAGAGAGAGTGGAAAGAAAGAGAGAAACAGGAGAGGGAACGGAAAGAGAGGGAACAGAAACAAAGGGAGAAACAGGAGAGAGAACAGAGGGAGAAAGAAAGAAAGGAGAGGGAGCAAAGTGAGAGGGAGAAACAAGAGAGGGAGAGAAGAGAAAAGGAGAGGGAAAAGAGGGAGAGGGAGCGGAGAGAGAAGCAGAGGGAAAGAGAGCAGAGGGAGAGCGAGAAAGAGAGGGAGCAGAAAGAAAACGAGGGGAGAGAGAGGGAGAAGAGGGAGAGAGAGGAGCGAGAGAGGCGCGGGGACACGATGGAGCTGGCGAGGCTGAAGGAGAAGAGGATGGAGCAGCCGTCCAGAGCCAAGACGTCCAAGGACAAAGCTGAGCCCCCTCCCAAGAAGAGGAAGAAGTGGCTGAAGGAGGTTCCCTCCTCTTCCTCCGAGTCCGACTCCTCTCCCAGTGATGACGAAGGTCAGCGGCTGTGTGTGTGTGTGTGTGTGTGTGTGTGTGTGTGTGTCTGTACACACTTACGAGTAGGGATGTTACGATTACTTGTTTTCACAATTAATCGTGGTATTAAACGCCACAATTAATCCATCGTAAAGATTTAATTAATTCCTAAATACCGTTACTTTCCAAAAAAGATGGTGTTGGAACTAGGGGTGGGAGAAAAAATCGATTCACATAAGTATTGCGATATTTTTTTTGACGATTTTTAAATAGATTTATTTTTTTTCAAAAATCGATCTTTTTTTTTTCTTTTTTAAGGGGTAAAGGGATAGTTCACCCAAAATTCAAATTTCACTCATTATCTACTCACCCTCATGTCAGCTAAGAGCTGTGAGAATTTTCTGAGTCCTCCGTTCCTTCTCTGAGTTACGGGGGGGTCCGCACAGCAGTATTTGTCCATATAATAGTTGTGAATGGATACCACTTTTCTTCGTCCAAAAAGACACACCAAAAAACATCCAAATACCTCCATACTGCTCGTATGTAATGTCCCTCTTGTATTGAAGCCCTGACATGAGAAATCGTTCCGAAAAAAATTTAATAAGTCTATATTTTAAGCTTGTTTGTAGCGGAAGCTCCCAGTGTCTCAGTTCACTGCAGACAGTGCAAATCTCTCCTGATTTGCACTGACCGGCGGAACAATTTCTCATGTCAGGGCTTCAATACCAGAGGGACATTACAGACGAGCAGTATGGAGGTATTTGGATGTTTTTTGGTGTGTCTTTTTGGACGAAGAAAAGTGGTATCCATTGACAACCATTATATGGACAAATACTGCTGCATGGACCCCCCCGTAACTCAGAGAAGGAACGGAGGACTCTGAAAATTCTCACAGCTCTTAGTCGACATGAGGGTGAGTAGATAATGAGTGAAATTTGAATTTTGGGTGAACTTTATAATGGAGTATGTTAATTCATAGGCTCCTGCAGTATTTGTGTGCAGATAAATGTTAAAATGTAGCGGTTTCAGAAAGGTTTCAGAAGCCTGTTTTTTCTATATTCTTTTATTTTTGCCTCTTTTATGCAGTCCAGGCTTTTGAAAAGAGAGTAAAAACTTACAGTATATTGCTGCAGAATAAATCTTAAAAACTGACTTACATGTGATGTGTATTTTTGGGAGAAATATGGTTCCTGGAATAGTCTGTAGACAATCATAATCATTCAAGTGATTCTCTGGTGTTAAAAATGCAGACTAAAAATCAAGAAAATCGGCAATATCGTAGAATCGCAATTTGAATCTAATCGGCATCCAATAAATTGTAGAAGAATCGAATCGGGAGAAAAGCATATCGTCCCAGCCCTAGTTGGAACCATATGGGCAGATGTGCGTCAAAATAAAGGTACATACAGTAACATTGAATTGGTAGGAATTTAAATGTTAGCTTGTCATTTGTAATAAAAAAACAAACAAAAACAAAACAAAAAACGATTGAAATAAATGTAAACATTTGGTATAAATAACAATTTATGACCTGAATATTTCAAACACTTCTTCTGGGTGATTAATAATTGCTCACATATTATATGACATAATAAATACTTGAAATGTTTTGTGTAAACAATGAGTACTGTAATTCTATTTTGACTATATTTAATTTTACACATTCATAGTGTTGTGAAATTAATAAATGCATAATAATAGTGATAATCGTAATACTGTGATTATTTCTCTCACAATAATTGTACCAAGACAATGTATATATACTCCCCTACTTACGAGCCATGGACCAGTGTGAGTGTGGGTCTGAGTGCAGCCTCTGTGTGTTGCAGGGCCGGTCCGAGGTGGAGTCAACAGCAGAGCCATGAGGGAGATGTTCAGGAGCTACGTGGAGATGTTGGTCAGCACAGCGCTGGACCCCGACATGATCCAGGCCCTGGAGGACACTGATGGTGAGACAGAGCAACCGCTGCAGAGTTACAGAGACTTGAATAGTATTTTTATACCTTATACCATACCATAATCCCTATAGTTTTAGGAGTAGGTTTGTTACTTTCAATTGTAATTGTGCAAGCAATTTTTAGAACAGCGGAGCAGACGAAACGTTACCAGACAGAGTTGTTTTAGAGGTAAATGCAGACTGCTTGCCAAAAACTGCCCCTGAAACGAACATGCATCAGCGGTTTTGCGTGAATTTCCCTCTAAAACAACTCTGTCTGGTAACGTTCTGTTATTATCTCATAGCGTGGTGAATATGCAGGTCACAACTTGTCCACCAGAGCGTTGTGGAGTTGTTGGATTGTGTATTTGATGAGTTTGATGAGGAAAAATCAAGAAATCCCATTAGCCTCCGTAGCGTAGCTCTGAGCAGCTAGCGGCTCTGCTCCGCCGTTCTAGAAATAGCTTGCACCGACAATTAAAGGTAACGAACCTACTGCTAAGACTATAGGGATTATGGCTATGGGTCAATTTGCCAAAAATGTTGAACAATCCCTTTAAACGTCCTACAGTTAATCAGTGACAGTGAAGATAAAAACTGATGCCATGGTGAAGTAATCTGTTCAGTGTGGTGGATGCTGTGCTGTTACCTGGTCACCATCTTGTAGGGTCCAACTGTCCACTCACATGGTTTCTGCTACTGTATGCAGACCTGTCACTCATACCAGATGGACCACCAGTCTCTGCATTGAACCTTGACCTGGACTCGGTCATTCAGCCTGAGGAATGTGGACTAGCATCACCACCACTGCACACAAGCCTAACAAGTCTAACTATCTCTTACCATGCACTTTCATGCACTTCAGCTTCACATCTTCTTGCACTTATTGATCAGTTGTAGTTAGGGGTGTGACGAGATCTCGTGCCACGACGATATAATACGTGTTAAAAATCTGTCTAGCGAGATTTTTTTTATTTTTTATGTTAAAACAATGTAAAACAGGGTTTCAACTACCAGTTACCATTATTTTGCACCCCTTTCCACTACACAGTTATAATGATTAGTCAAATGGCACTGGAGGGGTCGCTAAAACTAGGCCTACTTAAAAAAATCCTAGAGGAAACACTGCACATAATATTGTTTGCACTTGAAAAAGAAAGGAAAGGAATATTTAATTTAATTTATTTTATTTTAACTTTTATACATTTTAGTTTTAGTTTCAATTTGTGGAAGAAGTTAAAAGCTCATGCTTACATCATGCATGTAAAGAGTTATAATAAAACATTTCAAAATGCATGTGCAACTCGGTTAAATGAAAGTCTGTTGGTCCAGTCATATATTATGTCATTGTAGTTTTCTTAAAATCTCGTCTCGTCTCGTTCTCGTGAACCCAATCTCGTGTCTCGTCTCGTCTCGTGAGATGAGTGTATCGTCACACCCCTAGTTGTAGTACTTAGAGCCTACTAACTAAAGCTGCACTGGAGGAACAGTAACTACTGTGAAAAGCCACTTGTCATCCATGGAAGACTGGAGGACACCTGGGAGAGACAAGAGGACACCAGGAGGGGCTGGTCCAGAAGTGGGTGGTTAGTCAGCCTGTCCACAGGCTTCCCAAACAGAAGTATTCTGTGAAGAAAGACAAGAGAAACAACCTGAACGGCCACAAAGGGAAGAGAGGCGGTCACCAGCAGAGCCAAGTAATGAAGGCAATACTCCGGAGTGATGATTTACATCAGCGTCTCTTCAAACACACAGCCAGAGGGCCTGAGTGGGTTCTGTCTGGAGGACGGTTGAGCACAAGCTGAACATGTTTGTAACATGTAACATTATGTAATCTGCAGTGCAGGCAAAGGCTGAGGAAGCTACAGTTAGTCAGGCAGCAGCTCTGACACAGAAAGGACTCACAGAGGAGGAGGAGGAAAGAGGACATAGAAACCCTGCAAGGGTTAGGGTTATCAATCTCTGGTGAGGAAACAGAGGGAGTGAGAAAAAGGAAAGAGAAGGAGGAGTGGAGTGAGTCTTCATGGACCACCTCTAGTAGGGCCACATTCATGACAGAGGCGTTGCGAGGGCCCTGAGCTGGAAGGGGGCCCCAGGGGCGGCTGACATTGGTCCATATCGGTGACCTGATGTTGTCACTGGCTGTGTACTGTACATTAACCCAGTATCATATATAAAAAAGGAAACCAGAAAACATTGCTGTTTTGAATTATTCTGGCTAGATCTGAAAAAACAACAAGCAAGCGAATGATTATGTACATTCACTGAGCAATTATTATAAAGATAAAATATATATTTTTTGCTAGAAATGTAATCAAAAGGCATTTTTATGCAGAAACTACATAAAAATATTGATTTTTCCACTAAAAACTATAGAAATATTTGCTATGTTTTTTGTTCTCACGGTCGGAAACTTGTAAACCCTCTATGTTTTTGCACTTTGGACCAACGTAGCCAAGGTATGTTTTATATGAGACTGAGTTGGCATAGTATGCAGAATTGAATCATCGATAGTTTGGGATTTTTGGATTCATTAACAGTTAATGTTTGTGGTCTCGGTTGGGGCTGGGGGCCCTTCAAGTTACCTCTTACCCGGGGCCTCCAGAATGTCTAGAAACACCCCTGATTCATGATCTTACCCTACAGGAAGAACTCGAGCAGTGCATCATGGGCAAATGCTCAGACTCAACCAGAGATACTTCACTTAGCTCCAGGGAAAACAAGGGGGCTCGCACCATGCCCACCACTCCCAGTCTCTCACCTCAGAGCTGGCACAAGAGGGCAGCAGAGGGCTTTAAATCCCCTGACAAGGTCGGACCAGTTCTACAAAGTCGAGGTGATTCTAGTGAGTTGTGACATTGTTGCTCCACTCATGGAAAGATGGAGACAGGGGGAGGAATTGGAACGGACAAACTCTAAGAAGATAAATGTGGTTATGTGTATTATTTTTTTCTCACTCTTTAAGAAAAGAATGATAACTGCAGATTTTTTGATCACTTTTGGAGGCAGTGTACTCCCAGAAAGGATTTTACACAGTTTGTCTTTCTATGAGAGAGACCACCCTGCACAGAGATACGGACGTAGCGCTACAACCTGCGGCCATGACCTGGGAAGTCAAACATGTGCAAAGTGTGAAAAAGATCATGATATCCTGCAACAAGGGAGTATCATCTGAATCTGTGGGAAGCCATATTGGCCTCAGACGAACACAACACTGTCACATGATCATAGAGGATATGATGCCACTGACAGGAGACCAGAGACACATACTTTTATCAGGATTTAAACAGGACATATTATGGAAATATAACTTTTTGAAGGCTCTTTAACATATATTTGGCAAGTAGTGGTTCATTTGCATTTAAAGGGACAGGCAGTGAAAGCAGCCGTTCTGAACAGGGCTGTTTTGAGAGGATGAAAAGAGCTGTGATGTTTGATCCTTGGGGGATTTTGACCACAGCATGTCACAGACACGTCTTTAAGACACCTGGGAACTATTTTAATTTGTGGAAAGGGGACATAATATGTCTCCTTTAAAGGGACAACGAGGAGTTTTGGAAAAGTGAAGCGTTTTCACACTACATTTATGAGCCTCCACGCACACTGTGAAATTCTTTGACCGGCGCAAGACAGACTCACGTTTTCATTCATCAAGAATTAAAGTCAGAGGTTCGAAGACGATCACATACCGTTGTAGTTCCGACCATAAACAGCGATTCGGCGGCGTTATTCTCATGACTCACCACGAAACCGAAAGTAAAGAAACGCTGGTCGGCTCGCCCAGCATTTCCGCCACCACTAATAATAACAAAATAACCATAGAGACAAAACAATATATTTATCGAAAATAGGCCCATTAACAAGTGGTAACGTAGATTCATCCACATTAATATGAGACTTTTTTATTGTCGCGGAATTTTTCGTTCTGCCGATGGAGAAACTCCTCGTTGTCCCTTTAAATCACAGATTTCTCAACAACATCATATTATTTAACATGGGAAAGTTACACATGATAAGAGAGAGACGCCTCAGATACAAAGAAGTGTGATAGCAAGAGAGAAAAGAGGTGGCAGGAGAGTCAGGTCCTCCTCTGACGTCTTGCTACTCCAGCGGAACACAACGGATCTCCGTTTCTAGCCGTTTGGAGAGAGCGTCCATGAGCATGAGAGAGTGAACTGTTGAGATGAAGAGGTGTCGCAGCCATTTGTTACAGTTTAGCTGTTCTAAATGTGAGAGCACCTTTCACTGCTGTTGTATGAAAGCCCTTCAAGCTGCTCACGCTGCCACTGTGACAGTGACTGATATGAGAGTAAATGAGCTTTCTGCTGTACTTGACCTCCTCAGACGAGCTGTACCTCCCGCCCATGAGGAAAATCGACAGCCTGCTGAGTGAACAGAAGAAGAGGTTGTTGAGGAGAGTCAACATGAGCGCTCAGCACCAGGTACCCTGCCCTTCCTCCACTCAGACTACACTTTATTTACCCCATTGCTTTTCCACCGTATGTGAATTTCAACTGAGTTCCCCTTGTCTCATGCCTCTGTCTTTGTTCTGCTTCCTCTCTCCAGGAAGCTTTACACATATTCCCCAAGATGACGGCCGACCCACTGGACTCCGGAGCCGTCAAAATCCATCTGGGTGGGGAGGGCTACAACCGCAAGACTCTCAGCCGGGTCAAGAGGAGTATTCCCAAGCAACAGGTCAGAGAGCATGGATATGACATCACACTCTCTACATCAGTGGTGGTTTTTTTTACATCAAGGCCCCCTAAATTGGCACAAATCAGACCACGGACCCCCATTGGACAGAATTTTGAAGCAAATACACAAATATTTGTTATGAGACTGAAGAACATTACATTTTTAGTCAATGTATGTTCCAATTAGGGCCAATGGCAGGAATTTTTTGGAAATATTGTAGAGAAATTTCTGGAAAACAGAAAATCCTAGAAGAAACTGGTAAAACTTCTTTAAAAAAGTAAAATAAATTAAAAAATCTAGAAAAAGTGGTCCATTCTATATTTATATATAAGTGTTAAAAATAATAATAATAAAAAAAAAAACTTTAAAAATTCTAGAAAAAAGTTGGGGACCCCCTTGAACCCTCTCAAGGACCCCTGGGGGTCCCCGAACCCCACTTTGAAAACCACTGCTCTACATGACCTCACACTAAATAAAACCTGGTCTGCACAGATTCACCAAAAACATACACCACAAAAAACAAGGTTTTGTGACCACCAAATGGATTTCCCCTGTAGGAATTAATAAAGTCATTTGTATCATAACGTATTATATCGTGTCATATCTATAACTGTTATGTTCTAATAACATGGTCACACTGTGATACATGGGGTTTGCTGTATGTTGCTAAATAGTGGTTAAGTTCCCTTTAAGAGACTGTGTGTTTATTATGGGATGCAACGTTACGTGTAATGCGCGCGCATTGTAAAACAAGGAAGTGTTGATCTACACATGAGACTGGAGTAAAAAAAGGCAATGTCTGTTCTGAAGCAACACGTGTGTGTGTCAGTCTTTCACACACAACAATAACATATCTACAACCCCCAACACTCTAGGTCTGTGTACCTGTCGGTCAAAGCACATGGTGCTGGGAACATAATGCAGGAGATTATTTTTTTGAATGAAAGATTGATATAGACTGGCAGGGTTAAGAGAAGACCTGGCAGAGACCACAGTCAGGTCAGGTTAGGACACCACTCCTTTGACAAGTCGGGTTGTTACAGTTGCTGTGGTTGTCAGTGGGGTGGGGGGATTCCTTGTCATAAGATAAGATAGGATAAGAAAACCTTTATTGTCCGTTTGTACAGAAATTAGTGTTGCACAGCAGCTGCAGAATCCTCACACATGTGACCAATGTGACAGATGTTAGAATAAAGTTCCTCGGTCGTTCTGTCTCTCTTCTCAGGATCTGAAGATTTCCATCGAGACCTGTCGGATCTACAGTCTGTATCATTCCCTGCACCACTACAAGTACCACACCTTCCTGCACTGCAAGAAGGAGGTAAGGATGGCCTCACTAGGCCACCTCTATGTACACCTGCTACATTCACCATGACAGTCATCCGGCTGTTGATTGGCTCACACCTGTCCAGACACCTGTACTAAAAAGTAAGTTCCACAAACCCAGGATAACTTCTCATTATCTGGCTTAACTGAACCTAACATTGTCTGTCCTGGCTCAATTAACCCTGGGTTTCATTTGAAAGAGTTATTTATCATATTATATATTCACATGGGCATTAACATAAATTAATCCCTGGCTGTTTCTGATCTATACAGATATCTATTGATCTCTATTCTTGATCACTCATATCATAAGCTGTCAGTCGGTAGTTTGGTAGTTGAGAGGTGACGTGCTCTGGAACAGGTTAGGAGTTGGGTTTTGTAGCTGGTAATAAGTGAAGCACCGCTGTAGGTCTGAGGATAACTTGATAACCTTAAACCCTGCTGTGTTGCAAGGTCAAGACAAAACTTTACATCAGCTGCCAAACACTTCATCATATCATAAAGCCCGAATTAGACACAATCTGTAGACTAATCTTGACATGATTTATCAGTCTGGTATTCAATTTGGTCCAAATGCATTTTTCAGTATACACCACTGCCTTATATATTATGTGGTCAAATGATCCTTGATTCTCTCTTTTTTTTTATTCATCGACAAAAGAAAAAGGAAGGAAGAAAGAAAAACAAAAACAATTATATACAAAAAGCAAAATAACAGAACTCCTGGATAAAAGGGGGCAGAAAGAAGCAAACTGCCCCTTTAAAAAAAAAAAAAGGAATCATTTTTCAAGGTAAACAATGTAGGTATCAAAACAAAAAAATGGCTGCAGACCAGCTAACAGCTCACAATCCTGGTAAATGCATAAATCACAGTCAAATGTTGACTTTCAAAGAGTTTATATCATACATTAACATCCACTTTTACTCCTACATATCCATATATGGTAACACTTTAGATTAGGTAACACATATTCACCATTAACTAGGTGCTTATTAATATGTATATAAGTAGCTTACTGGCTCCGTATTAACACCTTATTCTACATAGCCTTATTCTACCTCTATTACACCATGAATTAAAGGTAGGTAACCACGGAAACTCAGAGCTGTGGGCTCGGCCTGTTAAAACTGTCACCACTGTGTAGTGTGAGGAAGGACGGAGGCACTGATGTTGCATTCAGGTGCAGTCAGGCAGACGGCCGTCGGCAAACCAAACGGATGTCATTTTACTCAACGAGAGAAAGACGGTAAAACGTGGGTCAGGTAAACAATACGACATCACCATGACAACATGTTGTCACGCCTGTATTGTTTTGCCTCGTGCTGGCGGACCACTTGTTTACATAGACGCTTGTTTATCCTGTTACATGCAGCGTCTGTTGTCTGTCTGACGTCTGCCCCATTTCACGTGAATGCAACATCAAGAATACGTTCAGATATGCAACCGCACCGCTAGATGGGGGGAATTCCTACATACTGGGGCTTTAAGATTTTTCCTGATATTAACTCCTAATTATCACTTATTCATTGTAAATTAATGCATTGTTGTTTCTTAATAATGATGTGAATAACCAGTGGGTTATTGGGGCCTTGTACAGGGGCAGCAGCACAAGAACAGTAACTCTTCCTTTATCACTCTGAATTAGTAGCATTAATGCATTAATTTACAATGAATAAGCGATAATTAGGAGTTAAAATCAGGAAAAATCTTCATTCATGGTGTAATAGAGGTAGAATAAGGCTATGTAGAATAAGGTATTAATACGTGCTTAATAATTACTAATAAGGTGCTAGTAAGCTACTTATATGCATATTAATAAGCACCTAGTTATATTATATATAAATATAATATTTGATTCTTGGGTTTCCTTGTTCAGCATCCTCGTCCTCTCTGCATATAACATAAATTGGTCTTGGATACTGAACCCCTAAAGAAGAAGTAAAGCGATCCGTCGTTTTGGCTAACTTCTTGTCAGCAGATGGAGTTAGCAGTCCCCGCCCTCGTCCCTACGTCACCACATTCACGCGCATCCCTTGGCTGCACACACAGAGAGGACCGCCCCTTTATGCCGTTCTCTCTCCTCATTGGATAAAGGTTGTAGGATACCATAGATATATACACTGACTAGATGTCGCCTTCTGCTGCTCAGCGTACGTCAATAGCGCCGCCATCTTGGTCCGGGGTTCTGACCATAGACATAAATACGTCTGACAAGCAGTCAGACCCGGTCAGACCCTTGTAGAACAAATTTCAGTGTATTTATGCATGTGGGTGTGTCTGAGTATGTAAGTGTATGTTTAATACATTAAAAAAGGAAATTATAAAACATTTTCAAAAAAAAAAAGAATGAAAATCGGTTGAATATTCGGTGAGTTATGGCTATTTTAATGGTTGATAGACCTCTGCCTCTGTTTACTAGTGCAGTAAGTAGACACGGCTTCCCCCCAAGATGGCGTCCGCCTTGACGCATTCCACTCAATAGAGTTGCCTGGGAACGCGGCATCTAGTCAGTATATATATCTATGGTAGGATACAAGGAAAGTTTTCTCCTCGGCTTACAGCAGAGCAGAGTGACTGACAGACCCGTGTTTCAGACCAAACACTCTATAGAAGTGATTGCTGTCGGAAGATACAACTATTTAAGACTTAGATTAACACAAACATTCCGCTTACTTCTGCTTTAATTCAGTTATTGCAGCCAAACACAGTCCACGTCCTTCTTCTCACACCAGAGTAAACACTTCTAAATCCAACATGTCCATCCAGATCATGTTGCTTGGTAAAATACAGTTGAAATGAGAGAACTGAACCTGACCTGTTGTTTCCCCGTCAGACCGACAGCATCGAGCAGGCGGCCGAGGACCCGGGCCAGGAGGAGGTGGTGCAGCAGTGCATGGCCAACCAGGGCTGGCTGGAGAGTCTCTTTAACTCCTTTATGGAACTGCTGAGCCTCAGCGCCAAGGCCTGAAGGAGGACCACAGCCCCCCCGACCCCACCCCACCCCACCCCTCCCCTGACTCACACATCCACCTGCGGCGCTGGACGAGGGTGGAGAAGAAAAAGAGTCCCGACTACAGAGACCATGTGGATGCTGGGAGACGCTCCAGCATGAACAGCCACTGTGGGTTTGTTAAACTTTGAAAAAGTGTTTGTTTTCTTATTGAATCCATGTTAAAGTTCCTCTGATTTCAAGACGGAGCCTCGTGAACTATGTGAATGTGATGGATTTTCCTCAGACCTCGAGGTCAGTGTTACAGAAGAGACTTTGTCAACACCTGCAGAATACTAACACACACACACACACACAGACATGCACACACTCACCCACTCGCACATGCACACACACAAACACACGCCCACACTCGCACTACACACATATGCGCTGTCTATACGTATGTATTGATAACTATGGTTTGTATAATTTATACAAGGACATTTTTAAAATGACTGTCTTCAGACCAGATTGTTTGCTGTTATTATTTTTGAAAAATGCTTTAAAGGGGTGAACATGAAATGACCCAAGACGACAGGTGAGACCGGAGCAGAAGTGAGACGGAGGTTCGGGTTCAGGACTATGTGATAGTCTGCTGGTCCCGCCTGCCTCACTCAGACTGAGATGTATTTAAACTAAAGCTGTGTTCTGTTCTGTTCGTTCTTCAAAAGACAAGAGGAGATCTCATGGCTGTAAAGAGGAGGGAGGGGAAAAAATAAAAGCTCGGCTTCCTGAGAGGAAGTGTGAGGAGAAACGATCCAAAAGCATCAATGTCAGTGTTTAATGTGAGTCATTTTTATCTGTTTGTTGTGGACTGATATTTCCTATGATTTGATGTGTACATATTGTACAGTTACTTCATTCTCTAGTTCCCAGTTGCTCTTCTGTACATGAAAATTCCTGTATTTGACATAATGAAATAAAACTGTTCAAATGACAAACGTGATGATGAATAAACAACCTTGTGCTAGAGTCATTTCACTGAAGCGTGAGAATACGTAAGGACGCAGATGTGCACATTTTTACAGCATTGCATCTGGAGGCTGAACCTTTATCACTCCACAACCTGAATGGACAGAGCCAGAGCAATGTGGAGAAGAGGAGGGGAAGGTGGTGCACAACCAGCAAAGAGACAAGCCTCTAGTGAAGGTCTGGGACAGAGAGATTCCTCAGCTGCTTCTGGAGAGGAACACCAGTGAGTTCAAGCTGGTTCATGCAGGAATCTGTCAGCTTCCTCTTCATCAGCTGTCTCCGTCTCTGTTGGGAGTTGTAAATCTGAATCAGAAGTCCTGAAGGTCTGTGATGGGTTTTGGATTTTATTCCTCCTGTGTGTTGCAGCCATATTGTTTTTAAGTTTTCCCTCAGTCCCATTCTCCTGGACGTGGTAGCTCAGTAATATCCTTTGGGAATTTCCTCATATTTACTACAAACATGAACCTGGACTCAAGGATGAACCAGGGTTATTACAGTCAACTAGAACTAAGACTAAAACTAGCAGTGCAAAAATTTTGTCATTCTTTTTTCCCCCCAAACAATGTAAAACTAAAGTGAATGTCAGATAACATCAGCATAGTTTTAGTTTTCTTAGAGATGCCTAAAGTTGCAGGAAGAATATGTCACAGTTCAATATAGGATGACTTGGAGTACGACCCACAGGTATATAAGAGTGAATGTAATGCGATGAGGATGGGAACATTATGGGATGCAACTAAAAGGCAAAAATTCCACAAATGTGGAAGTTTATCTTCAGAGGTCTGACAGAGGCTTTCTCCTAAAACCTGAAAAACTAAGACGAAGACTAAATAAGAACTAAATAAAACTAGTCAATTCCTCAAAAACAAAAACTAAACTAAAAGTGCTTACTCACTTGTTGAACTAAGTAAAAGTAGACTGAAAAAAAAAAAGCAAACTGAAAAACAAAATAAAAATAAAAACTAATGAAAATTTCAAAACTATAATAACCTTGGGATGAACAACAATCTCTCAGTAACAACTCAAAGGAACTTCTCCAAATTTGGGACGAATATCCACTTGGACTCAAGGACAAACTGATTAGATTTCGGTGGTTAAAGGTCAAAGGTCGAGGTCTCTGGGACTTCACAAAACATTAATTAGCCATAAATGACAGATCTGTGTTTAAGTAAGCTCCTCCTTCACAGACCTCTGTAACATTGATCAACTGAGGTTGAGAGAGGAGATGCTGCTCTAACTGGGCTGACTGTTTGAAAGTCAGTGTGGAAATCACAACACTTTCTATTCTCACATAGCAGTCTGCAAGGCTGAAAATGAAGCCACCACAGAAAACCAAAAACTGCAGTTCCCCTAATGACCACTAGAAACTTACTCCAACAGGAAGTCAGCCCTCATAGACTTACATGTAAAAGTATTTTTCTGTCAGAAACTGATAAGAAGAAAGAAAGAAAGAAAGAAAGAAAGAAAGAAAGAAAGAAAGAAAGAAAGAAAGAAAGAAAGAAAGAAAGAAAGAAGACACTTCTTGAAACCAGACAAAGAAAAATAAATGTAATTTATCCAATCTGACAGTAACAGAAAAATATAAACCAACTATGTGGAAATGTGGCAGTGAACAACAGAGTGTGGAGGTACTGGTGGCAGCAGCAGCGTCAGTGTGGAGCAGCAGCAGTGACCTCAGAGACTCAGGAGTGTGGTGCAGACGTCTGGAGTAAATCCAGGGCTTAGAGAGTGAGGGGAACGGAAGGAGGGAAGGGGGGAGGGAGGGAGGGAGGGAAGGTGAGGGGGTAAGAAGAGAGATGAGATTACACATCCATTACTTCATCAGAGTGAAGAGGAGAGGAGCTGTCAGAGTCTGTGTCCACGTCTCTGCACTGCAACAGGTGAGTCCACCGTCCGTACAGGGCCGTTGCTAGGAATTCTGGGCCCCCTGAAAGAATACTAAAGTGGGCCCCTGCCCCCTGACTTTTCCACTTTTTTTCTAGACTACGTACAGTATGTATTATTATTTTTTATTTAGCCTACTTTGTTTTGATGCTAATGCAGCATTACTATGAGTATTACTCAGGGTCTTATGCAGAATAAATCAGTCATACAAAGATTAGACTACTGGGGTTTTTTGTGGGCCCCACTGGGCGCTGGGCCCCTAGAATTATCACCAACGGCCCTGCTTCTGTAACACGGAGCTCTCTACTAGGTTGTGTTGTTCAAATCCAAACAGCTGTGTGTGTGAGTCATTGTATTCTGCTTCAACATGTGTTACTATATAACATCATTGCCAAGTATTGTACTTCTTCCCACTCCTTTTTCGAACAATATGCAGTGTTTTGTTGTCTTAGCTCTTTATTTTATTGTATTTTTTTTTTTATTTCTCTTTTTCTTTCTTTTGTATGTACAATAGTTACATACATTTATTTTTATTTTTATACATGTTCGAAATAAAAAAATAATTAATTAATTAATTAATTAAAGCAGAAGTAAGTGGTCCGGTCGTTTTCGCTAATGCTGCGTTCCAGGCAGGCTTTTGAAATCGTAAATTACAGCTTCAAGTCACAACTTACGACTTTGTAGCGTTTCAGGCAACCCACTCGTGTTTTTCCGACCTGTTTTACCGGTGAAAGTCACTATAACGGCCACTCGTAACTTCTGACCGGTGAACTCGTACCAGATCGAACTGGTACCACTTCACGGTCGGAAAAATACGAGTTTCCTTGAACGCACCATAACAGTCCTCGTCGCTACGTCGCCACATTCACGGCGTTCCTTGGCTGCACACACAGCCCTGCATGCCGTTCTCTCTCCTCATTGGATAAAAACTGTAGGATACGATAAATGTTTTCTCTTCGGCTCAGAGCAGAGCAGAGTGACTGACAGACCCGTGTTTCAGTCCAAACACTCTATAGAAGTGATTGCTGTCGGAAGATACAACTATTTAAGACTTATATTAACACAAATATATCACTTACTTCTGCTTTAATTAATTCGTTCATTCATTCATGTGTCATATCATGAATATTATTAGATGCCTGCCCAACCCGCCCAGTGATATTCTACATGTTGGATGTTATTGTATGTATATTATTGTAGTTACCTGAGTTATTATAAGACAGATAGTTCATACAAACAGATGTTGTGCTGTGTCTGTGTCAGGTTCTTCAGACATGGGTCCAGATGTGGAGAGGATCATCGAGAGCATCTTCCGAGGAGACCAGGACACGGTTCAGCTCCTCCTGGACGACTACAACACCCAGGTCACTCACTGTTGCCATGACTACTACTGTGCATCAGTCTGTAACCAGAGCCAAATTCACGTCGGTAACCATGGAAACAGTCTGCGTCAGTGCTGAACTCTGTTTTTGCTTAAAGGATAAAATCCTCTTTGAGGAAGAAAAAAAAAGGAGTGGGTGTGATTGGCTGAATGACGAGAATGATGTCTCGTCTGTTCCCCCTGTCCGCTCCGCTCTGCGCCGCTCCACCCACCTCCACCTCTGTCAGAGGAGCTGTCAGAACCGCTGACATGAATGAGCCAAAGCCGAATGATTTCATTTATTTATATAGCACCTTAAAAGCAAAGAGCATTTGCACCAAAGTGCTTCACAGGCAACATGTCACGTAGGCAATAGGCATAAAGACATGTCACATAGACCAACATCAATACAAACCAACATCAAGAAGAAATAAAATGTATTAAAACCCAGGGTGATCAGATGAATGTACAAACAGATTAAATGCTATTGAAAGCCAAAACGTAAAAATGGGTGCTTCTTAAAAGCCTCAACAGAGTCAGCCTTCCTAATGGCTTCTGGCCGGCTGTTCCAGAGCCGAGGGGCTGCAGCAGAAAAGGCCCAGTCCCCAGACTTTTTCTTTCTGTGAGCGAGGCACAGCCAACATGCCACGGTCTGAGGATCTGAGGGTTCTGGTAGTGGTGTAAGGGTGAGAAGTTCAGAGATATATGGAGGGGCGAGGCCATGGAGGGGAAGTGTATCCTGAAGTGAACAGGGAGCCAGTGTAATGATGCACGAATGGGAGTGATGTGGTCTCGCTTCTTTGATCTTGTTAATAACCGGGCGGCAGCATTTTGGACTAGTTGAAGGCGAGAGATGGTGGTCTGACTAATACCTGAGTAGAGAGAGTTGCAGTAGTCCAGCCTGGATGATGTGAATGCATGAATAACTCTTTCTAGGTCAGAGGGTGATAGGAAGTGTCTGATTTTTGGAATGGCTCTGAGTTGAAAGAAAGTGGACCTGACAACTGAATGTACATGTCTGTTAGAACTTAAAGGGATAGTTCAACATTTTGGCAAATTGGCCCATTGCCATAATCCCTATAGTTTTAGGAATAGGTGCAAGCTATTTTTTGTCAGTGCAAGCTATTTTAGAACGGTGGAGCAGAGCCGTGAGCTGCTCAGAGCTATGCTACGGAGGCTCATGGAATTTCCCTCATCGAACTCATCAAATACACAATACAATAACTCAGGTTTTGCATGAATTTACCTAAAAAACAACTCTGTCTCGTAACATTACGTTATTATCTCATAGCGTGGTGAATGTGCAGGTCACAACTTGTCCACCAGAGCATTTCAGAGTTGTTGGATTGTGTATTTGATGAGTTTGATGAGGGAAATCAAGAAATCCCATTAACATTGTCTGTCGGTTCCATTAACTCTGCATTTATCTGTCCAGATGCGAGTGTGTTCATGTGAAAGAGGCAAAGTTATTTATTATGAGCAACATCATCACAACCATGAATTAAGTATTAATATAAAAGCAAAAGAGAAACTGATGAAACAATATGATCACATGAGTAGAGCAAAGAGGAAAGTGATTTCTGCTGTAGAGAAAGAGAGATCGTCCAGGTCACAGAGTCTCTTCATGTTATTCTGAGCTGCAGTGATGAAGAGGAGAGTAAAACCTTCATCATCATTCATGTGAATCTGTGTTCAGGTGAGATGAAGCTGTAATAGTCATCAACTCTCCTGTGATGGTTAGAAGCTGTGTTTTAACACCAGAGTGGACACATGGAAAGACTCAAACAGCAAAACCATCCAATGATTTGTACTGTCTGCCAGTTGCCATGGTGATTTAGCCTAGTAAGAAGTGAACCACCGTCACGGGACTGAAAAAAACCCAAAGTTAAACCTGAAGTGAATGCTGCTCTCGTCCCACGTTGTCAGGATCAGGTGGACCAGAGACCAGGTCCCTGATGTAAACATGAGATCAGTCACTGCATGTGTTCAAATTCTGTCCCGCAGGTTTTTAAAGTGACAGGATACAGAACCCGGTCTCTCTCAGATCATCGACGGTCAAGGCATCTTGAGCTGTTGATGATGAACGGCTCCTCCTCTCTTTCTTCTCTCCTCAGTATGCAGACTGCTTCTTCTTCAACACTGAGATTCAGGAGAGGAAGAAGGTCAGTAGCTCCTGTCTCTGTCTCACCCTGACTGGGTCTGTCTCTCTGCCTCTGACTGGTCTGGGTCTCAGCAGGTCTCCGCTGAGGCCCTCACTCTAATCCAGCACTGATAACAACCACCTGCTGGAGTCCTACTGCTTCTGTTTCTATTCACCATCTGACAACAGACATAGCCTTACTGTAGCTTTTGCTGTGTTACAAACATTCATCCTAACAGAATCTGAGTCTCAGCAGACCGGATCAGCCTGTCAGAGTCTTCTGATCTACACCATATGCAGGTCTAGACAGAACCTGGACTTTGAGTCTGTGCAGACATGTGTTGGGCTACATTTTATACTATCCTCACTGGTCGGAGTTCTCGTCTCCATGGCAACAGTCACATATCCAGCCGACTGTGTGATATGTTCAATGACAAACACTGGTGAATAGCCTACATCTATTTTAAAGTGTATTGAATATTAATCTGCAGCTCAGTGAGATGTGTTCATCACACATCGATGTGTTCACACTGATCAGCCTCAGCATTAAAGGGATAGTTCAACATTTTGGCAAATTCGCCTATTGCCATAATCTCTATAGTCATAACAGTAGGTTCATTACATTTCATTGTCATTACATTACATTGTCAGTGCAAGCTGTTTTGAGATCGGCGGGGCAGAGACGTGAGCTGCTCAGCTAATGCAGCGGAGGCTCATGGTATTTCCATGTTTCCCTCATCAAACTAAATACACAATCCAACAACTCCACAACGCTCTGGTGGACAAGTTGTGACCTGCACATTCACCACGCTATGAAATAATAACGTATAATTATGTAACATTACGACACATAAAGCAAATACTCGGAACTACTTTTGGATACGCATTCACCTCGAAAACAACTCTGTCTCGTAATGTTCCATTATTATCTCATAGCGTGGTGAATGTGCAGGTCACAACTTGTCCACCAGAGTGTTTTGGAGTTGTTGGATTGTGTATTTGATGAGTTTGATGAGGGAAAGGTAAAAATACAGCGCGCCGTGCAGAGCTCGTGTCTCTGCCCCGCCGATCTAAAAACAGCTTGCACCAACAATTAAAGGTAACAAACCTACTCCCAAGACTATTATATATATATGTAGGGATTATGACAATTGGCGAATGTGCCAAAATGTTGAAATATCCCTTTAAAATGATGACTGGTCTGTGATATGTGTGTTTTTTGCAAAAATAACTGAAACTACAAATGAATCTTCAATTATTCAGAAAAAATGATGGAAATACACAGTCAAGCTCAGTCACACCATGTCTGAACAGTGGAGTTGAGCTGTTACTATGGTCTGTCAGGTCCTGGTGTGAACACTGGCTGTGGATGTCAGTGTCATCACGTAGATGTAGTAGTTACAAAAGCCTGAGTCTGACTGTGAAGCTTTTAACAGGTTGTTCCAACTCCCACAAAACCTCTCGTGTCTCTGACGCTTTTCACTGCTGCTCTTCACACATGCATCTCTGTCCCTGCTGATGGACACACTGACCGCAGCAACAACAACTGGAGGAGGTGAGAGAGAGAGAGAGAGCTCACCCTGTGTTCCCTGTGTATTACAATAATCTGTAAAAAGGCTTAGATTGCTTAGTCATTCCCAGTGTGTGTGTGTGTTGTGTAACAGTGTCCAGCTGTATGCCCAAAGCTGCTCGTCCTCTTCATGACTCAGCAGCCTGTTGACCTTGACCCTGTAGAGATGCTTAAGCTAGGTGATGCCAGGCTGCCTAACCCTGAGCGCAGACTGTGAGCTTTATTAATGAGGGGATAGAAGGTGAAACAGCTGTGAAGTTAGAATATACTGAAAGGTACGGTCACTGGAGCCGAGCGACATCTGAGAAATTAATCAATTACAATACAGTTGTTGACTAATTATACACAATGTCTTAAAGGGATACGGCAACATTTTTTTGGTGTCTTGCCTCACTCCCGAGTCCATGACCAGCAGATAGACACCATCCTTAATTTCGACTGTGCGTGCAGTAACAAGGGATATACGGGCAGAGCTGGCGCACCGCTAATTAGCTTAGCTCAAACACTGGAAGTGTATGGGTAGTGTTAGCCTGCCTCCACCTAAAGTCATCAGAGAAACTCTTCAGCAACTCTAAATGGAAACCGGCGGGCCGATCTTCGTCTCAGAGCTGACAAAACTCTCCGGTGAGCGGTGAAATGCCGGTAATGGGACGAGATCGGTCAAAACGGAGGGTTCAAGCAAAGACAGTTTATTTTGGTTCAAGCTAGCTACATCGAGGGTAGGTTAGCTTCCTATTTCAAAGTAAAAGCACAAATTCTATCGTCATGGTTTTCTGTATGTAAAGGGCAACGGGTGTCGGGGACGGAAGTGCGTTGGTCACAACGGCTAGCTTGAGTAGCGCCGAATTCATCTGAACAACATTGTAAACAGCTGGTATTTAGACAAATTAACGACACACTGCTGATCTAAACGGCTACTTTCTCACCTAAAAATGTTTGAAATGTTGATGAAGTGATATATTTACAGAGTTTAGAGCTAAAATGAAATCAGCTTCTGACTGCTGATTTCGGCTCGGGTAGGAGGCAGGCTAACACTACCTATACACTTCCAGTGTTTGAGCTAAGCTAATTAGCGGTGTGCCAGCTCTGCCCGTATCTCCCTTGTTACTGCACGCACAGTCGAAAGGATGGTGTCTATCTGCTGGTCATGGACTCGGAAGTGAGGCAAGACACGAAAAAAAAAAGTTGGCGTATCCCTTTAACCTTTTATTGTTATTGTCTAGTAGCCTGTAAAACATATATTGTTTATGAACAGTTGCTTTCTGCACATAGCAGATTATGTTCATTGATTTATGATTAGCGTATTTTTCTTTTTACTTTAAACAAACCTTTACTTTCTATTACCACATGACATCAAAGAGCAGCTCCCATCAGTCTCTTCTGTGATCTGTTGATCAGGTCGATATGCTATTGTAATAATGTGTGTTTTAACTTCTGTTGCAAACCAAATTACCCCAGGGACATGAAAGATTTCAAATCAAATCAAAGTCAACACTAATTGACAGAAAGAGAGAAGAGATGCAGCTCAGATCCAGTGTTAACATGCTGCAATGACTTTAAATAGTTCAAAGAAGGAGACAAAGTGATTATTTATTGTTATGATGTTCTTCAGTTCTTATTCAGTAACTAATAGTTGGCTCTGTGAGTGACAGGTCAGTGCTTTGGCTGAGGACTGTATGTGTGTTACAGCAGAGTAACTTCTGACTTCATCTCCCAGTTCAGGAAGAACAAAGTGAGGGAGTATGCTCCTGACTCTGAGGATGAAGATGAGGAAGAAGAAGAAGATGAGGAGGAGCCTGACCTTCTTCTCCGGCAGGTAGGAAGTCAGACAGGGTCCAGTCCTGATTATTCAGTCTCCTACAAAGAGTTGCTCTTGCTTTTATATATTCTGGACTTGATTATTGTGAAGCATCAGTCAGACCTCAACCAAGCAGTGGGTTGAGTTTGAGTTTTTAACTAACAGATATATTCTTTTATCTTTAAATATGTAAATGGGGCAATATCTAATTAAATATGCACTTATTTGCATACATTTCCAGAACCGAAATCTAAACAATGGATAAATAAAGCCCCTTTCAAAATTCTTGTTTTATTTTGTTGACATATTAGAGTCAACAGTTTTTACAGAGGGGATTTTGGATATCTCTTTTTATCAAATGAGAAAATACTGTCACCAGACCTAACGAAATCTAATTTCATCATGTTTTAGGAATAAAATATATAAATCAGGCTGTGAATGATATATCAACAATCCCCAGAAACCTTCAGAATATAAACAGGAATAAAACTGGAAGGTTTGGTGTCTAATTTTGAGAAAACAGCCTTTAAAGACTTGTACTGTAAAATTCCATAGATTGTTCATGTAAATCGTACTTTTACGATTGGTTGTGGATACGGAGGAGATGACCATTTTTGTAGCTCACATAATTGTTCAGGAGAGAGAGCTTTACAATGATACCTGACATGACATGGGTCAGACAACAGGCACAGCACAGTATGTCACAGTAGTAGTAATGTTAACTTTTGGTGAATTCAGGAGAAATCTACTGACGAAAGAGACAAAACGAAGTAAAATAACCACCTTAATGTAGATTTTGTGTGGCTTCCAAAGCGCCAAAACGCCGGAAGTCAATTCATTTTCAATGAGAGCCCGGCGACACTGAGCGTCCAAAGCGTCAACTGGCGTCACCGCGCTTCCAAAGCGTCCAAAGCGTCACCTTTAGGGTAATTAGCTATGACGCGGTTCGGTGGCAACATGAATAGAGAAGTCCTTCGGCTTCCTTTTTTTTCTCTTTTTTTTTGTCCTTCGGCTCCCCAATGACTAGCGTAATCGAACTTTGATGTCAGTCACGTGATGAGCGACCAAAGCGGGTGAAAATATTTGCCGTTTAGAAGCTGTCTTGTCTGAAGCGCACCCTCGAGCGTTTTTGACGCTTTGGAAGCTTTTGGTGTGAAGGAAGAAAAGGAAGGAAGGAAGAAAAATAGCCCAAAATCTCAAAATCGTAAAAACTGTGTTTCGCCTAAAATGTCAATTTGAGATGTTTATCATAATGCTGGTGTACACTTGACACTATGATGCTCACTTTGGATTTTTCTTTTATCTGGCTCTACTTTTCTTGTAAAGCTTTGGGGAACTTTGTTAAGAAAAATGCTATATAGAAAAAGCGTCATTATTATTATCTTCATTATTATTATTATTATGTGTGTGTAGTGTACTATCAGTAATTTTGCAGAGCTGCATGTGTTGCTGTTGTCTACTTCACTAATCACTGTATGTGCCCCCCCTCCCCCCGTGCTGCTGCCTCCTCATCTCTCAGCGTCTGGCTACGGCCCTGCTGAGCTTCATCAACTCTCAGCTGCAGCCTGCTGTGTTACGGGTTTGCCTTCTCACCCTGCGAATCCTGTCCCGCGACCGGCGGGCCCTGGGGCCCATGGTGGACGACGGCGCGCTCCTCACCCTGGCAGACCTGGGGGGCATCATCTTTCACCACGCACGCTCACAGCAGGAGGCGCAGGAGGAGCAGCCTGAGGATCTCTCAGCCAGAACGCAGAGTCAGATGAAGATGAAGATGAAGAGAGGAGCAGGCTGCAGCTGTGAGGAAGAGGATGAGGACGAGTTAGAGGAAGACGACGCTCTGTATTCATCGGCCGCGGCTGCCTCCGCAAACGGCTACAAGTGGAGAGAAGATGAAGGAGCCGTGGTGCTCCCCCGGGGGAAGAAAGACACCTGGGAGGAGAACGTTGAGGAGGAGGAGAAGGAGGAAGATGGAGAGGTCTGTAAGAAGGAGGCCATGAAAGTCTTGTGTAACATTATCTACAACAGCTCCAGGGCACAGGAGAGGGCCAGCGCACTCAGGTGACCTTCATCAGCATCAGCATATCACAGTCTAACACTTTGTGTGTTCTTGAGATATCTGGTTCACAAGGCAAACAACATGATTCAGGATTAGGCATCTAGATCCACATCTGCACCAAACTGCAAACAAACATGACAGTTTAAATATTCACTTACACCGATCAGGCCTAACATGACAGATGAAGTATATACGTATAACACTAGTGGGTGGGATAATTAGGCAGCAGGTGAACATTTTCTCCTCAAAGTTTATGTTTTTATGTTATTGGGTTTTTTTGACGTAGGGACGAGGGCAGGGACTCCATCGGCTGACAAGAAGTTAGCCAAAACTACCGGATCGCTTACTTCTGCTTTAAACAGAAATATCACCAGACTATAAATGTGTTAGAAGCAGCACAACTGGACAGTATAAGGATTTGTCCAGTTTTCCAAAGACGACTGGGTCTCTCATGTGCTGCAGCTGCAGCTCTTGTGGGCTGTTCCCAGCTACTGTTGCTCAGACTGCTGAACAAGTTCATGCTGCTTCTGATAGAAAGCTGTCAGGATACACAGTGCAGCACAGTTTGTTGTGTATCTGGCAGCACGAGGAACACAATACTAGATAGGTGGTCAGAATGGTATTCCTGATGGGTGTATATATATTTAACTTCTACCCCCCTGCTCTTCCTGAAGGCTGCTGCAGGGTCTGTGGCAGAGTGTGAAGCAGGGCGTGTGCAGCAGCGGTCAGTTCTACAAGCTGAGGCTGCTCTTCCTGCTGACGGCTCTGAGGCCGGAGCTCCGGCTGCAGCTGCAGCAGGTGAAAGCTTTCACACCTGTGGATGCACAGTTAGTATAATACTAGTGTATACATGGACCTGATGTGCTGACGGCCTCGGTCTGATACCTGTCTCATCAGGAGCGCGGGGTGTCGGTGCTGACTGCGGCTCTGGAGCAGTGCCTGGCCGTGAGGTGGGGCGAGGGCTACGAGGTGCTCAGCGATCGGACGGACCCACCCGTCTCCAAGGAGACGTCCCAGGAGGTCATCGAGATCCTCAAGACCCTCTTCAACATCACCCACACATACCACAGGAACGAGCCAGACGAGGTGAGAACAGACCCCAGCTCTGTAGTCATCAGCTGCACCTTTGGCTCCTTAAAGGGATACACCAACATTTTTTTTTCCGTGTCTTGCCTCACTCCCGAGTCCATGACCAGCAGATGGACACCATCCTTTAGACTGTGCGTGCAGTAACAAGGGAGATACGGGCAGAGCTGGCGCACCGCTAATCAGCTTAGCTCAAATGCTGGAAGTGTATAGGTAGTGTTTTTCTTTTTTTAAACATCCTGCCTTTCTAACAATTCCTTTAATAGCGTATTTTTTTCCCCAAAAGATTGGGCTTAAGCAATGATGAAAGGAGTTGGTTAAGTTTAGTAAAAAAGACCAGGTAGAGGCTAATAAATGGGAGTGAGAAGCCACTCTCTCTGTGTCATATTGTTTGCTAGACACATTTAAAAGAAGACACATTTAGGACAGGCCAAAAAAGAAAAAAAAAGACAACAGCAGCAATTTCAATGAGGGAAAAGTAAATGAATCAAAATAGATAAAATACAATAAATTAAAGTGTGTCAGTTGTTCCAGTTAGTTGGGGAAACTGGAAAAAGACAGGAAATGGGGAGACTGAGAGAGGGGAATGACATAGACAGCAAAGGAGCACCAGGTGGAATTGAACTGGGGCCTCTGCAGTCTGCAGTGAGGACTATAGCTTCTGTATGTGGGGCGCCTGCTCAACCCTCTGAGCTATGTTGAAATTTTGCAGTGTATGCCTCCCATAATGCATCTGTCTGTCATCAGACCCTCTCACATGCTCACAGCCTGGTCTCACTCTCTCTGTCATAAACCTGGTCAGCTCTGAGACGACCTGATGACATCACTCCATCATCATCAGGGTCATCTCCCTCCATGTGCACGGGCTGAGCATAGCGTTGATAGTGCTACTGTGATGACAAAACTTATGACCATTAAGAGTGGAACGCTCCTTTAACAGCGGTTTTTTTTTTACTTTATTGTATTCAAATTTACATACACTCTCAAATAGGAACATACAGTATGTTGCATTCTTTTTCCCCAGAAGACATTAATTTTCGTACAATAAAAATAGAAAAATAAATCTACAAGGCTTAATACAGAATAGGAAAAAAGCTATTTTAAATATGTGTGTACATATAGAAAATAAATAAATAAATAAAATAGAATAAAATAAAAGGTATAACACAAATTGAAGGCATTGTACTCATTGGGACTCTTCACAAATAAATAAATTACACTGTATTGCAATTTCCACCATACCATTAATTTTTTCATTTCCATCTGCCAGTAATATGGAAAGCCGTTTTAGTCATAATGAAATAAATTAATAAATGCATAAATAAATAAATATAGCCATGAAATGAGTCCCGAATTAAATAAAGAGGATGATAAATAGATATAAATGAAATATAAATACATTTATTGTTATTTTAAAAACAACATTTTTATTTTTCCAGGAGACTTTTATTTTCTAACGCCTCATTTATTTATTTCCAGATACTTTTATTTCCTAATGTCACATTTATTTATTTCCGGTTACTTTTATTTCATAACGTCACATTTATTTATTTCTGGGGACTTTTATTTCATAGCATCACATTTATTTATTTCCGGCGACTTTTATTTCATAACGTCACATTTATTTCTCTCCTCTTTTATTTCATGCTGCAATATTCAAATGAGGGGGCGGGGTTATCTGGACCCTTTCAGAGTAAAACATCACACGACGGCCTATTCCTTATTTTGCGCTGGATCTAGTGTGTGGAAGTGCTGTTGTTGTGAATTGTTGAACAATCCACTTCCCTATCCACTGAGCTATGTGTTAGTAGCCTACTGGCACTCTGGTTGAGAAGAACAAGTAGTATAGTACGTTTACGTGTCTGCTCTGCTCTTTCCCAGAGAAGCAGTAGCTTACGTGAATTTGCCGTCGGACCGCAGTCGTTGCCGCCGATAGCGATGCGTATCCAAACGACGGCTGTTTTAAGTTTGCCCCGATGTTTTTCGGAGAAGTGAAGCTCCAGGTCCGAGCAGCGACCGCGACATCATAGAGGCAGCAGCCCGGCTCCTGACGTGCTCCGCCGGCTATACGGTCCTCGCCCAGGTGGAGAAAACGACCGCTAATTAACTTACCCGATGGCTTAGAGGTTTACCACCGGCTGATTAAACTCTTTTTAGGGGATAAAACATCGGGGCAAACTTAAAACAGCCGTCGTTTGGATAAACTAACCGCACATTGGGGTTCTAAATGTTGGTCTCATTGATGAAATCTAGCAGAAGTTTGTTTGTGGTTAGACACAAGAGCAGCACTGCCTTGGGGTCTGTACGCACAGAAAACACCACATTTACATCAATAAATAAATGTTTTACAATGAACCAGGCCGATCTCAGAGCTGGCAAGACTCTCCGGTAAGGCATATTGAACGGTTAAATGCCGTTAACGGGACGAGATCGGTCAAAACTGCGGTTCCAAGCTAGCTACATCGAGGGTAGGTTCGCTTCCTGTTTTCAAAATAAAAGCACAAATTCTATCGTTGGGGTTTTCTATATAGTAAAGGGCAACGGGTGTTTTATTTTGTGAAAGTAACCGGAAGTGCGTTGCTCACGACGGCTAGCTTTAGTAGCGCCGAAATCGTCCGAACAAAATTGTAAACAGCTGGTATTTAGACAAATTAACGACACACTGCTGATCTAAACGGCTACTTTCTCACCTAAACATGTTTGAAATGTTAATAGTGATATATTTAAAGAATTTAGAGCTAAAATGAAATCAGCTTTAGCCTGTTGATTTTGGCTCGGGTAGGAGCGCAATGCATTATGGGTTATCACGTAGTATGCTGCAGTGTAAACGCTCTGCATACTGTCTGATCGATGAGTATGTAGTATGGAGTATGGACAGTATGCAGTATGGAAGTATATAGTAGTATGCGGTTTCGAACACACCCAAAGAGACTGTTTCTGTTTACGTAGCTACACCCGGTAACGACTTAAATATTTTCATTGCAGTTCATTATATGTTTTCTTTGGGAGGTGGGTGCAGGTTGTGCTAGCCTGCTCCACAATATCCCTGCCTCTCCACTTTGTGTTCGAGACACACTGCCGTCTGCTCTTTACCCAGTTGCTGTGGCAGGGACATAATGCTAGACATAGCTAGCTGGTTAGCTACGCAGCACATAAGCATGGATGTATTATATTAACACATAAGGCAGAGAGATGTGTAACAACAACAGAAACTAGAAAAAACGAAATATGTTTAAAACACTATTCTCCTCCCCAAGTTATTGATCAAGTTGCTGAGTAGCCGTCAACAATTAACAACAACAGCACTTCCGCATGTGATGTTTTACTCTGAAAGGGTCCAGATAACCCCGCCCCCTCATTTGAATATTGCAGCATGAAATAAAAGAGGAGAGAAATAAATGTGACGTTATGAAATAAAAGTCGCCGGAAATAAATAAATGTGATGCTATGAAATAAAAGTCCCCAGAAATAAATAAATGTGACGTTATGAAATAAAAGTAACCGGAAATAAATAAATGTGACATTAGGAAATAAAAGTATCTGGAAATAAATAAATGAGGCGTTAGAAAATAAAAGTCTCCTGGAAAAATAAAAATGTTGTTTTTAAAATAAAAATATATGTATTTATATTTCATTTATATCTATTTATCATCCTCTTTATTTAATTCGGGACTCATTTCATGGCTATATTATGCATTTATTAATTTATTTCATTATGACTAAAACGGCTTTCCATACCAGTAAACTTAAGGAACTAAAATATTTGTTTAGTTCTTTTTTAAAACAAGCTATTGACAGGGATTTATTCAGCAGTGTATATGGTATTTACCCAAAAGTAATAAATACTATATTTAACAAATTTGACATTTTTGAGAGGGCATTATCTTTGAATAAAAGAATGTTCTTTAATAAAGGGTGTGACATTTTCTATTTCATTTTTTGACCAATCAAACAAATTCTTCCAAAACTGTGTTGACTACTGGACCTTTAACAGCAGCTGGTTGTGATGTTTACAGGAGGACGCTGCTCTGTATCGCCACCTAGCGGCCGTGCTGCGTCACTGCCTGCTGCTGTCGTGTGACGGAGAGGACACCACGGACGAGCTTCAAGGGTCAGAGAGCAGCTGTGAACATCTGACTCGTGGAATCTGCAGCACTGTGCAACCGGTTTCAGCTCTTTAGATGTTTAGACTCTTCTTCATCGTCACCATCAGGACTGGAGGCGTCTGATTGGTCCAGATTAATCCTGCAATGAGTCCAAATGTATACAGCAAAAAAACCAGCTCTCCAGGGCTTTATATTTGAATCTTCGAGCCTACAACTCCTGCACAGTGCTGTGTCCACCTGAGATCAGAGTGTAACTGTTCCTAGATCAGCCCACAGTAGATGATCAGCCATCCTGACTGTGATGTTTCATTTCCACGTTCCTCTCCACAGACACACAGTGAACATCCTGTCAGCTCTGCCGCTCAGCTGTCTGGACGTCCTGGTGTCTGTCCACGTGGAGCAGGCGTCCTACAGGTGTGAGGGAGTCAACATGGACTGTGTCCACGCCCTAATGCTCTTCATGGACCGACGTCTGAACAGGGCAAGTGTTGAAGTAGACACAACTGTGTCATCACCTAATGATTCTCAACACCCAAAGACCTCCAACACTAAAATAACTGCACCATCATTAAAGGATAATTACCGTTTTTTTTACAATCTGGACCTTATTTCTAGCATAAAATACGATAATTTACTCACCCAGATAACTTTGGTGTCATTACAAGTCGTTCATTCACCAATATTTAGTTCTGATATGCTAGTGCTATTCCCCTCTGAGTCCGGGGTTAGCTGTTATCAACATCCGGGGTCTGTAGGTTGACCTACTGACCTCTGACCTGGATGATGTCATCTCTGACCGCTGCCCGGCTCATTCTGATAATAATCATTCTGCTTCGGCATTCAGCTGAACTTCATCCAGCTGCTCATTTTGTTCTGACAAGTCAGAAACACGCAGAAACGAACCGTAGCATTAACAGTAGCAACAAGCGCTGCGCTCGGAGACGACATCATCCAGATCAGAGGTCAGTAGGTCAACCTACAGACCCCGGATGTTGATAACAGCTAACCCCGGACTCAGAGGGGAATAGCACTAGCATATCAAAACAGAATATTGGTGAATGAACGACTTGTAATGACACCAAAGTTGTCTGGGTGAGTAAATTATCGTATTTTATGCTAGAAATAAGGTCCAGATTGTAAAAAAAAACTGTAATTATCCTTTAACCCCAAAGGTGACATTGCAGCATTTATGAAACATCTCCACAGTGATAAACAGGTTTTTCACTTTTCACGTTCCTCTGCTCAATACCAACACATTTCCACGACATTACTTCATCAGAACACATAAATAAACTGACACAACTCCCACTAATGAATAGGCTACTACTACTTGAAGGCTGTGAATTAGGATTTGAATGTACTGTATCTCTGAGCTCTGAGGTCTTTGAGTGAGTCTGTGTAACAGGGCTCAACACACTGCAACTAAAGAAAAGACATGAAAATAGATCAAACACAAAGAAATGTGGCAAATATTTCTGTGAAGTTTGTCACAGCCAGGTGCATCACTTATATGTGTCCCCTGGAAACAGTCATCTTCAGTGTTGTATGGTGTCACACTGGTGACGGTGTTTTGTGAGTTTGTTTTGCAGTGTGTTGAGCTCTCAGGGCCGTACACAGTTTCCACAACAACACAACATGTGATTCACTAATGATTTGGTGTGTTGTTGGAGTAAACTCAGCCTTGGCCTTCTCTTCCCAGAGTTTAGAGATGTGAATTACTTTACTTTATTAAGCCCCAAAAGGAAATTCCTATAACTTGTTCTTTCTTGTTCTGCTTTCTAGCTTTTCTTGAAATTCTGTAATTTCCCAAATCACCACCAAACATTTTGTTTTTCTGCATGTTGTCAGTCACTGCCTTCTCCTTCGTCCTGCTCGTCTTCACAGGCTAGAGTACGTCACGCTCACTGATGATGGAAGTATTTGGTTCCCTTGAAAACCGGCTTTTCAGGTTCCCAAACTGGTTTTTTTTTCAGTTTGAACGCACCGGCCGGTTCAAAATTGGGTTTGGGAACCAGAACCGGAACCCCGATGTGAAACCCCTAAAAAGTGTGAATCTCAGCTGTGGTTTACTCACTGATGCATTTTAACATTGTGTTGCACAGAGTCAGAAGCTGAAGGAGAAGCTGACCCCCGTCCTCAACCTGCTGACTGAGAGCTCCCGCGTTCACAGAGAGACACGCCACTACTTACGGCAGAAGGTAACTTGGTCTTCCCAATAATGATCATGTAAAATTCCATTGAATATTTGAGTTAATTATTTATATGTTTATTTATTTCGGACATGTTAATTAAATCAGACTTCATCACACGCAATTTCAGTTACACAATACAAGCAACATGACCGAAAAGGGAAACAGGAGAAGCATAAAGCTTATCAGGTCCCGCCCCCATTACCATTCAGAATACATTAATTCATCACAATTTTTCTTTCTTAACATACATACATATACATTGATTTAAACCCCTTTCTCTGAGTTTAAATCAATTTATAATTGTGTAGAATAGAGTTTCATATTTCTTTTTTAAAAGCCCACAGGTTTCTTGATTTTTTAACCTCATCATCTAGTTTGTTCCACTGTTTGACACCAGTGACTGAAAGGATTTTAGCCTAGTTCTCACTCTCCTCTGCCTAAATAACATATTTCCTTTCAGATTGTGTGTCACTTCTCTGTCTATGAAAAGACCTTGTAAGTTATGCGGAAGGTCTCTGTTTACGGCCCTGTACATAATCTGCAGAGTTTTGTAGTTGATGAAGTCGTGTAGTTTGAGGATTTTTGCATTGATGAACAACTGGTTTGTGTGCGCTCTGTACTGGGCAGAATGTAGGATTCTTACAGCTCTATGTGGGGCTGGTAACAGCATCAGGAAAGCATCTGCAGCTACAGTTCACTTCACTGAGTAAAAGCCAGATCCTCAACTGAGCTGACCCAGGAGACTCTGCTCTGAGATCAGTTCCAGTTCAATCTGTACTGCGGTGCACATTCCTGAATATCATGGTCTGCCTTGTGGCGCCTTCACATCAGAGGGAGAGAGAACTAACAGCTGACCTGGACTTTCACCTCAGATCTTACCTCCACTGAGGGACGTGGCCGTCCGACCCGAGCAGGACACCACGCTGAGGGGCCAGCTGGTCCGCCTCATGACCCACGTCGACACGGACCTGAAGGACTGTGCTGCCGAGCTGCTGTTTGTGCTCTGCAAGGAGAATGGTACACACACTGTTCACCACACACACACTCCAGAGTTTGACAGATACCCAGGTCAGAAACACCTCCTGCTTCCAGCTGCACAGAGACCGGTGGAGGTGGAGGCTCCTCATTTGGGGTGTGACTGATGAAACCCTGCAGTTACAGCTGATAGGAGATGACAGATAAGAATAACAAAGAACTGCATGTAGACTGTGACATACACACTTCAAATCTGTGTCTGACAGAGTTCTGATCTGATCGTTTCAGTGAAACCAAATGAAATATTTCTACAGTGCAGCTCTATACACATCAACTTAGTGGGACTGACCTCACTGGATTCATTCATAGTCTAATCTTAATCTTATAGTGGCAGTGATGGATCAGGCTGTGGGTGAGGCCACTCTGTCACAAAGGAGAGGTCAATGCACTGCAGCTTAAGAGAACACTGTCGGCACAGTCCTAACAAGACCAGGTTTATTATAGGCCATTTTACAGTTTGTCTACATAACATCATAACAACATCCTCTGTCCTTAGACCCTCACATCCACTGAGGAAAAACTCCCAAGAAAAAAAAAACAGGAGAAACCTCAGGGTGAGAGACAGAGGAGGGATCTCACTGGGAGGGAACACAGATTATGGGGTAAATGGGGATTGTTCAGTCAAGGAAGAGCTGATGGAGGCAGCTTCACCGTGGCCTCTGTTGCGCGGGTTCAAATCTGACTTGTGGCCCATTGCAGCACGTCATCCCCCTCTCTCTCCCCTGTTTCCTGTCTCTAATACTGTCCTGTCACAATAACAACACTGTCTTAAAAAAAACACAACAAAAACACTTTTCATCACAAATGTGCTGCAAATACTCACAACTCCACAGGAGTGTTTGTACTGACACACTGAGAAGTGATGAACCTGCTGGTTCACACTTGTTTTGTAGTGCTTTGTGATTTTTTTTAAAGGGATAGTTCAACATTTTGGCAAATTCCCCTATTGCGACGATCCCTATAGTCTTAGGAGTAGGTTCATTACCTTTAATTGTCTGTGAGAGCTTTTCTTAAATCAGCGAAGGAGAGACGGGAGCTGCACTGTATTCATCAAACTAAATAATCCAACAACTCCAAAACGCTCTCGTGGACAAGTTGTGACCTGCACATTCACCACGCTATGAGATGATAATGGAACAAGTTGTTTTCAAGGCAAATGTGTAGCAGCTCACGTCTCTGCCCCGCTGATCTAAAAACAGCTTGCACCGACAATTAAAGGTAATGAACCTACTCTGCCCTACAAAGGCAAAGTGCAGTATCTGCACTTTTTCTTTTTTTTTTGACCAATCAAAAGTGTGGCATATTCTCTTCAATCTGGTAGAATTTGATATTGGTAGTGCTAACATTTCCAGAGTTATTGGGCTTTTTTTGCTGTCTATCCAAAAAAGCACAGTGAAACCAAAGCAAAGTGCAGTATTTGCCATAAAACGGTGAAAATTGGTCAGAGTGACAAACTACAAAATACATTTGATTCAGTCCACCTTTATCTAATCAATTATAGACTTGGTAGTTATTCATAATTTGATGCTTAAACCTGACAATGAAAAACACAAAAAGCTGTTTTTCTCAGTTTGGCATTTTTACAGCACTTTGCCTTTGTAGGGCTGTACTGCTATGACTATAGGGATTATGGCAATAGGTGAATTTGCCAAAATGTTGAAATATCCCTTTAAGTTAAAACATAAATGTGCATTCATAACACATGTCTGCAGGGACATGCTGTAGTTGTATTGTGTTGCCTTCATGGCTGCAACACTGTTGTGTTGTATTTGCAGCTCATGTTGTAGAAATGATGACGTTTCTGAAGTTGTATTTTGCCTGTTAAAGGGATAGTTCACCCTAGAATGATATTTCGCTCATTATCTACTCACCCTCATGTTGACTAAGGGCTGGAAGAATTTTCAGAGTCCACCGTCCCTTCTCTGAGTTACAGGGGGTCTTGGCGTAGCAGTGCATTTCAATGCAACGGTTGCAAAGGGACACCAGAGCTCTTCGTAAAAAAACACACACAAAAAAACATCCAAATACCTCCATGATGCTCGTATGTAATGTCCGTCTTGTGCTGAAGCCCCAAATTGCGTAATTGTCCCGAAAAAAATTAAATAAGTCTATATTCCAAGCATGTTTGTAGCATTAGCTCCTAGTGTCTGTTGTCCGGTTCCGCTGCCAGCGCGCATGCGCAAGGTTCGCACTGAGACCGACTCGCTTCCTTGTTTACCCCGGCGAAGGACTAGAAGCAGTCCGTAATAGCCTGCCTTGCACCGGGACAACACTTTTTCGTGCAATTTTGGCCTCTTAAAACATATTTTAGCCATGGCTGAAGATTTTGATGTCGAGGACGAGCTGCATTTCTTTGCTGAGCCGTATTTGTACGAGCCAGAACCTTGCGCATGCGCGCTGGCAGCGGAAGAACAGACACTAGGAGCTAATGCTACAAACATGCTTGGAATGTGGACTTATTTAATTTTTTTCGGGACAATTACGCAATTTGGGGCTTCAGCACAAGACGGACATTACATAGCATGTGGAGGTATTTGGATGTTTTTTTGTGTGTGTTTTTTTACGAAGAGCTCTGGTGTCCCTTTGCAACCGTTGCATTGAAATGCACTGCTACGCTAAGACCCCCTGTAACTCAGAGAAGGGACGGAGGACTCTGAAACTTCTCCCAGCCCTTAGTCAACATGAGGGTGAGTAGATAATGAGCGAAATATCATTCTAGGGTGAACTATCCCTTTAATGTGTTTTCTTCAGGGACTGTGCTGCCTCAGGGCCACTGCACTGGAGTCACTGTAAAACAAACAGTGAATGATTTGATGTGTGAGCCAGCAGTGAGCTTGTGTGTGTTGTGTCCCCTCACAGTGGGCCGCTTCGTCAAGTACACTGGTTACGGTAACGCGGCGGGGCTGCTGGCTGCTCGGGGGCTGCTGAACGGCAGGAGGAAGTCCAGCGCCAGCCTGTACGCCTCCCGCTACTCCAGCGACTCGGACTCGGACACAGAGGAGTACCGCGAGGCCAGAGCCAAGATCAACCTGGTGACGGGGCGGGTGGAGGCGGAGCAGCCTGATCCCATGGAGGGGCTGACGGAGGCAGAGAGGGAGGAGGAGGCCTGCCGCCTCATCAGCATGATCAACAGACTGTCACGGTGAGTAGCTGTACGGCGTAGAGTCTACTCACTGTTTAGAGCAAGTCACCAACGTTTCCTTCAGTTAAATCAAGAAAAAACTGAGATCATTGTTTTTGGCAATGAAGAGAAGAGGGTTGCTGTCAGTAAACACCTTCAGTCGCTGTCTGTAGGAACTAAAGACCAAGTCCGAAACCTTGGCGTGCTGATAGACTCAGATCTGACCAAAACCAAATCAGCCTTTTATCAACTTAAGAACATATCCAGAATTAATCAATTTAAGGTTGATTGGAGATCAACATCTCATAATTATTAATACAAAATATAAAGTTATAGCCTACCACAGTTGTTTCCTTTTTTTTTTTTTTAAATGAGAACAAAGAACCCGAAAGAGAACATCCCCTAAGAACAATAAGGGAGAAAAATAAAAAGTAAAAAATATATAAACATACACACACACATACACACGTACAGACATACATAGGTGAAAAAAAGAGAAATATTATTAATGATATTAAAACTAATAGAAAAATAAAGGATACTCAGTGTGCTCAGTAAAAAAAAAAAATTGATGAAAAATAATTTAAAAAATAAATAAATAAATAAATATTGGATGCATCAAATCGATTTAGTTAGGGTCCAGTGAAGTGAGGGTATTAACCTATGTGATGAGAGGTTGCCATCTTTTATAAAAAAAATTGGCTGCTGAGCCTCTTGGGGAATATTTAACTTTTTCCAGAGATAAAAAAGACATTAAATCACTTAACCAAGAAGTAGTAGGAGGGGGCTTTCGACTTTTCCAATGTAATAAAAAAAATACATCTGTGGGCTATGTGCAGCTCGAGTTTTAACCAGAACAAAGAGATCAGATCACATTACCCCAGTTCTTAAGACCTTACACTGACTCCCAGTCAGCTACAGAATAGATTTTAAAGTTCTGCTACTGGTTTACAAATCACTGAATGGTTTAGGTCCAGAATACATGAATGACATAGTAGAGTATAAACTCAGTAGAGCTCTGAGATCTACTGACTCAGGTCAGATAGTGGAGCTCAGAGTTCAGACCAGACATGGTGAAGCAGCATTTAGCTGTTATGCTGCTCACAACTGGAACAAACTACCAGCAGACCTGAGATCAGCCCCAACTGTGAGCACTTTTAAATCCAGGTTAAAAACATTTCTCTTTACATGTGCTTATAGCTGAGCTCTTTTTAAGAACTTTTAAATTTATCTATTTTCTTTTATTTCACTTTTTTATTCTTCTTTGCTCCTGCTTTTAACTGTGTTCTTTGTTTTTATGCTGTTTAAAAAAAAAAAAAAAGGTTTTGTCTTTATGTAAAGCACATTGAGTTGCCTTGGTATGAAATGCGCTATATAAATAAAGATGCCTTGCCTACGATGTGGAGGCCCAAAGAGAAACCGATGCTGACCGTGTCTCCCTGTCTCTCATCCAGGGACCAGATCATTCAGCCGATGGGGGTGACGGCCGACGGGAGGCTGGCTCCTCTCTGGAGCCAGAGGAGGAGCTCCACGCTGGAGGAGGAGGAGGATGAAGAGGATGAAGAGGACAAGGTGGAACTGATGCCAGAGTGGAGGAAAGAAAGAGAGATGGAATAGAAACTTTACTTTGTAGAGCTCTGAATGTTTCCTTCTATATTCACAAAGCATCAGAGACACACGCTTAGAGCAGAGGCTGCATCGTATGAATGCATGAATAATCCCCACTCACACTATGTTGACTGTATGAATGACTGTGTGAGCCATCCTGTACTGACCTGAGACCAGCCACGTGGAAAAGAAACACCAAAAACACATGAGGTTGAGCCAGTGCAGACAAAAAAAAAAAGAAAAAAGAATGCTATTTTTACAAGGAGCAGCATTTCTGTTGTTTAAGGTATTTTTGTCTTTAGCAAGAAACTTTACTCTGTTTTTCAATCTGTTCATTTGTCAAGAAAAAACTGCATAAGAAGTTGTGAGCTTGTAGATTTTTTTTTCTCTCCTGCAACGACAAATAAAAATAAAACTTTCTCAAATTCAGCACTGTAACCTCTCAGATCCTGTTCACGTAGTATGAACTGGAGGGAAGGTGAGTTCATCCAGCAGCACAATGCACTTCAATGGTCTTAACCCTCTGGCCATTTGTGCGCAGTTCACTTTCTTTTTTCTGTTGACCATTTTAGCTGTGTTAATACAGAAATGCAATGAAGGTCTGGATTTTTTTTTTTGTCAGATTTTTTCATTTTCAACTTCAGCTCTTTGAATATATTAATACTGTTTACATCCAGTTGTGCCACTTAGCTCCATCGTGGCCAATTGAAACCCATGAAAACTACATTGTTTAATTCCTTGTTATTTACGGTATTAAATCATACAGTTTAGGTGAAATGCCTTTCATTCTAAACTCTTAAACACTTAAAGGTGTAAAGAAAAGAAAAATGAATTTGATTCCACTCTGGGTCATAAAATTAGTGTAATAACTCATCTATCAGACGATGGAGCCCAAACGTTGTGCAAAATTCTATTTTCGAGTAAATCCGGGATGAAAGTGGGGCAGTTTTTTTTTCACATTGGATAATGCAGGTGCACGGATTATGCTGCTCACGATTCATCAGCCACTGAAATTGGATCCATCAAACGTCTGTGACACACACACACACAGACCGCCCCAAACATTGAATATCCCGCCCGCTTAATAAAAACCAATCAAATTCGTTTTCCTTACACGGGTAAACTCGTGCGGCAACTCGTGGAAACTCGTAGAAGGAGGCGCGACAAACAGGACAAACGGCCATTTCTGAACACCTTTAAAAAATGTAGGGAGCAATTTCATGTAATATTCTCAGTTTTCAATAGAGGGCGTATGATGGCCTACTCTACTGCATTCCAATGGAGCAAATGAATGACACAATGTCAACAATAATGATAATACAAGAAAAATCAGTAGCACTGAGAATATAGAAAATGGTCATTTTTGAGGTTTGCCAACAAGTGCACTGTGGAAACAGACTGGCATTTGAAGGGTTAAAAAATTAAAAAGGAGTTATGACAAGAACTGATGTTAGTTCAAATCTTTATGCAGCAAAGGTAGCAAATAACATAAAAAATATCTAAAGGATTACAGACAGGAGAGTAATTTTAAGCCAGAGGCATGGAAATGCATTAAGAATCAAGCTTGTATGTTGTATATAAACAGTCCCAGGGCACCAGGACTGATCCCCTGGTTTCCACTCTGCTTTTCTTTGACCGCCTCTCCTGGTCTCTGCCCTGGTGAACCCAGCAGCACTTCTGTCCCTGACCTTCAGTTCAGTCTGGTCCCTGGTTCCTGTCTGCCCGTGGCTGCAGCCCCTCCAGAGAGCCCAGTGTCACCTGCTGGAAGAAACAGCCTCCTGTCTGTGAGTGCTCCTGGTCTGACCTCAGCAGCTGATCCCACAACTCTCCATCTGCCTGCTTCCTCCAGGCTGCTCTGCCCCTTGGCCCTCCTCACCTGTCCTCAAGCCCGTTGTGCTTTGATAAAACTCTCAACCCTCTACGGCACCCTCCGGCAACAAACCTCTTTTTTGATGCTTACATTGTCCTTTTAAATTAAAAAATAAAATAAAATGTTTAGAAAGTATCATGAAAAGTCTGTGACCAAAGAGTCAAAGAGTCAAAGAGTCAAAGAGTGGGGCTGAAGTTGGTGTGACCATTTTTTTAGGGGTAAAGCTGCTGTCCTTACTGGAGCTAAATGGACACAGCACCAGCAAATGGTGTGAAGCATCACTTTTTAACATTTACATTTCAATAACAACATTGAAAAAATATTGTGAACGTGCATGTAATATGTGTTAAGAAAGAAGCATATTTAATTGAGTAAAGACACTTTTTTTAAAAATATATTAAAACAGTGTTTTTCATTCATTGCCTCAGGGCAACATTATGCAATTGGACCACTTTTGTTTGGATGTTTTGATACATTATCAGTGGTAACCAAGCTCCCAAAAATTGGGGTGAATAATTATTTTTGCCCCTAAAATAAATGTTTTTGAGTCGTGACAAATAAATGTAAATAAAAAGTCGTATTTGCATGAAATCAGTCGAAAAACAAACAAAGCACAAGATTAAACGTGTCTGATGTGACCATAAAGTCATGTTCAATAGAGACAGAGGCCGTGGACCACAACCACAAGAAGACTGTGATATGGTTCTGACTTAAGTTGTTCAGGTTGCATCATTGACATTTAATAATAAAGTTGTTTGTGTCTGCAGCTGAGATACATTTTGGAACATTGTGATACAAACACAAGGAAGTGGAGACCCTGAATGTGTCTTTGTTAAATGGGGCAGCGATGGAAATCCATCTAGCAAGATTTAAAGATAAATCACATTCAGAGGTGGAGAAGGGAGGTTAAAGGTGAGTGGAGAGAATCCTGTTGTTTGCATTAACTAAAATACATTTTGATGGAGGATTTAGATTACATGGTGATTCAGTCTATACATTTAGAAGTATTTTCTAACCAATGTTATTTTGTTTTGTCTGGTGCCTACTGTATAAAGCCCTTTGACCATCAGGTGTTGCCATAGCGCCCGTGTTCAGGTTTAATGAGGGATTGGCTCAGATTGCCAAATCCAGACTGACATAATCAGTTTAGACAGCAGCAGCACTCTGTGTAAGAGATCTGTGGATTATATCCTCCGCAGTCGCAGCGGCCTCACTTTGCAAACAGACACTTTTAACAAATTGAGCCTGATTTAATCACAACACTTTCCTGACAGAGGGAGGAGCGGGTGATGCCAGATGGAGCGCCAGGAGGAAATCACCTTTGGAAACGATGAGGAGGAAGAGGAGGAGGAGGAGTACCAGAATGAGGAGAGTGAAGGAGGGGAGACGGATGAAGACATGGCGGTCGATGGAGGCATGGAGCAGTGGAACGGGTTCATTTCAGCGGGGGCGGCGGTGGAGAACGGAGAGGTGGTGGGGGAATGGGTCCCAGGTGAACCGGTGACTCCGCAGCGCGTCTTATGGCTGAAGCGTTACACCAGGGGTGAGTTGAGTTCCTCCACCAGTTACAACCAGTTCTGTGACACTGTCAGCGTTCCTCCATGTCTCTGAGACGTTGCTCCTCTTTGATTGAGTCCACCTGTGTAAACCTCAGCTGATTGGCAGGGCCGTTGCGAGGAATTCTGGGCCCCCTTAAAGAATACTAAAGTGGGCCCCTACCCCCTGACTTTTCCACTTTTTTTCTTAGACTACGTATGTATTATCATTTTTTATTTAGCCTACTTTGTCTATGGATATTTATCTGGGAAGACTTTTCGCCTCTTATCCAAGGGGCTTCATCAGTTCAAACGCAATGCAACGCAAAAAAAAAATTAGCCTACTTTGTTTTGATGCTAAAGCAGCATTACTACGAGTATTAGTCAGGGTCTGATGCAGAATGAATCAGTCATACTCCTGACTACTGGGTTTTTGTGGGCCCTACTGGGCTCGGGGCCCCTAGAATTATCATCACCTTTCTCCCCTGTACTACGGCCCTGCTGATTGGTCATGATGTGGAGACACATACACCTGTCTATACAACAAGGTGACAGTTTAGATCAAAGGGGAAGAGCAGCTGCAGAGCTCACAGACAGGGCTGTGTCAAGGCTGAAAAATATTTCTGCTCAGTGGACAAAGTCTGGAGGAACAGGACTCTTCTAGACCTGGACCTGGTCTAACCGAGACACCAGGGAGAAGAGAGGAGACCTGATGAGGAACCTTCAGTGCTGGTCCCATCAGAATCTGGTTTATCTCCATGTCAGAGTCCTTTACCAGCCCTGATCAGTCAGTCAGCACTCTGTGTTACTTCAGTGATAGATTAGATGTTTTAGATTGTTGTAGATTCATTAATGTGGACTCAAACCTCAGACTGTTTGAACCTTATCAAGGCAAGGCAGCAATTGTATAGTCTATTTTTACAGAGAGTTTGTCTCAAATGGCTTTACACATAATCACAACAACATCCTCTGCCCTTAGACCCTCACATCAACTGAGGAAAAACTCCTAAGAAAACCCTTAACAAGGGAAAGTAATTGGAGACACCTCAGGGTGAGCAGGGTGAACCTCAGGGTGGTCACCAGTGAAGAACCATGAGCTGTAAATCATATTAGCCAATGTTTTCCCTCATTGTCCTCTCTGACTTCCATCAATACACATTTCCCTTCAGTCTGTCTCAACTGGACTCTCTGACCTTAGTGGTCACTTTTGTATGAGGGGACACTACAGACTCATTTCTCTCAGGTGTGTCTCTTTAGGTGTTACCAGTGTTGCCCTCCTCCTGGTGTGTCTACATCACATGACTGTCCTATATGGGCTCTAAAGGTCTGTGCTGTCCCGAGGACAGAGTTTAGGTTTGGTGATGATTGATAGAGGAACCTTGATAACTTTAAAGGGATAGTTCACCCAAAATTCAAATTTCACTCATATCTACTCACCCTCATGTCGACTAAGGGCTGGGAGAATTTTCAGAGTCCTCCGTTCCTTCTCTGAGTTACGGGGGTTAATGGTTGTAATGGTTGTAAATGGTGCTCACTTTTCTTCGTCCAAAAAGACACACCAAAAACATCCAAATACCTCCATACTGCTCGTCTGTAATGTCCCTCTTGTCTTATTGAAGCCCCAACATGAGAAATTGTCAGGAAGAGCAGTGAACTGAGACACTGGGAGCTTCCGCTACAAACAAGCTTAAAATTTAGACTTATTTAATTTTTTTCGGAACAATTTCCCATGTCGAGGCTTCAATACAAGACGGACATTACAGACGAGCAGCATGGAGGTATTTGGATGTTTTTTGGTGTCTTTTTGGACGAAGAAAAGTGAGCTCCATTCACAACCATTATGGACAAATACTGCTGCACTGACCCCCCCGTAACTCAGAGAAGGAACAGAGGACTCTGAAACTTCTCCCAGCCCTTAGTCAACATGAGGGTGAGTAGATAATGAGTGAAATTTGAATTTTGGGTGAACTATCCCTTTAAGATGGGAGCGGGAATATGGGAACTGATGTCAGTGTGATGCTGTTTTGTTGACACGTTACTGTAATGAGCAGAAACTGAGCAGATCCCTGTCTCCACATGTGATGTGTTTAATTCTGTAGGTTTTATTACTAATCCTGTTTCATTCACAACACCAGTGTCCTGTCAAAGTCTTTTCTCTGTTGGGAATCATCTCCACATTTCCATTTTACAGTCACATTTACATTGAAATTCACATTTTCAATCATATATCCTAGTGTGAATTGTGGGATACTATGCTGACTTCACACTGTAGCTGCTCTCTTTAATTTATTATGAAGAGGTGGATTTTAAGATGTTGTTGCTTGGATGTGTTGCAGAGTACCTGTGTTCTCCAGAGGACAACATCTACAACGTCAACTTCTCCCGCTTCAAGATCAGAGACCTGAGCAGTGGAGTGGTCATCCTGGACATCCAGAAACACTGCCCAGCGGGTAGCGCTCATCTTTTTCTTCTCACATTTATCCAGATGGAGAATGTAGAACAAGCCCTGATAGTGACCCCCAGTGGCTGCCACAGCCATTACATTACCAGGAGTGATTGGATACTTAGATAACAACTTGATTTGCTCTGTTTGGTGGAATTTAGACCCTGTGGGGTTAGGGTCTTATGGTCACAATCATCTTCTCACCTTCCGCCATTAAGGCATTAAATAGCAATATGTAGCACTTTATTTCAGAACTGTAGGTTAACCGGTTTTACCATTTTTGTATGGTTTTATTGTTTATTATTTCTATACGCAAACACTGTGAATGTAGCACTTTAGTTTATTTATGAACCGTTGGTTTTATTTTTAGTTTAGTTTTCCTTTGTATTGAACCACTGCGCACGTAGCACTTTAACTTAAAGCAGAAGTAAGTGATATATTTGTGTTAATATAAGTCTTAAATAGTTATATCTTCCGACAGCAATCACTTACATAGAGTGTTTGGTCTGAAACACGGGTCTGTCAGTCCCTCTGCTCTGCTCTGAGCCGAAGAGAAAACATTTATCGTATCCTACAGTTTTTATCCAATGAGGAGAGAGAACGGCATGCAGGGCTGTGTGTGCAGCCAAGGGACGCCGTGAATGTGGTGACGTAGCGACGAGGACTGTTATGGTGCGTTCAAGGAAACTCGTATTTTTCCGACCGTGAAGTGGTACCAGTTCGATCTGGTACGAGTTCACCGGTCGGAAGTTACGAGTGGCCGTTATAGTGACTTTCACCGGTAAAACAGGTCGGAAAAACACGAGTGGGTTGCCTGGAACGCTACAAAGTTGTAAATTGTGACTTGAAGCTGTAATTTACGATTTCAAAAGCCTGCCTGGAACGCAGCATCAGTGAAAACGACCGGACCACTTACTTCTGCTTTAAGAGCTGCTGATTTGATCAGTTTTACGGATTTATTGATTTTATTGATTTATTTGTATAGAATGGAAGCACCCTTCACTCTCTTAAATGTGCGCTTATGTGGGAAAGTACTAGTATGAATGTCTCGTATGTATTGTTTTGTGTATGTGCAGTGGCTCAGAGCCCAAAACAAATTTCCCTTTGGGACAATAAAGTACAATCCAATCACATCACATCAGTTCTTCTGCTCTGGTCTCTTTATTTCCAGAAATTCAAGACGTCATTCAACTTGATACAAACAGATTCATCAGGTACCAGTTCTCCCCCGCCGTCCTGACCGTCAGAGAGATAGGAGCCACGTAAGTCCAACACGTTTGACTCTATCGTTAAAGGGATAGTTCAACATTTTGGCAAATTGGCCCATTGCCATAATCCCTATAGTCATAGCAGTAGGTTCGTTACCTTTAATTGTCGGTGCAAGCTATTTTTAGAACGGCGGAGCGGAGCAGCAGGCTGCTCAGGGCTATGCTATGGAGGCTAAGGGAATTTCTTGGTTTCCCTCATCAAACTCATCAAATACAAAATCCCAAAACTCCAAAACGCTTTTGTGGACAAGTTGTAACACCGACAATTAAAGGTAACGAACCTACTGCTATGACTATAGCGATTATGGCAATGGACTAATTTGCCAAAATGTTGAACTATCCCTTTAATGACTGCTGTGTGATTACAGGAACCATCCCTCTCTTCCATGGGAGAGTCTCAACAAGAAATCAACAATTTACTGACTCATCTATCTGACACACATGATTTATACAGTCCCTACGTCAGGATGAGTCTTCACATCAGTCCACATCAGTCCTTAGTGTTTTTGTATTTGGAATTTTTTCCCCTCTGGGGCAACTAGAAATGTGTTTACATCCTCCGTTTATGAAATCATGGAGACACTGTGTACACGTCCTCTGACTTCTTCCAGGGAAATTGGCTGATCTTATCACAGTGCAGGAATTGTTGCTCTGAGTGTAATGATGATGAATGAGTGAATCAGTCCTATAAATGGCTAAATGGTTGACAATCTCATTTCTTTTAATTCCATTTATTGGTTTTAAACAGCACAGAGTCATGTCAGTTCATGCCCAGGAGCACAGGACTGGAGTCTATTGATTTGCTCCACCAGATTTTGGGCTTAAAAACACAAGAAGCTCAGGTTTGCATCCAGAATTTAGCCTGTGGTTTAACGATACAAGTGTTTTAGTCAAGGCTAATGAAAGATGGTGGTTATATTGTGTCTGAAGTCAGTGAGACCTTTTGTGACAACCCAACTATGAGAAATTTGAATGATGCTGTACTCACTAACATGAGATTTCTTTCTGTCATGACAAAAATGAACCTTTTTTTGTTGATGGACAGAAAATAAAAGGCAGCCTTTTGTGTATCTGGACACATCTGGACTGATGTGGGACTGCTCTGTATAGAAACCACATGTTTACCTCTGAACAGAGACATATCCACAACAACTAGTTACAGTCAAATCTAATGACTGTGCACTTTACTGTGGTGATGACTGAGTACTGACAGAGATAGAAACTAGTTAAAGGGATAGTTCAACGTTTTGGCAAATTGGCTCATTGCCATAATCCCTATAGTTTTAGGAGTAGGTATCTATAATTGTCGGTGCAAGCTGTTTTTAGAATGGCGGAGCAGAGCCGTGAGCTGCTCAGAGCTACGCTATGGAGGCTAATGGAACTTTTTGGTTTGTCTCATTAAACTCATCAAATACACAATCCAACAACTCCAAAACGCTCTGGTGGACAAGTTGTGACCCGCACATTCACCACGCTATCAGATAATAATGGAAAGTTACAAGACTAAATGCAGAGACTACTTGCCAAAAAACTGCCCCTGACAGGAACGCACATCAGCGGTTTTGCATGAATTTACCTCGAAAACAACTCTGTCTTGTAATAATCGGTTATTATTTCATAGAGTGCTGAATGTGCAGGTCACAACTTGTCCACCAGAACGTTTTGGAGTTGTTGGATTTGATGAGTTTGATGAGGGAAACCAAGAAATTCCATTAGCCTCCGTAGCGTAGCTCTGAGCAGCTCGCGGCTCTGCTCCGCCGTTCTAAAAACAGCTTGCACTGAAAATTAAAGGTAACAAACCTACTGCTATGACTATAGGGATAATGGCAATGGGCCAATTTGCCAAAATGTTGAACTATCCCTTTAAAAACTGGTTCGTGTTCTGTTCTGACTTCCACAGCTCCTGCAGGTTAGAGATACGGAAAAAGTTGATGAAGTGTTTATTCACACTGAACATAAACCAACATATTTCACCCTGTTCACCCTTGACCCTGTTAATTAATGCAGCTTTGTTTATTCCGTGATTCTGTCAGAGATGACAGATATTGTATTTTGTAATGCAGACGTTGTCACTCTGAGCTGATTGGCTGGTTGCCTGTCCCTCAGGTTGGAGTTCACGGTGGGCAGCAGGGCCCTGACCCGCTTCCGTCTGATCGAGAGACATTTCTTCAGAAACCTCCTGCTCAAGACCTTTGACTTTGAGATCGGCTTCTGCATCCCACACAGCAGCAACACCTGTGAGCACATCTACTGCTTACCTGACCTGGATCCAGATATAGGTACCACTGACACTTTTACACACACGTTTTAATGTTAAAAAAACATGTATCTTCAGACGATATGGAATGTTATAGAGGCAGGAGCTTGGTGCCGCTTGGAAGGACGTGACCGAATTACGGCTGCTATGATCTTCCTATCAAAAGTTACTCAAATTTGGCCAGAAAATGTATATTATTTACCTGGATCAGTGAGAAGCCTCCCACTGTAACTCAGTGGTACAAAGACATTTTTTGAGTTTTTCCTATGGAAAGACTAAGAGCCAAATTAAAAGGAAATGACAACACTTTTATGTTGACCTCTAATGGATTATCTGCCTAAGGATCGAAGTGAAATTATCCAGAGGGGAAACACTGGCTTAGAAGGTCCCAGACTGAGTTGACTGGTGATAAGAAATATTTCTTAACAGGACACATATTTGTTCATTTGTTGATAGGTTGTTGTTCTCCTTTTTCTTTTTTCTTCTTTATCCTTGTTTTCTGTTTTATTCTTTTCTTTTCTTTTTCTACTTTAGTTGAATTTTGCTTATTCATTTTCTCCCGTAGCTCAGACCACTACTTAATGATGTATGCTTATATGCATTGTTGATATCTTCTGAAAAACAAAATCTGATTATTAAAAACAAGGTACAGTACTCAACAACCTCTAACCCCTTTTCATTTCCCATGGAGGCACATTTTGGTCTAAAACTCTTGAACGGTTGGTGATATAGACACACACACATTGACCATTTCAATCATAATGCAGGTCAACATGAAAACCTTACGGTATTTGGATGCACAACATTCTCTATATGTATGAATGGGGTTTCCATTCCCTCTACATAGACAAATGATGTTACAAGCACAAATATCTTAAAACTCTCGTGATAGTTTAAATAAAGGGCTCATGGTCTTCTGTTGCCTGGAGATTGATCAAAATTGTCCCAATGTCCTTATGTAGAGATTGCACCATGAAGACCTCACTGAAATCAGACAGGCTGTTCTATGGAGGAACTTGACTGTGTGTCACCAGCCCTTAATGTTGCATCCCAAAGTGCGGCTCCTGTTTGTTGTTCACCAACCATCATTTGCTGCTGAGCTGAGCTGAAATCAAATAACTACATTTAAAGGGACATTGTGTAACTTCTCCTGTTATCTCATTGAGCGGGTAAGCTCGGTGCTGCTGCCATGTGGTGTCTCCATGTTTTTACCTTCAGTGGCAGCGTGACGGTAGGAAACCACGGAAACTCAGCGGAGACACCGGAGCTGTCGGCTCAGGTGGAGGTGGTGTTTGTGAAAAGTCACCGCGGTAACGCAGTGAGGAGGAATGGAGCGTTACACTGATGCTGCATTCACCTGCAGTCGGGCAGATGGCCGTTGGTAACAAACCAGATGTCATTTTAGTCACAGAAGTTGAGAGAAAGACAGTAAAACGTGGGTCAGGTAAACAATACCACATCACCATGACAACATATTGTCACGTGTATTGTTTTGCCTCGTGCTGACGGGCCACTTGTTTACATCGAGGCTTGTTTATGCTGTTACGTGCAGCGTCTGTTGTCTGTCTGACGTCTGCCCGATTGCACATGAATTCAGAATTCCTACACAATGTACCTTTAACAATAAATACATTTTAAAAATCTGATTGTCGATGCTCGTATGAGGTGGGTTTAGACTGATGAAAAAATATTTCACACTGAAATGGAAACACTTCTCAATCAGTATCAGACAAATTGCTGGAAATCTGTTGTCACATTTAATAGGAGCAATATGAAAGAAAACAGATTATTCACTTAACATCACTGTGAACACACACGCCATTCACTACTTTGTTTTGTTACATAGAGGCTTGTTTATGCCGTTACGTGCAGCGGCTGTTGTCCGTCTGCCGTCTGCCCAATTTCACGTGAATGCAGCATGAAAAATACGATTGAGTTGCTTGCGATATACAACCGCAACGCTTCCTCCTCCAACGGGAGGAATTCCTACACAATGTCCCTTTAACAGTGGAATCCTCAGGCTCTCTGGTGGTGTTGTTTGCTGCCATATAATTTACATTAATCAGACCATGAAGCATCCACCTGCTGGATCATTTGCCCCCGATAGGAAAAAGAGGCCCTCAATACAACCCTTTGGAGGATGTAGGACCTGAACTTCCTGCTGCCTCCTGCTGACCTCATCTCTCTCTCTCTCTCTCTCTCTCTCTCTCTCTCGCTCTCTCTCTCTCTCTCTCTCCCTCTGTGTTCAGTGGAGGAGATCATCGCCAACCCATTTGAGACGCGCTCGGACAGCTTTTACTTCGTCGACAACAAGCTGATCATGCATCATAAAGCCGAGTACTCCTTCAGCCCACAGCCCGCAGTGTGAAGAAGGTACCAGCTCAGGGTCGGACAGATTTCACTGACTTGTTGTGTTCGTTGCATCGAGAGCTCTTTGCCTTTCAGTCAGTTCCATTCACCTGTCAGACCCAAAGACACATGACAATCCTTCTATCTACACAGTTTAGGCCACACCCCTCTGAAGTGATCAGCTTTCGTTATTTTTTGACCATCACAGGCACAGACTGCACAGATATTGAAGTGTTGAGTTTAACACAGAATATTTTTATATAAATGTTGCAGTTTAGATACATAAACTAACAAGTTACTGTGCTACATCTGTGAAATAAGCACACGTAGTCTCACTTATAACAGACAGTATTTGAAACATTGTGTGTCCAGATGTTTGTTTTATGTTTTATGTGAGTTTTGCATGTTTAACACATCATGTTCCTGCTGAAAAGGAAGCAGATTGATCATGGTCCCTTTGAAAGAGTCTGCTGTAAACAGGTGAAGTTGATGTAAAATCAACAAACTCATTAAAAAGTGGAAAACTGGATTTAATGTGAGTGTTTTTTTTTTCTTTTCTTAAAGTTTGGTGCAAAATACACAGAGAAAAGTAGTAAGAGTAGGGAGTAGCAGTAGGTAGCTGTGGTGGTGTAGAAGGTGGGGTTGTGTCCACCTGCAGCCTCATGAGTTTGGAGATCCATGTTCATCACCTCATCACAGTTAAAGGCAGAGTCTATGGGATTTTCCTTAAAGTTCCCCTATTGAGGCATTTTAAAATTTGTAAAAATGCTCTGCTATGACTATTTTTTGATTAAAATTGCTGTACCACAAAAAAGTTGTTTAAAAAAGCTCCCAAAGAGGCTAAAAGCAGGTCTACTATTTCTGTATCACCTCTGAGTATGCAAATGGGTCATGACTCGCGTCTGCCCACCGCCGCCGTGTTGCTATACAAAATATAGACTTCTACAAAAGAAATCATGCTTAATCATCACCTATGGGATTGTGACTGTCTGCAGAGCCTGTATTTGGACGTTTTGTTCTCGCCAGCCAATGACAGAGCGCAGGTGAAGTTGGGCATGTGGCACCATGGGCTTGAATAAAACACAGCGACAAGACGGCATCAAGCCAGGAGAAATGGTGGATGCACACTTAGCAGTGAAGAAGAGGAAATACAGTCTGGAGCTGCAGTGTCGGGCTCATGTCGGATGCAGTGCTGGGAGCTGAGTATGATAAGATGAAATAATGGTAAAATGGTAAAGGACTTGCACTTAAATAGTGCTTTTCTAATCACTTGGACCACTCAAAGTGCTTTACACAGTTTTTTGTTTTTTTTTATTCATCCCACAGTGGAGAAATTGACAAGGTTGCAGCAGCTGACATCAGCAAAGACATGTAAAGCACCGTTTTTGTAATAGAGTATGATAAGGAATAATAAGAATGGTTGGATTGGAATGTATATACACATTCCAATCCAACCATGTTTAGTGCTGAGAACAGCTCGAGTCTGACAGCTGCAGGGAGGAAGGACCTGCGATAAGGGTTAGCTCACTGACGGAGCTCTCTAGTCCGGTCAGGATGTCCCTCATGGGGGTGGGAGTCATTGTCCATCAGAGGTAACTAATATTAGTAGCAAACACTCAAACAGGAACTTTGAAGGCCGTTCTGGCAACTGCTGTCAGGTCCAGGGGGGCGTGACTGTTTGAATGTTGTGTTTACAACCTGCAACAAACAAACCTACTGACTCTACCTTTAAACACCACACAGTGCATCACATGATCTAGTTCAGTGGTTTTCAATTTTTTTTGGACAAATTAGACCACGGACCCCAATTGGACAAAATTTGTAAATAAACACCAGAAATACACAAATATTTGTTCTGAGACTGAATAATGTTACTTTTTCAGTCAATGTACGTTCAAATTAGGGCCAATGGTGTGAATTTGGGGAAAATTTTTGAGGAATTGGGGGGAAAAAATGTGAATAATAAATACTTTTTTCAGAAATTTGTAAAACTTTGAGAAAAAGTTGGGGACCCCCTTGAACCCTCTCAAGGACCCCTGGGGGTCCCCGGACCCCACTTTGAGAACCACTGATCTAGTTCATGTCTCCACAAGCTACAATGTTGTAATGAGTCCAGATCATGAGAGCTTTGTCTGCAGAGTCACAACAATACACTCACCAACAGCTGCAGATGACACCAAACATCGTACCACAATGATCTACAATGTCAGGTAAAGGTACAACTCTCCGACAAACCTTTAACTAACTGAACAACAGCAGTGTGGTGTGGAAATGGTCAGCACTGTGAGGTCAATCCACCACTATCACAGGAAAGGAAGTGTGCATGTCTGTGTGTGTGTGTGTGTGTGTGTGTGTGTGTGTGTGTGTGTGTGTGTGTGTGTGTGTGTGTGTGTGTGTGTGGCAGAGAGAGCGGGAGAGTGACCTAGAGTTTCTGGAACAAAGAGGGAGGAAAAAAAAAGTTTTGGAGGCTGCTGTGGGTCTGGAGGAGGGACAAGCGACAGGAAAAAACGGGAAGGGGAGGAACATAGAGAAGGACGGGCAACAACACACACATCTGGAAATAGTTAAGGAGAGAGAGAGAAAGAGAGGGAGACGGAGAGGGAGAGAGTTTTGTTCAGAAACGGGAACGAAACAAAAGAGTAAAAACCATAAGGAGTCAGAATAAGGTTTGGATCCAGGGATTAGACCAGTTGGACTCAGTGGAGACTAACAGAGGAGGAGAAGAAAGGAAAGTGGTCTGGAGGCCTGGCTGGTTCAGGGACCGGTCCAAAGAGGATCTGAGGAGGGAAACAAAGCTAAGACCAAGTCCAGGAGATACCAAGTGGACCAGGACCAGGACCAGGACCAGATCTGAAAGACCTGAACTCTCCCTCAGGTAAATCTGATTCATAACTCTGAATCCACTCATCACAGACTCTGCTGTAACAACCTGAGCTGCTTTCAGCGTAGTAACCACAGTGTGTGTTGGTGTTCACTTTACAAGCTCTGGCTCCTCTGTGTGTGTGTGTGTGTGAGTCTGTAGATCTCATCAGCCTGTTTTACTGCCATGACCAACAGCAGTGCATTAAAGAGTGAAGGATTGCTCCCAACACAAAAAGATAATGACAGCATCTGAAGCGAAGGCGGGTTAAGTCATAAAGCAGCTTTTTGAATGTGCTGCCTCATCACATCACAAACTCTCTGCTCCTTCTGTCCCTCTGCTTAGAGACTGACTGGAGCTCATCACAGTGTCACTGTCAGCTCTGACGTCCACTCTGCTTTTTTTTTTTTTAAATTCACAACAGGAAGTAGGTCTTCCTTCCAGGGGTTGATACACTCATATAGAGCTTAGATCTTATAGTGTTTCTCTCAGAGAGACCATGAGAGGCTGGAAGAAATATAGTCTGATGGTTAGAGAGCAGACCTTGAGGCTGATGAGCTCATCATGTGATGATTCTGGGGAATTCTTATTCTTTAATTATCTTGATCCTGAGTCTGTTTTCAGTTTGCACTAACTTCCAGAGTGGAAACATCAAAACTGTGGAAAAAGGGTGTGAAATGTCAACCAAAGACTGGTTCAAAGTTGCCCACTAGACTGTAACAGCCAATAAACTTTCAAAGTACAAAACATGAATTCTCCTAAAGTGAACTCGTGAATTCACTGCTTTTGTCTGAGTAAAATACATAACAATAAATGTATTATTCCAGTCCCAGCCAGTCTGACCAAATCAAGGAATCATAATCATTTATATACAAATGATATTTGTTTTATGTCTCATTACAAGTCTCAGTATCATAGGACATTTTCCTTTTGACAGTAGTGTCCAGACTGTGCCATTGCGTGGACAATGACTCCAGCTGCAAACACATAGGTTCACTTGCTTTACTCCATCACATTCAATTTGTGTGTGTGTAGGTGCTGATAATAAGAAATTAGAAATCATATTGCAAAATAACATCGTTAATATTTCAGAGACCCGACAAAGTTTCACAAATCATGTTTTCAGTGAAGACAGTGTCTTATTTATTTAGGTTTTGTGCTTAATTAATCTCTTGTACAGCACTTTAGTCAACAATTGTTGTTTTTAAATGTGATCTATTAATTAAATTGACTTGACTTGACTTATTAAAGGGGTAGTTTAACATTTTGGCAAATTCACCTATTACCTAGTTTTAGGAGTAGGTTCACTACCTTTAATTGTCGGTGCAAGCTGTTTTTAGATCAGCGGGGCAGAGATGCAAGCAGCAAGGTACTTTCTCATTTCCCTCATCAAACTAAATACACAATCCAAGAACTCCATAATGCTCTGGTGGACAAGTTATTACCTGCACATTCACCATGAGACAATAACGTATATCTAACATTACGACGCATGAAACAAATACTCACAACTACTTGCTTTTGAAATCAGTCTGTAATGTAGTTCCGGCTACACATTTGCCTTGAAAACAACTCTGTCTTGTTATGTTACATTATTATCTCATAGTGTGGTGAATGTGCAGGTCACAACTTGTCCACAAGAGTGTTTTGTAGTTGTTGGATTGTGTATTTGATGAGATTGATGAGGGAAAGCCCATAAATACTGCGGAGATTGCATCTTTGCCCCGCCGATCTAAAAAAAGATTGCACCGACAATTAAAGGTAATGAACCTACTCCTACGTGCCTCTGGTTCACACCTTTGTTGACATAATGTAAAGTTTTGGGTTCCATCAGTAACATGTTGAGCTCTGTGTTGAACCCCTGCACTGTAAAGCTCATATAATCTCTCTCTAATCTCTAACACGAGAACAGCATGTTTCTAGCTGTCAGTCAGAATGGACCAGAGTGAATCCTAACCCGTGGTTCTGATCTGGATCCTGGTCCTCGGTACCAGCTCTGGGCTCTCCTGTGAGTCACAGGTTTGCGGTGGTCATGGGAAATGCCGTGTGCAGTATAATTAGGTCTACTGAGCAGGGGAGGGAGCTTCCTTCCTGTCAGCAGTTTGACTTCCTGTGTGGGGTCAGTGGTGTGTGAGGACCACTCAGTCAGATACAACACACACACACACACACACACACACACACACACACACACACACACACACGGTTGAATTCAGGATTTCAATTTAAAATATATATTTTTTTATGATTAACATTTTTATTTTCATTATTTCAACAATACAACAGTAACAGTATCCATGCTGATCCCTTTCTGGTTACCAACATCAACCACTGTGCTCCTTCATGCACAGCTATTACAGCTACACAGCCTGCATCAATGTAGACAAAACACAAAATAACTATAACAAAATTAGACACAGAAAATGATTCCAAGGTCAACACAACACAAAGTAATCACTACATTAAAGAGATAATTGGTTAACAAATGAAGAAATAAAAGCAATAATAGCTGAATAAAGTGCAAACAAATAAGAAGCACTGTTCTGTATTTACCCACAATAATGACAGCTTGCATCTCTCCACCATGTAACCCATTTCAGGAACCCTTTAAAACTTTTACGTTTTTGCCCCACTTTGCTTCATATAGGTCCAATCTACCCAGTTGTTTATATGACATTTTTTCAAATGCTGCAACTCGTACCACCTCCACAGCCCACTGTTGAAGAGAGGGCACCCCCTCCGTCTTCCATCCTCTGACAAGTATTTGTCTGACAATCATAATACTGGTTTGGACATAGCTTTTGATATGTTTATAGAACTGAATCATCACCCAAAATAAATAATCTAGGGCTAAATGGCATTTGTATCTGTGTGATCTCACACAAATTATCATAAATATTGATCCAGTATTGCTGGACTTTATCACATGACCATAAAACATGAACTAAATGACCTTCCTCAGATTTGCATCACCAACAATCTGATGTGGGTAGCAGCCCTAATCTAAATAATCTGGAAGGAGTCCTATAAAAACGATTTATAATTTTGAATTGAAAAAGAACTCTTGCATCCCTTGAAAAATGTAATATTAAAATGTCCAGTGGCTCTACCGTGGCACTGTGTTGAGCCCTTGGGACCGCCATAGTCACACATGACTCCACAGAGGTGTAAGACCAGAAGAGCCCTGTGTAGAGATCCACTGGTTCAGAGTGGGTGTGTCCATCCTGGACACGTCCCCCCCACTGCAGCACAGCATGGACGTTGGTCCCCCTGTAAGAACGCTGTGGGACAAATTGTGTATAAAGTGACTCACACACCACAGTCAGCTGTTTAACCCACACCGAGCCACAGAGCTTTGATCCAGACATGAATAAAGTCACTGCTGATGTGAATCATTGATGAAGCTCCTCTGTCTGTTGCAGGATGTCTGCGTCACGGAAGTGTCTGTGCTGCGTCAAATATCTGATGTTTATCTTCAACCTCATCTTCTGGGTCAGTAGCCTACTCATCTCTATCAGACACATGAAGAACCTGTGTGTGTGTGTGTGTGTGTGTGTGTGTGTGTGTGTGTGTGTGTGTGTGTGTGATTAAAGGGATACGCCAAAAAACATTTTTGTGTCTTGCCTCACTCCCGAGTCCATGACAAGCAGATAGACACCATCCTTTCGACTGTGCGTGCAGTAACAAGGGAGATAGAGCCCGTATCGCCCGTAATTAGCTTAGCTCAAACGCTGGAAGTGCATTGGTAGTGTTAGCCTGCCTCCACCTAAAGTCTTCAGAGAAACTATTCAGCAACTGACAAAACTCTCCGTAAGGCATCTTGAGCAGTCAAACGGGACGAGATCGGTCAAAACGGAGCGTTCAAGCAAAGACGGTTTATTTTGGTTCAAGCTAGCTACATCGAGGGTAGGTTAGCTTCCTATTTCAAAGTAAAAGCACAAATTCTATCGTCATGGTTTTCTGTATGTAAAGGGCAACGGGTGTTTTATTTTGTGAAATTAACCGGAAGTGCGTTGGTCACAACGGCTAGCTTGAGTAGCGCCGAATTCGTCCGAACAAAATTGTAAACAGCTGGTATTTAGACAAATGAACGACACACTGCTGATCTAAACGGCTACTTTCTTGCCTAAAAATGTTTGAAATGTCGATAAAGTGATATAGGCTAACACTACCTATGCACTTTCAGCATTTGAGCTAAGCTAATTACGGGCGATATGGGCTCTATCTCCCTTGTTACTGCACGCACAGTCGAAAGGATGGTGTCTATCTGCTGGTCATGGACTCGGGGGTGAGGCAAGATGCGTAAAAAAAATGTTGGCATATCCCTTTAACGCTGTGTTTGGGCTCTTCCTCCTCAGCTGGGGGGATGCGGTCTCTTCGGTGTGGGGGTCTGGCTGTCCTTCACACAGGCAGAGTTCTCTTCTCTCCCCCTGTCCTTTCCCTCCCTCTCGGCCGCCAACCTGCTGCTGGTGGCCGGCGGCATCACCATGGTGACGGGCTTCCTGGGCTGTCTGGGAGCCCTGAAGGAGCAGCGCTGCTTGTTGATCATGGTGAGAGGTCTACACCATGTTGTCCTCTCTCTGCTTGTGCTGCTCAGACCTTCATGGTGATGATGTTGTCCACCTGCTCCTGTCTCTCTGTCTGCAGTTCTTTGTGATCCTGCTGCTGCTGGTCCTGACCGAGGTCGCCCTGGTGCTGGTCATGCACTTCTATCATGAGCAGGTGAGCTCATCATCCCCATGGTTCAGGTTTTATACTGTCACATGTTCCAGAAGAAACCGACACAGTGACAACACCTTGTCAACAATACATGTTTAATTTATATATACGTTAAAACAATATGCATCCAAACAAATCTTCAATATGATGATGTTTTCCTTCTAATTTCTAATTAGTTTAGTCTATTTTAATATTGTAGGAAAAGTGGTGTCTATTTCACAATACTGTTTATAGGTGTATATGTAATGGATATATACTATATACCATAGTATATCCATATATCCATACATAGCCTGTATATATATTCATACATAAATGACATAGACCAGTAACGTCAAAACAACGTGACTGGTTTTTATGTTGTAACTAATATGTGTATTTTGAAAAAGTACTAAAATTACAAATTACCTTTCAAATCAAATTACTATTCATATGTGAAAAAGAAAAAAAAGAAGGCTGTAAAATTTAGATATGGATTTTATGATGAGCATTATTACAGAGGAGAGCCTTTTGCGAAATTTTGCGATAATGTAAAGGACTGACCAAGCACTATTCTAAAACATTCAGATTCAGAATGAACTCAGACAATGGATATACAGTATATACACCAATCAACCAAAACAGTAAAACCAGTCCCCACATTACATTTCTATCTGGGTCAGTTCATGTCAAATCATTCTGTTCTTTTGTCCATATTGGTAACATGAGTCAAACAGCTGAAAGAGTGTGTGAACACCTCAACTACTGACAAGAACAGAAGCAACCTGGAGTCAGTCAGTGAAACCAGAGCAGAGGTTTGAGGATGATGAAGCTGAGAGGGTCACATAGTTCAGATCTTCTCCAGTCCACAGTGACAGATGGTCACCAGAGGTGGACCTTCAGCTGAGACCACTCAGAGATGAAGGCTTAAAGATCACTGGAACTGGTGCACATCTCTGTTCATCAGTCCTGTTGCCATAGACACCATACAGGAGGCTGCTGCATCACTGACCTGAAGATTGACTCTTCATATCACTAATGGAAAAAGTCTGATGAACAGTTGAGACTAAGGAAGACCTGAATCCAGAGGAGAAGCTGTTGTTGTATGTAGACTGAGCTCAGAGAGCAGCTCACACCAGACTCTTAGAATGTGTCTCAACAAGGAGGAATGGTCCAGACTTCCTCCTGAACATCAAGCAGCTACTGGAAAAGCTGCTTTCAGCGGAAGTTGAACCGGTCATTAAAGCTGAGGTTCACTGACTGTTTCCACCAGTTCTATGAGTGTTTACTGGCCGTGTACAATATGAGCACAGAGACAGGAATGCTGGTCATTTACACATGGATGTTTTCATATAATGTCGATCTGTGTGTGTCAGCTCTGTGACCTGTACAGATGAAGGAATGACTGTGTGTCCTCCTCTCTGTGTTTGTAGCTGGACTCCAGTGCACAAAATGAATTAAAGGAAGGCATGAAGATTTATGAATCAGAGCCGGGACTTAAGAAATCCTGGGACAATGTCCAGAAAATGGTAAGTGCTCCCAGTCCTCCATGGGTACTACTTTTTAACACACACACACACACACACACACACACACATTGGCCACTTGAAAATTCAAGTTACATTTTTTCCCCATGCAATTCATCCACTATTTTCACTTTGTTCACATTTCAAAACTGTTGCAAACTAAATTTTGTTAGCCTCGTTCAGAGGCGGGCAAACATTTTAGGTCAGGGGCCACATTAAAGGGATAATAGCATTTTTTTTAAAGTGGGGTTGTATGATCTACAAATAGCCCCTAAGTACTTTAATTGCAGTAGGAGACTCTCTGCACTCCTCCCGTTAGCAACGCCAGCCCATAATAGCCCCGCCCAGAGATTTACAACATACAGTGTTGTGAACAGACCCAAAGAAACGGCCTATTTTCGCGGCCTAAAAGAGGTTTTACCTGAAAAAAAATACACAGTTCCATTGTTCGCTATAATATAATTTTTTCCAGCCCAGCCGTTTCTTTGGGTCTGTTCACAACACTGTATGTTGTAAATCTCTGGGCAGGGCTATTATGGGCTGGTGTTGCTAAGGGGAGGAGTGCAGAGAGTCTTCTACTGCAATTAAAGTACTTAGGGGCTATTTGTAGATCATACAACCCCACTTTAAAAAAATGCTACTATCCCTTTAAGTTTTAAAATTTGACAGCCGGGATGGAGAGTGTTTGTGTGAACTCATATAAATGACATATAAAAGCCATGACCTAAGAGTCAAAGAAAACTTACATTCAGTTTCAGTGGGAGCAGTGTTGTAGGTCACTGCATCAAAGTTTTTGTTTTTTGCTATAATTTGGACAATTTTGTACCAATATTCAAAGGGCCAGATCAAAAAAGGCTGTATATGGGCCGCAGGCTGTAGTTTGCCCATGTCTGGCCTCGTTAGTTAATTTTAAGACGGGTAAAGACACTCTCACATCATGTGTTATATTTTAAACTATGTGTTTCTATATGTTGCATATTAGAAACTAAGGAAATTCAAGAGCTGAACTGTATTCAACAACAAAATCACTGAAATCTGCTCAGTGGGTAAAATTCTGTTCTAAATGATGTGCCTAAACTGGCAGCTAAAATTTCAAATGAGATTTTTTTTCATTGAAATGGATGCAAAGGGACACACTGAGCAGGTTTGGTGCTTGTATCAATAATGCATAAGCTTCACAGCCTGGACTGCTCTGTCTCTACCCAGTTCAAATGCTGTGGCGTCACCAACAAGACGGACTGGCATGATGTGTTGAATGGAACGCTGCCCCTGTCCTGCTGCTCTATAGAGAAGGACCAGTGTATTGACGGATGGAGTGAGGTAATGGAGGAGGCTTATTTTTGCTAAAAGTGTAAAACTTTACCAGCACCTGTGTGTGTGTTTGTGTATAGTGGGCAATACGTCTCAAAACCTGTGTGCAACCGATGCCAGTATTGCTGAAAACTCCATATTTCTTATGCCAGGAGCATGGCAGTGAAAGCTTAAAGGGATAGTTCACCCAAAATTGAAATTTCACTCATTATCTACTCACCCTCATGTGGACTAAGGGCTGGGAGAAGTTTCAGAGTCCTCCGTGGCTTCTCTGAGTTACAGGGGGTCTCGGTGTAGCAGTGCATGTCCATATAACGGTTGCAAATGGATACCAACTGTCTTTGTAACAAAAAGACACACCAAAAAACATCCAAATACCTCCATGCTGCTCGTATGTAATGTCCGTCTTGTATTGAAGCCCCGAAATGCGAAATTGTCCCGAAAAGAATTAAATAAGTCTATTTTTCAAGCTTGTTTGTAGCGGAAGCTTCTCTTCCCGGTTCGTCAAATTTGGACGAACCAGGGTCTGTCCTCTTCCCAGTTCATCCAGTGAACAGTGTGTGAATGTGTGTGTGAATGGGTGAATGTGATGTACTGTAAAGCGCTTTGGGTATCGTTCAGGTATAGTAAAGCGCTATATAAATACAAGACCATTTACCATTTACCATCCAAATTTGACGAACCGGGAAGAGGAGCTTCAAGAAGCTTCCGCTACAATTCAATCAATACAAGACGGACATTACATACGAGCAGCATGGAGGTATTTGGATGTTTTTTGGTGTGTCTTTTTGTTACGAAGACAGTTTGTATCCATTTGCAACCATTATATGGACATGCACTGCTACGCCGAGACCCCCTGTAACTCAGAGAAGCCACGGAGGACTCTGAAACTTCTCCCAGCCCTTAGTCCACATGAGGGTGAGTAGATAATGAGTGAAATTATTTTTTATCCGAGCCTAAAATTGAAATATGAAAAACCAGTCATTTTTTTGCGCGCGATGCACATAAACTTCCGGTTGCACCGTCGTCCTATCAGAAAATGCGTGCGTGTGAACGCTTAACAACATTTCAAACAGTGACACACGGAACGTGCACACGCTGTACAGTACGCAGCTTCTTGTTACGCGTGAAATACAATCTGCACGTAACAACGCATAACAAAATTTACCAAGTTAATCATGCATGCACAAACACGTTGCTGCATGAGTCTCTGCTTATTTTGATATCAATGGAACCCCAAAGTGTGTGTGTGTGTGTGTGTGTGTGTGTGTGTGTGTGTGTGTCTGCCTCAAATTGTGAGGATGAGTTGTTTTGACTCCTGTGATGATCATGGTCTGGATTTCATTGGATAATCTGTAGTCTGGTCGGGCTCCTTACAGACAGACCACACTGGTCACTGCTTCTCTTTGTCAGCAGCTCCACGTCGACAGTGTTTCACAACAACCACACACAATCACACACACACACACAGTATTGTGCAAAAGTTTAAGGCACTTCAGATGTTTAGTCCATTATGCGGTAGCTCTGATCAATCCCACATTTATTCTGTAGAATGACAATGACGCCAAAAAAAGGGCCATCCACGGGACAGCACCCCCATCAGCAGGGCCGTTGCTAGGAATTCTGGGCTCCTGAAAGAATACTAAAGTGGGCCCCTACCCCCTGACTCTCCACTTTTTTTCTTAGACTACATATGTATTATCATTTTTTATTTAGCCTACTTTGTTTTGATGCTAATGCAGCATTACTATGAGTATTAGTCAGGGTCTTATGCAGAATAAATCAGTCATACAAAGATTAGACTACTGGGGTTTTTCGTGGGCCCTACTGGGCGCTGGGCCCCTAGAATTATCATCACCTTTCTCCCCTATACAACGGCCCTGCCCATCGGTGGACCAGAAACAACTCCCGGTGTGGAAGGCCCCCAGGAGGAAACACTGGAAAACCAAGGGGCTAAAACAGTAAAATAAGATAAGTTAAAAACTGAGGGAATAAAAACAGTAAAATGTAGACCAAATAAATAACGTGAAATAGAATAATTTTGTGAACCGACAAAAACAATGAAATAAAACAATAAAACAATAAAAAATAAAACAATAATACAGGATAAGCTAAACTAAATAATATAAAATAGAATAATAATTTAAAAAAATGTAAGAATAGGGGTGAGCATAAAATAAATTAGAAAGAATTAAACAAGTCAGTTAAAAGCTTGATTAAAAAGGTGAGTCTTGAGCCTCTTTTTAAAAACATCAACATTCTCTGCAGCCCTGAGGTTCGGGGGCCATAAAATGCCGCCTCCCCGTGTGTTTTAGTTCTTACTTGTGGTATGGTTAAAAGGCCGGCACCGGAGGACCTCAGGGTTGATACGGTAAAAGTATAGCGCAGATAAATAAGAAGGCCCGAGACCGTTAAGACATTTAACAACTAGTAAAAGATTCACAAGAAGAAGACCGAGTCCTGCAACAGATGATATAGATTTGTATGACGTTAATCCATAAATAAAGACTGTTCATGGAAGCATCTTCACTTTACTTAGTATCTAAAAACTTTTGCACAGTACTGTATGTGGGCATTTTGACCAGCAGCACCATGATAACCTTCAATTCTAATCCACAGTGTAATTACTGCTGCCTGATTGGAGCCTTTCTTCATAGCATTCCTGCTGTTTGCTGATAATTATACTCTCTGCTCCCTCCTGGTCTCTGTAGTACTCTGTAGTACTCTGTAGTACTCTGTAGTACTCTGTAGTACTCTGTGGTTCTGTGTTTCCACTGCGGCTTCAGAAAGTCTTCATATCAGTTTTCACTTTATAAATGTAAACGGATGAAATTTCGCTCTACATACAGAGAGTGAAAACCTTGGTGTCTGTTTGTGGACACTGTGTGATACACGGTGCGACAGTATATAATAAGTCACCGCTACAGACAGTCAATGTACAGATGTGTAATTTCCATAATCATCAGGGATAAATGTTGTTGCCTGGAGACTAGTAAATAATCTACGAGACCCCAGCACACAGGGAGACAATCAGCAGGTAATGTAAACCATGTGGTTTCTGGTAAATGCACTGACGCACACACACTTACACACACACACACATACACACACTGGCCCACAGCAGCGTTCCTGTCAGTGGTCTGCACAGTCCCAGGATGAGTGAAGTGGAGGGTGAAAGTTGAAGCAGTGTTCGAACAGAAGAGAAAGAAACGTTCCGCACATTCTTCATGTGTAAAAAGACACTCACGCATCTGGACTGAGTTGAGATTTAATCTGAGAGGAGAAGGCAGCAGATTGGAAACACCATGAGGAGAATTTTATTATGACTTGGTGAACTGTTTACTCACAGTCTAGTTTGGACCAGTTTCATCTTGATAGTATTGTTGATGGAATTATCATGTCTCTTAAAGGGATAGTAGCATTTTTTTTAAAAGTGGGGTTGTATGATCTACAAATAGCCCCTAAGTACTTTAATTGCAGTAGAAGACTCTCTGCACTCCTCCCGTTAGCAACGCCAGCCCATAATAGCCCTCCACAGAGATTTACAACATAACAGTGTTGTGAACAGACCCAAAGAAACGGCCTATTTTTGTTGCCTAAAAGAGGTTTTACCTGAAAAAAAAAATACACAGTTCCATTGTTCGCTATAATACAGTTTTTTCCAGTTGGTTAGGTCAAAACAAAAACTGTGTTTTTCCTGCATTTTGAGGGGCTGGAAAAAATTATATTATAGCGAACAATAGAACTGTGTATTTTTTTTTCAGGTAAAACCTCTTTTAGGCCGCGAAAATAGGCCGTTTCTTTGGGTCCATTCACAACACTGTATGTTGTAAATCTCTGGGCAGGGCTATTATGGGCTGGCGTTGCTAACAGGAGGAGTGCAGAGAGTCTTCTACTGCAATTAAAGTACTTAGGGGCTATTTATAGATCATACAACCCTACTTTAAAAAAATGCTACTATCCCTTAAAGACCCACTCCCATGAAAATCGTGTTTTTCGTGCTTTTCACATGTTCCTGTGGCATTTTTCTTGTGTTAGAGCACATATCAGCAGAAAAGGAAGTGCAAAATTGCATTTCTGAGTTTTTCTGCCTTCAAATTGCTGTGAACCAATGGCAGACGCAAACTGGCAGTTTCAGGGAGACTGGAGCTGATGTGTCACAGCTCCAGGGGAGGGCACTAGTGCTATAAGCTCCCGTCCCGCTCTGCATCTGGGTCAGAGGTGAAAGGTTTGGCAGCTCGGTGCAGCTGTCAAGGTATAACAGGTGTAGCTCACCTGGTAAAGCAGCTTGCACTGTGAGCAAGGACCATATTCCAGTCTGGGATTGAATCCCAGTGTGGAGTTTTATGCTAAACGCGCTGAATCTGTAATTGTACAATGTCCAGCTGTCAGCAAGCGGGGGTTGGGGTGCGAGGAGGTGGCTGGGCGGGTGCAGAGCAGCGCAGTCTCCGCCCCCCTGCCAGAGGTGCATTGCTAATGTGCATTGCTAATAAACGCTCTGACTCTGTCTCTGTCTCTGTCCTGTGCAGCCGTGCTATCAGAAGGCCAGACAGTGGCTGCTGGCTAACATCCGCTCAGTCATGGTGTTTGGAGTCTGTATTGGTGTTGTGCAGGTATTTATTTCCATTATTTATTTGATCATTCGTTGTTGTTGTCAGTTAAAATCTTTGATAACCATCTTTGATAAATATGTGTTCTAAATGTATTTTACACTATAAGTCCTGGTCATCAGACACAATATTCATTCTCCTGTGGTTTATAATTAGTGTTCACATTTTATTGAACGTGTTGTATTTCCACCTTCCTAAAGGCTGTTTATACTGGAACCATGAACATCCAAAGATAACAGCTACAAATCAGAATAAATGTTCATTACTGATATTAGAAAATGTAGTTTAAAGCAGAAGTAAGTGATCCGGTGGTTTTGGCTAACTTCCTGTCAGCCGATGGAGTTAGCAGTCCCCGCCCTCGTCCCTACGTCACCACATTCACGCGCATCCCTTGGCTGCACACACAGAGAGGACTGCCCCTTTATGCCGTTCTCTCTCCTCATTGGATAAAGGTTGTAGGATACAAGGAAAGTTTTCTCCTGGGCTTACAGCAGAGCAGAGTGACTGACAGACCCGTGTTTCAGACCAAACACTCTATAGAAGTGATTGCCGTCGGAAGATAGAACTATTTAAGACTTATATTAACACAAACATTCCACTTACTTCTGCTTTAAGTAACATTATAAGTTATTTGGTTTATTGATATTATTATTTTAATAATCCTTAATGATCAGATTATTAGCAGAATAATAGTTTATAATAATATGAAGGTATATAAATGAAGAAAATAATGTTTTTTTTGTTTTATTTAGTTTTTTAAGCCACTATACAAATGTACAAGCAAAAGGCCTACACATAAATATGATAAAGGTTAGGTGTGAATGGTATTTATGGGTAAATATAAATGTTATATACAGGGAATTTATAAAAAGTAACAGGTGCTGAGGTATGTGTATGAGTATTACACTACGACCATACTCATATACCTCAGCACCTGTCGCTTTTGGTGTTATTTTTGGTTTTGTAAACCTGCCTTGTGTTCTATACAGTGTTGAGTGTTTTGTGTTGTTCATACTGCTGTTACTGACCCAGGATCAGACTCAGAGTGGTTCAGATTGTTAATCGGTTCCACGTTGAGGTACTGTAGCGTCTTTACCCTTTGCTCCTCCTCTCTCCTCAGATCTTGGCCCTGGTGTTCTCCATGCTGATGTACTGTCAGATCAAGTGTGCTGAGAAGCACCTGGACTGACTGCAGATCAGCTGATCACCGGTCTGTGGTGGGAAGGCTTTTCACTAACTCCTCAGGGATCTCAGTCCGGCTCAAAATCCCCTCCTGATCCCCCAACAAACCAGCAGCATCTGACTAAAAGCAGCAGTGGACAAACCAGCACAAAGGTGTAGAATCACCGTCAACAGATATGAAATAATAGAGATAAATGTATTAACATCAAACAACAAGCAGTGCATTCTGTTATTATTCAGCAGGACCGTGACTGTAGCCACTAGTCTGGATTCAGTTATCTGGATTTCATCACCCTGTCACTTCACCTGCTGGTTGACTGAGGAGGAAAGCTTTAGACCTGCAGGCCTTTAAAGAGTTTTTATGTAGCACTGAGTTCACTTTGTCCACGATGTCAGTCTGTGTTATCCATGTGATGTAAGAGCACTTATCTAGTTCAGGAACTTTACGGCTCTTATTTCAGTCTTTATTTACACCAGACTCTATCAACTGTATCTGTTTCATTCTATTGTTTCTCATACAGCATTAGTGCTGTATTATAGACCCTGTTTGAATCATATAGTCATGTGACCGAAAACCGAAATCAAAAACTAATAACTACAAAGAGACACACTGTGACACCAACTTCTAACTCATATACTGTATGCACTCAAACAGGCTTAACAGGAAACTCTAACATATAAAGAATGTTAAGATGGAGATTATTATTATTATTTCAAAGCATTAGTGAAAATATTAAAAAACTAAAAAAAGAGTGGAGATCACAACCAAAAAGATCAAAAGAAGGGGAGGTACAACTGCCTAACACCAGCTGAACTACCAGCGATCTCCAACCCATTCAATAAAATAACACAACCCAACACTCTAAACCAGTGTTTTTCAACCCTGGGGTCGGGGCCCCATGTGGGGTCACCTGGAATTTAAATGGGGTCGCCTAAAATGTCTAGTAATTGATAAAAACAATATTTATAAAAATTAAATTAAAAACACCACATACAATCTTAAACAACTCTATTTTATACTTTCACTTTCTTGAACATGAATCGAGTTCAAATAAAATGCAGCATATAAAAATATCACCAGCATGAGTTACGATCACATGCAGTCACATGATAGCGGGGTCGCCAGAAATTTATGATGTCAAAACGGGGTCATGAGCCACAAAAGGTTGGGAACCACTGCTATAAACCATGCTGGGAACAAAGAGCATCATGGGGACAAAGATGTCCTCCAAGCATTTCATGGCTCATGGACAAAGACTTCAGCCCTGTCTCAATCTGAGCTGAGAAACAGAGGAGTTCTTTCACAATCAACAAACTCACCTCTGGACTCTGTGAGCTTTTAGTGCTGGTTGGACAAAAGGACAGAACTGAGCTGAAGGACAGGACAGGCCTTCTAGACTCTGTACTGTAGTTTAAGACTAAACTGCTTACAATAAACATCTCTGTGGGTTTAATCTAAATGAAAGATCCACACTTGATCCAGCTGAGCTCCTGTGGCGAAGTGACCACCATCAACTGAAGAGGTGGAAAAACAAAGGTCATTACTGAAGATGCTTAACATACAATATAACATAGAATAAAAACCCAGATGAGCAAATCTTTAGAAATACATTTTAATCACTTTTGTAGAAACATACAAAATATTTTCAATACAAAAAGTGAAATCAATCTTTTCTCATATCCTGTGTCAGACTGTGTAGACTAGCCTATGTCTTCTAGTTCAAGTTAAACAACCCATTAGGAACGTACAGTGCAGGTGTCTCATGTAAAAAACCTTCATTGTAACTTGTAAATACACAATAAAAAGTGCTTGTATACACACTGGAGTCATGGCTGTGTTCTGTGTAAACTGGCTTCACAACCAGGAGGAGGTCTGGAGTGGTTTATGTTGTCATGTTTATCGCTGGTAGACTGGATGCAGAGGTCACAGCAGGTCAAGAGCCTTTAAATAAACCCATCATTAACATCACTTCACTCCAGCTCTCCCAGCTCTGTTCATTCTGTGTGTTGAAGATGAAGATTCATTTCTCTGATACTGAATAAAAAGGTTGATTTAAAAAAAAAAAATCCTGCTGAACTGTAACCATGGAGACAGGCCCAGGTGTAAAGGAAGTCATCACAGTCCATCTTTGTCTATATCTGACCATTACAGATGGCAAACATAATATATACATACAAAATAGAAAATACAATATACATTTGTTCATATCATTATTTTCAAACCTGAATGGAAAACTTTAAACAAGCTATAAATAACCAATAGAAACACCGGAGTTTACAGCTCCTTCCATGTGTCAGTCAGTTTGTAGGTGGGGCTTCCCTTTGGTTTACATTACACAACAGACTGTACCTTTAAGAAGCTACCATCTATGTCTCTTCAGCAACACATAAACAGCTGACTGACCACATGTTCAACATGCCAGATTAAAAGCTGGGGATCATTCAGTGTTGGGTCAGTGTTTCAGGGTAAGAACCTGTGAGTGAAGGTTTTATGTGCAGGCAGCAGCAGGACCACTGACTGGACCAGGTCCCTGGAGGCTGGATGGAGCCACCGAGACCTGAACCTTCTCCAGTGTTCACATGTCAGTGTTTGTGAGTGTTTGAGATAAAGTTTAACTACAATGTTGAATGTTGCTATGAGACAGCCACAGACCAGACCTCTTCAGAACGTGTAGTCTAGCAGGAAGGGCCCTTAGATTTTGAGGTAGAGCAAAACACAACAATGTGTTTTTTTTTAAATCTTCTTTTGTCATCTTAATGACATCTTGTCATCAGCAGTGGTTCTCAACCAAGGGGGCAGTTGTGGGTCTGAGAAGTGAAGCTCACTTCCGCGTTCAAAAAACTGCAATCCCCCCGGCTTCCTCTGGGGGCTGGTGTCAGAAGGGAGCATTCCCCATAGACCCCCATGTTAAAATCGCCGATTTTACATCCTCAGTAAACATGTTAAAAGCCTGGTGTCAGAACGTTTTTTTTCTCAACCGATAGTTTCTACCCCCGCACACACTCTGAGGGGGGTGAATTTTTTTTAAACTCTACCGTTTTACTGTTATTAGGTTAAAACTCTGACCAATTAGGGCGCGGAAACGTTGAGTGACAGGTCTGGAGCGGTCCGGAGACAGGCTGCTTCGAGGCCAGTGGGCGGGTTCTCGGCCGGTAAATCCAACATGGCGCTGTCCAGGCCGCCATATTTGAGTCACAAAAACGACTCCCCAAAACCAATGGGTGACGTCACGGACGCTACGTCCATTCTTTTTACAGTCTATGTTCTCAACATGGGGTCCAGGGACCCCCAGGGGTCCTTGAGAGGGTTCAAGGGGGTCCCCAACTTTTTCTTGAAATTTTACCACTTTTTTCTAGAATTTATAAAGTTTTTTGAGAAATTTTTACCACTTTTTCTAGAATTTTTAAAAACTTTTTTTGGGGAAATTTTACTACTTTTTTTCTAGAATTGTTTTTGAGAAATTTTACCACTTCTCTCTGGAAAATATTTATCACTTTTTAAAAAAATATATACATATTTTGAGAATTTTTACCACTTGTTCTAGAAATGTTTAAATGTTTTTGGAGAAATTGTACCACTTTTTTCCATAAATTTCTCTATAATATTTCCAAAAATCCATGCCATTGGCCCTAATTTGAACGCACATTTAATAAAAATTAGGGGTGCACCGAAAGGCATTTTTTGGCTGAAGCCGAATACCGAATAAAATCAAAAAGCTTGGCCGAATAACCGAATAATACCGAATACCTAAAGTGGTTATAAAGTTTTTAAATAAAATATTTTTTGAAACTTAATTTTCAAAGAAAGTAAATGTTTATTGACTATTCTGACCGTTTTTGAATATTCCAGTTGCCGTTGCTCATCAAAAAAGCACAACAAGTTATATAAAGTTTTTCATTTATATTGGCCCATTGTGAGTGCTGAAAGATCTATGCAAGTACATTCCAAAAAAACCCAAGTGTCTTTTAAAACAGTGCTTCCTAACCTTTCTTGGTCAGATTTTTTTAATTCATCAATTAGGCTACTAGACATTTCAGGCGACCTCATTTGAATTTCAGGTGACCCCACGTGAGGTCCCGACCCCAAGGTTGGGAAACACTGTTTTAAAAGACGTCGGCCACGGACGGAGTGGGCGACATGCTGGGACGAGGAACTTTCGTTTTAACTGCTGCAGCCGTCTCTCCCTCTCTACTCAGCATGCTGTTCAGGGTGTTTGGTTTTTAAATGATTCATTAAAAGGCGCGTTTCTACAGGAACGGTCCCGTCACTCAGCCCTCTCAGTGGCCGTGTCTCCGCTGCAGACAGGACGCACCGGCTCTTGGAGCGACGCGCAACGGTGCGCGCGGTCGCTGTGCAGCTTTCCCCCCCCCACTGCTCTTGTTGCTGTTGTTTTTCCAGCAGTAGGAGTCACTTACTAATAAAGCTGGGGCTGGGCTGCCGTTTCCATCGTTGCGCGATCGCGTATTTATCAGACTTTTTTTTTTTTTTTTTAATATTCGGCCTTGCTTTGCGCTCATTCCACCGAAGGCCGAATGTTGCTTTTTTTGCAATATTCGGCCGAATATATTCGGTTACCGAATATTCGGTGCATCCCTAATAAAAATGTAACATTCTTCAGTCTCAGAACAAA
>NC_140914.1:30743662-30897540 GCF_045865225.1 Trachurus japonicus | reverse complement strand
TGTGTATTTCTGGCATTTGCTTCAAAATCTTGTCTAATGGGGGTCCGTGGTCTACTTTGTGTCAATTTAGGGGTCCTTGATGTAAAAACCTTTGAAAACCACTGTTCTACAGAATACCCGAAAAAACAAATTTTTGCCCAGAAATAGAAGTTCACAACAATCCAAACAAAACACTGTTGTGTTTTGTTTTACTTGTGTTGTGGGGTCCTTTTTGAGGACTTGCTGCTAGACTATTAGAGGGGTACATGCTGACCGTCTGCTGCTCATCATCTTCACCTCACAATAAAAACTTCCACCTGAACTCCAAGACTTTTAAATGAATCTCCCACATAATCAGCTGGTGACTCCACGTCATGAGTGTCTACAGCAGTGGGACGCAGTAACTCCCAGGACTGTGATGTCACCACTAAACAAAAAAAACAGTTTATGGTCTGACCCTGTAACCGGACAGCTTCTTTAAATAAGATAAAAACTCAGTACCCGAGTTGAAAATTTCACCTCCGTCCAATATGAATCAACTGGTTTCATCTTCATTCTGTCTCTTACCGACAGTCAATCAACACTCAGCACCAGCTCAGCCTGCTGCCACTAACAGTGACTGACAGGGTTTTTAAATACAACAATTAAATTAAATTAAATTAAACTTCTTCTTCTTCTGACCATGTAAAATCAGTAAACCTGTGGTCAAAGAACGCTCTGACCCCAAATCAGTAGAAATCAAAGACGCCTCTGGAACCTGGTCTTGTCACAGACCAGATGAGACTCTGTGGGGAAAAGCAGCGTGAGCGAGGTCCACCAGAAGTTCAGTGCTGATCAGACACCCGGTCCGAGGACTCAGTCGTACTCCAGCGACTCGCCCAGATCCGCCACGTTCTCCTGGAAAAAAGAAGTCAAGGAGGTGAGAATAAAGATCCGTGTACATAGGTAGGCTACACTGTGAGATTTCATGTGACCCGCTGCGTCGCTGGGCACAAGGTTTCACATTCAGTGTGATCTGGATGTGGTTTCACTGAGGAGTTTAGTTTCTGATCTGGGTCCTGATGAGCCCTGGTCTGTGGTGTGGGCTCTTCCTGGGCACTGGGGTGTGTTACTGCTCTGCATGCTATCTGGTTTCTCTGTGGTAAACCAGTGTGGGCTCTGGGTTTGCTGGTCCCCACACCAGTTTCACCACGGTGGTTTGATCTCAGAGTCAGGGCCGTTGTATAGGGGAGAAAGGTGATGATAACTCTAGGGGCCCAGCGCCCAGTAGTAGTCTAATCTTTGTATGACTGAATTATTCTGCATAGTACTCGTAGTAATGCTGCATTAGCATCAAAACAAAGTAGGCTAAACAAACAAAGTAGGCCAAATTAAAAAAAAGATAATACATACATAGTCTAAGAAAAAAAGTGGAAAAGTCAGGGGGCAGGGGCCCACTTTAGTATTCTTTCAGGGGGCCCAGAATTCCTAGCAACGGCCCTGCTTGGAGTTATGATGATCTTTAATCTGAATGAAATCATTTTAAACATGAAACATCTTCTTGAATAAACTGCTGTAATTTATAATATAAACATACAGCCTATATAAACATGGACCTGAACAAACTCTTAAAGGGACAGTGTGTAATATTTGTCAAAGTTTATTGGCAAAATCTGAATATACTACCAATGAATATATTTGTATAAGTGTATAATCGCTATAAAATAAAATCTGTTTGGTTTTCATAGCCTTATATATATATGTATATATATATACTGTATATACCAAGGGTCTTGCTTAGAGAGTGTCGCCATCTTGCGCCACCATGTTTGTACAACATGGAAAATCCAACCAACCAGAGAGCACGTTTCAAGAGTTTCACGTTCATGATTAACAATAGAATTATTTAAAGCAGAAGTAAGCGATTCGGTCGTTTTGGCTAACTTTTTGTCAGCCGATGGAGTTAGCAGTCCGCTTACTTCTGCTTTAATAGATAAATAATAGAATCGAAACGCTAGAAGTCACTGTTTTCCCCTCATTTTACACACTAGACCTTTAAAGGAATCACTACAGTAAGTCTTATATCTACAATATCTATTATTCTTCATATATTTTACATTATATATACACACACACACACACGGTATATATATACTGTATATAAACACACCTGTGTTTAGAAGCAGTAGGCTACAGTAGCAGACTGACCATGACACATAAAATAATAACAGCTATTCCGTAATGTAATTTTGTCTGGCAGCTGTAGATATGATATAAACATGGTTTATTATTTTGGGTGAATCAGATACAGCTTCACCTCCCGTCAATTTTAACTGAGTGGTTTCTATCAGCTAGAGATCTTCAGTGACTCCTGAACATTATTTAAAATACAGAGTTGATGTGGAACCACTCACCCATCCTCCCTGTTTCTTCACCCAGGGGGCGAAGGTCTCCATGTAGCACGCTGCGTAGCCCTCCATGCGCACGGTTCCCGTGGCCGTCACTATCCGCCGCGACACCTCCATGGTGACGGCCATGCGCTGCAGGGTTGGACTGGCCGACGGCGGCAGGGGCGGAGCCTGGGACACCTGACTGCTGGTGAAGGTGTCCAGAAGTTTGGCAAACGACGCGTAGGACATACGAGCGAGGTTAGCACGCAAGAAGGGGTCTGACTGGATCTGTGAGGGGTTACACACACACACACACACACAGGTGAATTCACACATTAATGCAGCAGAATCAATCACTTGGTGATACAAGCATGATTTATTTGGCACAAATACTCTCTAAGGGTCACTGAAAAATGCGCTGGCTACTCAAAAAAATGAATATGGCGGCCATTTTTCAAGATGGCTTCCCGGTATTGTATCAATATGTCCGATATCGGCATGTAATGATCAAAATTAGGTCCAAAACATTTTATGGGTCTCACATTGCATCATTATAAGTACTGTTTTTGTTATAACAGCTATGTGAAATGTTGTATTGAAGATGGCATGCAAGATGGCCGCCATTAAAAACTAATCTAATCATCTATAAAACGTAGAAACACCATGTTTGGTTCTACACATAGGTTTGGTGGGTTTTAGATTCCAACAGACCTATTGGTTTTCTTGTTAGAGTGTAACTTAAAGCTGATTTTAATAGAGTGAATGTGTGTGTGAGATGATCACCTTAGTGTTGATGTTGTCTCCCTCCACTGACAGCACCTGGACCAGCTGCTGCACCACGGCCTCTTTGTTACACGCTGCTGAGAGAGAGACGCTACAGTCAGTGGGAGCAGAGTGTAGTCTTCAAAACACGTGCTATATGCTCCATCAGTCAATCAGCTCAGTAGTGCCTTTACTTTATTACAGAGAGAAACCCAACTGTTACGAAAAGTAACAAAAAAAACTCCCCTTAACAGGAAGAGACCTCCATCAGACCCAGGATCAGGGCGGGGGCGTCTGCCTCGCATGGTTGAGTTTGAGAGGGAAAAATAGAATCTATCACTTGCTGCTTCTGCATACATCTCGCTGCTGCTGCTGCTGCTGCTGCTGCTGCTGCCCATGAGGTTTTGCAAGCCCACCTCCTCCCCAGCATCCACCTGTTGGCTCTGTCTGCTTCATTCCCTGTAATGTCTGGCAAACCAGATCATTCAGGGAACAAATAACTGAGACAGAGCCTGATGCCAAACCTGCTGCAGCCATGCTCAATGATGCTGTGCTTCAGCTTGCTATGCTTATACTCAATAAATGATTTGTTCTCATTTCAGAATTGTCTGACTGAAATACATTTGTAATGTTCACCAACTTGACATATAGTGTGTCTGAAGACATCACTCAAACTCTTTTTCTGTTTAAATATTGTATGTTCTGAATCTCTGATTTGTTTGGGGGGGTTGACATTGCTAACCTGGCTGTTTGAATGAGGAAGCAAAACAAGTTTGATGCTGAACTCAGTAGCTGAATATCTGTTATCCCTTCAGAGTCGATGGCTTTTTCTTCTGTATTTCTCTCACCTGGTCTCTCTGTGTATTAAAGCTTGTAAAACCTCAGCCCTGTAATGCACAATCAGGACAACCTGCAGAACATTCATTCTGTGGGGGTGTCATGAATGTAGAAAAAGAGAATTATAATAAACTTCATTTTAGACACTATATAACTGTTCTTTGACGTCTTGTAGATAAGGACAAAAAGAATAAAGGCTTTAAGTATGATACAAAATATATTATTTGCATTATTTACAAAAAATGCCCCACTGGTTTGGCATGAAAACAGCACCTGTCTGCAATGAGGCAGAGAGCCACATCACAGGTCTGACATTTCCATGGGTGTATTGCCCTTTTTGTCTTGTTTCCTGCAGTGAACGGACTTCCTCCTTCCATGTGAGGCCCATTTGTCGGTCTTAGCTTGCATAAAATGGTCATCTAGGCATTATTTATTGCATTTTATGGCTGATTTTCCAATAATCGCAATCATTCAAGGCAAGCCATCTTGATGTAAATGCAGACTTTTTGGCACATCATGTGACGGCACACGGGTCTCCTACTGGGCCATGGATTTCAAGGCTGGATTACTCTGAGTCTGGGTGAGCTATGGACACACCGGAGAGCATCACATTTATTTCTATTATGTCACTAACCTTTGGCATTCCGCAGATATCCTTGATGAAGTAAAACATAACCCCGGCCATCATACACGATGGACCTAACTTCAGAGGGTTAATGCTAAAGCAAAACTTACATATAGCTCCTTTAAAGAGATACGCCAACATTTTTTTTCCCGTGTCTTACCTCACACCCCAGTCCATGACCAGCAGATAGACACCATGCTTCCGACTGTGCGTGCAGTAACAAGGGAGATACGGGCAGAGCTGGCGCACCGCTAATTAGCTTAGCTCAAACACTGGAAGTGCATAGGTAGTGTTAGCCTGAACCCTCCGTTTTGACCGATCTCGTCCCGTTACCGGCATTTGACGGCTCAAGATGCCTTACCAGAGAGGTTTGTCAGTTCTGAGACGAAGATCGGCCTGCCGGTTTCCGTTTAGAGTTGCTGAAGAGTTTCTCTGATGACTTTAGGTGGAGGCAGGCTAACACTACCTATACACTTCCAGCGTTTGAGCTAAGCTAATTACGGGCGATACGGCTCTATCTCCCTTGTTGCTGCACGCACAGTCGAAAGGATGGTGTCTATACGCTTGTCATGGACTTGGGAGTGAGGCAAGAAACGAAAAGAAAAAGTTGGCATACCCCTTTAAAGAAACAAAGAGAGAGAGAGACAGAGAGTGTGAGTGTGTGTGTGTGTGTGTTTACCTGGTGGAGGCGGGGCTGGTGGAGTGGGTCCCTTCACACTGGTGGATCTCTGGGCGATCCTTTCCAACGTCTCAGCCACATCCTCATAGAATCCAGGTGGGTGGTCTACAGGGACATTTACCACAACATCACAAGTGACATCACATATAAGCTGTCAATCAACTGTAGCTGTGTGTGTGTGTGTGTGTGTGTGTGTGTGTGTGTGTGTGTGTGTGTGTGTGTGTGTGTGTGTGTGTGTGTGTGTGTGTGTGTGTGTGTGTGTGTTCACATGCAGATAAAACACAGGTTGTTTAGTCCACATCATCATGTGCAGACTGAAACACATCCACAGGTCCAGTGGAGTGGGAGGTGTGTGAGTGGAGCATCTTACTGGGAGAGATGGGGGGTTCAGGCTGCGCCTCTTTGCTGATTTGTAGTGTGGAGGGTCTCTTAGGTCCATGCCCGTCTTTGTCCTTCTCAAACTTCAACTTGAAGAACTTTGAGAGCCTTTTTTTCAACTTCTTCCTGCTCATCCTCTTCTGTTTCTTCTCGCCATCATCGTCCTCTGATGAAGAGGAGGGGGAGATGACATCCTCCTGTGGAGACAGCAGATTGAGCTCAGCATCCATATATGAACAACCACCACACTGACCCTGACCTGTTCACAGTGACTGAATGAAGAGAGGTAGTCAAATGGCATAGAAGTTCATTTAAACATTTCAAAATAAAAGCCAGGTGGCTAATTATGCAAGCACGACCAGACAGACAGTTTTTTTTATTATGCATTTAGTTCTCTGACATGTTCTTGGGACAAACCCACGGATTGAAAATCAACCTATATTATATTATTATATGTACTAATGTTTATTTTGCTCTTCGTCTCCATCAGTGACATACTGTACAAGCTGACTCCTACAGATGTGATAATGATCAAAACAGCTGTGGCAGATTCATTTGTCCGCTACGCCACATCTGACTGAAGATTTCAGAATAAAAGCTGCAGTGTCGGCTACAACCAACAATAGCTTGATCTGGCTTGATCATGTAGCAGATGATCAAGCTGTGTTGTGGTGACAGTGGAGACCTCTGCTGGTAACTCCCTTACTCAACACTATGTGGGAAGCACCAGACAGTGTGTTTCCACATGTTGATTCATAAAACTCTTTATTCCAATATACAAGGAAGTAATACACTGCCCGTCCAAAAAAAAAAAAGTCACCACTTTGATTCAACTAAGCTAATAGGTCAGAGCCTTCCATTGGATAATTACTGCATGGATGATTATGTTTCAGCTGGAAACAACTTATCTAACCCAAACCGATGCAGTCTCATTTCTTAGACAGCCATGTCAGAAGACACATCCTGTGGTCGTGGACCACAGATGTTAATCTGTTTCAGAAGGGTCAAATTATTGACTCTGGAATCAGCTACCTGACTATCTGAAAAAAAATTATTTATTTAACATCATTTAAAATGGCTGTTTTGCATTATTCTTTCATGTATTTCTTTTTCTTTTTTCCCTATATTCACTGTATAATCACTAACCTTTTTCTACTTATTTTTCGTTATCATCTTATCATTTACTTATTCCTTATTTTCTTGTCTTTACTTGTAACAAATTTGGTTTTTGAATATGTTCTTCATAGGTGAGGTTTGGGTTTCATACATCCCAATCATAATTATTGTTCATACTATTTTAAATGATATGTTCGTGCAAAATAAAAAAAATTGGAAGGATAATGGGGAACCATCATCTTCAAAGAAGAGCCCAGACCTTAACCCCATTTAGAATCTTTGAAAAATGAATGCAACTCTGGACGGGAATAAATGTTGTGACATTGCAGAAGCTTATTGAAACGATGCCACAGCAAATGTGTGCTGTAATCAAAGCTACAGTAAAGGCGGTCCAACGAAATGTTAGAGCGTGTGACTTTGTTTTCGGACAGGCAGTGTATATAACTGATAAGATATGTACAAAAAAGCAGCCATGTAATGTTACACTATCATAGAATGACCACTCTATCCTCTTGGATTCATTTTGAAATATTTACCATTGCTCCCACATCACTCACCTCTCTTCATTCAAAAGCTGAATAGCTACTTTTTTCATTTTTGGTTTTAAAACAAAAAAACAAAAAGGTATACAGACTAAAAGAGGAGCATTGACTGAACTGCAATGTGTTCAGGTTCTGGACTGTGACTGTGAATAGATCTCTGTCTCAAAGAAACCACTGAGTTGTGATCAGCAGGTGGCAGAGTGACTTCCTGCTCTGGACTTGAGCCCAACAGCGACATCATCCCCTCCTTTGTCCGTGCACCTTGTGGTGGCGTCTGACGCTCCACCGATAGAGGAACAAAAACTGCTGGATTTTGTAAAAGCCCAATACACCAAGCCACACCACACACACGCTCCCCTTACTTCTGCTTGCTCTCTGGGCAGTGTCAGTCTCGCCGAGCTGTTCCGGTCCAACGAATTCTTGGGGTCTTTGGCAGAGGCGCGGGAGGTGTTGCGTCGAGGCAGCTGCTTGATGAAGTCTTTGAATCCGGACTTCTTCTCATCTGATGAACTGACATCGCTCTGAGAGTCCCTTCCATCCTTTATCTTTATTTGCGGTATGCAGCTGGAACAGGAAATCAAATGACAATGAACAGCAGCTCCAGATACAACAGAAAAACACCTGTTTCTGTTATCCTTTTAAAGGGATAGTTCAACATTTTGGCAAATTTGGCACATCTCTGAGAGAATCAAACATGATGCATGATAAAGAATCTGCAGGCTGCCTCATCCAGGTCAGTGGTGCATTCAAGGGGGTTGTAATCCGAATGTAGACTGAATATAGAGTTACAACTTTAAAGGGATAGTTCAACATTTTGGCAAATTGGCCCATTACCATAATCCCTATAGTCAAGCTGTTTTTAGAATGGTGGAGCAGAGCCACGAGCTGCTCAGAGTTATGCTACGGAGGCTAATGGAATTTCTTTGTTTCCCTCATCAAACACACAATCCAACAACTCCAAAACACTCTCTGATGGACAAGTTGTGACCTGCACATTCACCACGCTATGAGATAATAACAGAACGTTACGAGACAGAGTTGTTTTAGCAGAGACTGCTTGCTGAAAAACTGTCCCTGAAGGCAACGGGTATCAGCGGTATTTGCACGAATTTGCCTCTAAAACAACTCTGTGTGGTAACGTTGTGTTATTATCTCATATCGTGGTGAATGTGCAGCTCACAACTTGTCCACCAGAGTGTTTTGGAGTTGTTGGATTGTGTATTTGATGAGTTTGATGAGGGAAACAAAGAAATTCCATTAGCCTCCGTAGCGTAGCTCTGAGCAGCTCGCGGCTCTGCTCCGCCGTTCTAAAAACAGCTTACACCGACAAATAAAGGTAACGAACCTACTGCTATGACTATGGCTATGATTATGGCAATGGGCCAATTTGCCAAAATGTTGAACTATCCCTTTAAAAGTAAGTTCTAACTCCATATTCAGTCTACAGCCCCTTGAATGCACCACTGACCTGGATGAGGCAGCCTGCAGTTCTTTATCATGCATCATGTTTGTTTTTCTCACAGACAGATGTGTATCACATGGATGCTTCCATGGTATTTGTAGTGTAACAGGTTTGTCATGTAGTTTCAGTCTGTTTGCCATTTCATACCTGATCATTATTAATGTGGTTGTGTTAATGTCACGTGAGCTGCTGCTGGCTCGCACAGGTAAACAACTAACTAGATCCATTACTCCAGTTTGCAACATAAACAGTACCTGAATTTGTTGAAGTCTCTGTAAGCCCCTCCTACTCTGCCCGGACGTTCCTTCACGGGTGTGGAGAGGGACCGATGGAGGAAAGCCTGGAGGACGAGACGAGCCTCGGCCTTGACCTCTAGCAGAGAGATGGAGGAGACGGAAGAGACGGAGGAGGCAGAGTGACAGCGTCCTGCAGACTCTGACATCGCTGAAATAAAGAGAGAGATGGAGGACAGGTCAAAACCGGTCTCTTATTCTGAAAAATAACCTCAAATGATAGACAGGCCAAGGCTCATTGATACACATGGGCAAGGCAAGGCAAGGCAATTGTATTTGTATAGCCCGTTTTTACAGAGAAACCTCAGGGTGAGCAACAGAGGAGGGATCCCTCACCCAGGACGGACAGACGTGCAATAGATGTTGTTACAGACAAGAAGACAGTTTATAGTTAATGATACAGAATATGGGAGAGAAGGCTGGCCCATGTCAAATTCCTACGGTGAACAGGTATAAGCCTCTAATATCACCTTTTTAAACAAATTGTGTGACTAGTGGGTCATAGTAAGTAAAGTAAATTACACAAAGAGTCTGTTAACTGTTAGTTAGCATGTTAGTTAGCTGTTAAGGCCATAGGGTCACTCCGCCGACTGACACAGCTCAGTCTTATTTTCCGCTGTTATTCCCATATTATTAAAATACATTAATTTCATCCACCATAACCTCAAGCTCCTGCATTGAAAAGTTATCTGCATCTCTGTTTGTCTTTCTCCATGGTTAGTGAGTGACTGATGGTTAAGACGTAAACTATATACTGTATATGCTGTTTGTTGTTGCGTGCAATGCAATGCAGTGACGTATTTTAAGAAGTTGTTAAGTAGGAAAAATAAGAAATTCATAAGAAATGACTGTTCTTAAGAAAATATTGAGGAATTGCACTTAAGAACTTTCTTATGAACTTATTAATTTTTTTCTTAAGACATTTCTTAAGATTTTTCTTAAGAACATATTGGTGAATCCGGCCCCTGGGTTATCAGGTCTGATTGTAAAAACTGAAAAACACATTTATGGTTAACCTGACTGTTTTAGTCCTTCTAGTGAAGAATATACAGTATAACAAGGAAGTGAAACCAAATAAATGAAGTAATAGGACAAAAGTGAAAATGGAACACACACACACACACACACACATTCCTGACTAATCCAGTCAGGCCACATTCCCGCTCCTTTTGTCACACACACACACAACATCCAAGAATCCAATCCAAATAACAGCGGCTGGTTTCAGAGCAACACAATAATATGACGTACAGAAATGATTTTATGAGGTAAACACTGTGGATCGTCACCATAATGTCACACACAGGGTCACAGATAGTGTTTAGATCCGTAGTGGTCTCACCAACAGGAGGGACAATTAGAGTGAAACTATTCAGATGTCAGAGCTGCATTTGTTTTTTATTCATTCTGAATCATGCCAGTGTCTCACAGAGCACGAGAAATACCGTGAGATCCACATCCACGTCTCATGTGTCAGGGATGGTTCCACAATGCACACATCAATACACACCAGCACCCACATTTGGAGAAGTAGACGGGGAATGGAAAGAGGATCTGAGCAGATTCAATAAGGGCATATACACACACTCCACACTGACACACTTATTATTATAGTTATAAATGGCGGTCAGTCAGTCATTGGGGCGGACTGTGAGATGAAGTGGTGAAGGTGCTCAGGTCATGAGCACAGAGAGCAGTCATCCACCAAATGTTCTGACTGGCCCACCCGCTCCTTCTGCTTCATCCCAGAATAACTAAAACATATAGTTAAATGATTTTAAGCATGCCACATTAAGGTGTTCAGAAATGACCGTTTGTCCTGTTTGTCGCGCCTCCTTCCACGAGTTTACTCGAGTAAGGAAAACTAATTTGACTGGTCGTTATCGAGCGGGCGGGATATTCAAAACTTGGGGCGAGACCGAGCTCGGTGTGTGTGTGTGTGTTTCAGACGTTTGATTGACGGATGACAGATCCAATATCAGTGGCTGATGAATCGTGAGCAGCGTGACGCATAATTTGTGTGCCTTCATTATCCAATGCGGAAAAAAAATACCACATTTTCATCCTAGATTTACTCGAAAATATAATTTTGCACAAAGTTTGGCCTACATCGTCTGATAGATGAGTTATTACACTAATGTTAAGACCCACAGTGGACTCAAATATAATTTTCTTTTCTGTACAGCTTTAAAATCAGTTAAGTTCATTTACATCTGATTAATTGTTCTGATCATGTAAACAAACCAGAACACATTCACTATCATTTAGATCCAGATCCCTGCAGCTGCACCAGCAGAGCCCCCAGCTTTACAGCTCAGAGGGGCAATTACATTTCTTTCAGTGATATAATCAATCACTTCTGTGTACATATAAATGTCACAAATCAGCATAAAAAAACAAAAAGAAAAAACAAATATTGCTTTTTATTGCTTTGTATTTATTATTTGTGCTCTTTATTCTTTTCATTATCTGCTGCTCTAATACTGGAAACGTCCTCACTGTGACACATAAGAAGGAATATCTTATCTAATCTTATGCAAATAGAAAATGCATAGCCTGTAGAGTAGAAAACACAGATACCTTAAGTCCTCCAGTGGAACTGTGTGTCATTAGGTTATGTAACTTCAGCCTAAAGGTTTCAGACAGGGCCGCTGCTGGCCAAATTGGGGCCCTGAGCAAAATTTTATTTGGAGGCCCTCCCCCGGCCGACATACAGTATAGGCTAGTTACAAAATGACTGTATAATGGCATTTAATTTGACAACATTTATTACTAAGAACAAACCAAATAAAAATAGCTGCTTAAAACCAAATTCGGGGCAGTGCGTGGCGCAGTGGTTAAAGCAGCCGCCCCATGTAGGCTAGAGGCTACAGTCCTCAACGCAGGCGTCCCAAGTTCGAATCCCGCGTCGGGCAGACCTTTCCTGCATGTCATTCCCCCTCTCTCTGCCTCCCCCTTTCCTGTCTGTCTCACTGTGTACTATCCAAAAAATATACTTAAAAAAAAAATTCAATCAATAAATTCGAGTCAGAAATGGTTTAAAAAAATCTGAAAGTTTCAGATAACATACAAATAGCCTACAACATGTTATAGCTGACAGTCCTACAGAACAATCACAGGACCCCATAACAAGCTGTGTGAAGTGTGGCAGTCAACGTCTCTAATGCCCCCCCACCCCCACCCCCACCCCCCCCCCACATAAAGCTCCAGTCCAGTCCACTCTGCAGCTGTGTGAGCCTGATAATGAAACACCCACAACAACTGGACGAGATGTAGCCTCTGATAACCAGACTGTAGCTACACGGGCCATGGAACCACCAGGTCCTGGTCCTGGTCCTGGTCCTGGTCCAGAAGGACACCGGCTGATTAGACTGAGAACAGGTCTAGTCCAGCTGTGGAGACTTGGACTTCACACTGAGCAGCCACATCTGGAGCCACTAGTAGCCTAGGCTACTCACCACACAGCTGGGATGTTGCTACGGTCCCATCACTGATCACTGATCACTGATCAGTCTGTATAAACTCCTGCCTGCCTCAGCTACAGACCAGCTACAGACCAGCTACAGCCCCCCCCCCCCCCGCCGGGAGGGACGCTCCAGTCACCAGGAAGCGCGAGCCACAATAACAAACAACTAGAGGAGACACACACAGCCGATACACAGCCTACACCGCCGGGCTACAGTAACACAGCAGAAACCGATCTGAGGTCAGTTTCAGTGGGAGCAGCAGCCTAGGAAATGAAAGGACCAGCCGGGTCCTGGAGGGACTGCCCTGCCCGGACTAAAGTTTACAGCGCGGAGGAAGACGGAGGAACAGACACACTACAGCCGACACGGAGCAGCGATCACCAGACAGACCATAATATCCTACCTCTGTGTGTGTGCGCGGCCCGACCCGTCCGGCACCGAGTTCCACGTCCTTTATTATTCCCCTGTATCTCTGACTATCTCCCTCTCTCTCTCTCGGTGTGAATGTGCAGCGCGATCTCAGTGGGAGGAGCTAAGAGCCTACGTGACGTCATAGCCTAGGTTTCATACCGGCACTGATTTGACCGGAAACACGTCACGTATTTTTACGCCTCATAATCAAACAAAAGTTAAACTCATGTAAACCTGACGTGTTCATCTAATACTCACACAACAGCAAGATCAATATGATATGAAAAATGAGGCAGAATAAAACTACAAATCATCAAGCCTCATAATAGGCTATAATCTATTATCTAGGCCTGTAATGTTTTTATATGAAGCAGCCACAGAGAAAAAAACACAAGTCCAAACCAGTGATGGTTAAAAAACTGCTGGCTTCTAAATATAGGCCGGTGACATCATGGTGCTGTTTGTGGAGTTCAGATCCTCGGCCCCTCAGTGAGGTCAGGGTGGGTGGGGAGTGGTTCTGCAGTGAGCTGGGACCTGCAGAGGTTTCCTGTATGAACACATGTGTGTTCATGTCAAGTCATGTTTGGAAGGATTCAAGAAGAAGACTGATGTTGCTTCATTCTTTTAACCACCTTCTGTTTCTGACTGATGAACACACACAAAGGCATCTGTCTGTCTTGCTTTTTTCCTTTTTTTCTTTTCAACTGCGTCTGGTTTGCCCTCACAGCCTATAGAATGGAGCAAATTTTCTCTGTGCAACAACTTTATTGCTATATCTATAAAGGTTTTGTCTAAAAAATAAAAAAAAAACCTCTTTTTGCTACCAGCAAAAGCAGAACATTCTGAGCCAGCCACTGGTTCATATCATCTAAGCACTTTGAGAGAGAGCTTAGTGCAACTGCATATCGTCAGCATAGCAGTGACAAATGAAGGTTGTGACGAGCAAAATATATTTATTTTAGTTTATTTCTTGACATGTCACCTCATTGTATAATAGAAATTACATCACACATAAATACAACAGACAAGGCTTTTAAACAAAAAGTAAATAAAGAAAATGTATTCAATGGTCTTTCTTTATTTTTATTTAATTCACTTACATTGTAGTATAGATTCATTCCGAAGACTGTCTGTTCTATATTGTATTGTGTTTCAGTTATACTGTATTGTGTATTGTATTCTGTAATGTTTTTATGCTATGGACTCTTGGAAGAATTGCCCAACTGGGCTAAAAGAGATCCAAATAAACAAACAAACAAAACATAAAAACTACAGGAACACATATGGAACTAGAAAAAGATAGCATTTCCTGCAGAAAATGCGTGTGAATGCTGAAAGCAGCTGAACGCTGTTGCTGAAGCAATGCTGAATGAGTTGAAGAAATTGTTGAATCAATGCTAAATTAGTTGACGAAACTGCTAAAGCAATGTTGAAAAGACTAATGCTAGAGTAGAGTAGAGTAGAGTAGAGAGTAGAGGAATACTTTATTCATCCCTAGGAGGGAAAAAGCTGAAACATATAACTTGTAGTGTGAGATGAATGCCTTTTTAAAGGTAAAAAGCAGTAGAAATGCTAAAGGGAGAAGAAAACATTGAAATTCTGCATGTTTAAATGTAATGGTTAAATAGTTGAAATCTGCAGCTAACCTGACAGGAAGGACAACTGATGAACCAGTACTAACATAGCCGAAGCAATGGCTGAGAATATATTTAAAAGTAGAAGATGTGAGACTTTGTATGAAATGGCTGGAAATTACTTGAATTGTCAAAGAAGAGTTTGAAAAATTCCTGAATTAGGAAAAAAGTTAATGCCTACTGAAATACTTTGTAAACTGACAGCAGAAGAACATTGTTGAAGAATATAGATCGAGCATTAGCTGAGGAGTAGAACATGTAAACAGCGGGTTTAATGGTGTGAAATGGTTGAGAAGAGCCTCAGTAGTTTAGGATACGTGTAAAACAATGTGTTCAACATGACCAAAATGGGGAAATGTGTATTTTCAGTTTAAATAGCTAAAGAACAAAATTAACAGCAACGAGTCCATTAACTACAACAGGAAGATAGAGAGGTACATACAAAACAGTCAGACAACTGTAGGAAAAGTGTGTGTGTGTGTGTGTGTGTGAGGAAGATATACAAAAAGTTCTGACCTGACAACTGTATGAAATGTGTGTGTGTTGGACGTGTGTGTCTGTTTGTGTATGGTTAGTGTGTGTCCATTTGTTTGTGTGTTTGTTGTGTGTGCATGTGTGTCTGTTTGTGTGTAATTGTGTAAATTGTGTATGTGTTTGGTAAGTGGTTGTATGTTTGTTGGGTGTGTGTGTGGTAGTTAGTGTGTGTCCATTTATGTGTGTGTGTGTGTGTTGGATGTGTGTGTATGGTGAGTGTGTGTCCATTTGTGTGTGTGCGTGTGTGTGTGTGTGTGTGTGTGTGTGTGTGTGTGTGTAGTAGTTAGTGTGTGTCCATTTGTGTGTGTGTGTGTTGGATGTGTATGCATGGTGAGTGTGTGTCCATTTGTGTGTGTGTGTGTGTGTGTTGTATGTGTGTGTATGGTGAGTGTGTGTCCATTTGTGTGTGTGTGTGTGTGTGTGTGTGTGTGTGTGTGTGTGTGTGTGTGTGTGTGTGGTAGTTAGTGTGTGTCCATTTGTGTGTGTGTGTGTGTATGACCGACAGTCAGACAGAGAGAATATGTGCGTTGCCATGGTGACGTTGCCATGGTGAGGTTACCATGGTGAGGTTGCCATGTTGAGGTTACCATGTAACTGTTGGCTGGTGGCTTTAAGGTATGGTGGCAGCTTTAACCATAGGCTTTAACTGCTCTGTGACACCCTCAAACAGATCTAATGTACGACAAATCTGTACTTAGTACGAGCAAAAGGTTTACATTTTCCGAACCATAAGACCTTGCTGAGCGCGTCCGTGTCACTTTGGTGTTTCTAGAGTAAAAATTGTTGATTGTGTCGCAGGTTGGAAACTTTGAGACGTTTAGAAAATCAGCGCCTACTTTTGAATGGGAGTCAATGAGAGGAGAGAGGGAACTGGCTGCACTCGGAGGCTCCCAGTTTAAATTGTGTTCGTCTCTCTGGTTTTTTGAGCACATGAAGAGATCAAGGATGAGCTTGTCTACAAACGTGGCCGAAATTATGTGTGTAGAGTGTAATCTGTGGCCGTGCTGACAGGATAGAGAGAAAAATGTGAGAGGATTTTTAGACCCTCTGTCACTCTGCCAACTGCCAACGTCCGAACATTCCGTCCCATTGACTTTCATGTTAAATCTGAATTTTGTCAGAAATTTTAATGATTTTAAAACTATACATATATCTGAAACTGTTGAAGATATCAATAAGCTGAGATATAGCTGAATAGTTGAAAGGTTTGTGAACAGTTTAAAAGTTGAATGAAGTCTGTAGCTGAAAGTATGCTGAAGCTATTAGAGGCTGAATGAAGCAGAAGATTTGAAGAGTTTGAAGACTGTTTCAATGTATTCCTATGGGAGAAAAATTGCAGAAAAAGTTAAATATTTTAAAAAGTATAAATAGTTGAAAAGATAAAAATCATAGCCTAAATGTCCTGAAAAAGCCGCACGTTTTGATATATGAATTGTTAAAATGGCACAAAGTATGAAGGACTAGTTAAACAGCGAAAAACGGCAGAAGAACCCAGAATAATAAGAATAAAGATTTGAATAACAATACTGTGAATGCTTCCAGCATTCACACTAATTATATAGTTAACGCAAAGTGTTGATTGAAACAAAAGTGTTGTCTGTCACCTAAACCTAAACCCAGTTCAGATGGGCTAAGAAAAAACATTGAATGAGAAGGTGTGTCCAAACCTTTGACTAGTAGTTTAAACCTCCATGTTATGTTATGTTATGTTTCATGTTATTGTTTTTTTCATTCATTCCTATTCATTATCTATTGTATACTAAACCTCATTCTACAGGCCTGTGTCAGATGTAGTGGTGGTAGCACTGCAGTCTGGTTCACTGGTGCAGTTTGCAGCAGGTTCCACTGGAGGTCCCTCTCCACTTCTCAGCTGTGGCCCTCCATCTGCACCACGGCGGGTGCATTTTAAAACAGTCAACAGAGGGATATGCATTTCCATTACGCACACGCACGCGTGCACACATACACACACGCACTTTGATCCTATACTTTTAGTGGAGGCAGCGCTGTCATCTCATTAGTCCATCCTGTGTCAGTACAGCGGGAGGCGGCGTTTCTCCGAGCTGAACCTCCTCATCAATGAATCCTTCCACTGGGACTTGAACCTGTGAGTGAGGTCCCTTTCAAAAGCGAGCTGAACCAGCTGGGCCTTGCGTCTGTGCAGCATACTGCGCCGATGCTCCGAGAACACGTTTTTGAGCGTGGAAAATGAGTTTTCACATACTGCTGTGGAAGCTCCTAAAGTTAGGGCAAGGGTGTATGCTGTGACGACAGTCGGCATAGCCTGGAGACCACAGTTGAATGTGCGAAGGATGTTGGCTATTGTCCATTTTCCATCTTCGGGGGGGACCGGGGTGTCGGTCATTTTCTTCGCCAAGAACTCACGGGCCACAGCATATTCAGATTCAACCACATCAGCTCCAGCTAATTCCAGTAGAGGGGTTACCTTTGATGGGTCCAGGAAATTATTCTGGGCCTTTGGATCCAGAGCAGCCAGTGCACCAATGAGCTCGCTACTGCGCTCTCCAAAACGCGCATCCATCTCTCCTTGCACAGCATCGATAACACTGTAAAATAACCTCTTGAACTCGGTCTTTTCGTCTATGTCACTCTGTGCTTGCCCAATTGTTTCTTCAACTGCAAATTCACGGAGGTTCTTGTTAACTGTGCGTCTTCTCTTGCTTGGACCGGGGCCGGTCACTGGCACAGCCTCGCTGGCCGTGGCTGGAGGAGCGCAGAGATCCCATAGCGCAGAAAATTCATTTTCTGTGCGCAGTGTCTTCACACAGTCAGAAGCGCTGTTCACAAGTGTCACTGCAGTGAACAAGTCCATATCTTTGGCTTGTAGTAGTTTGTTTGGCGGCTCGAAAAGTGACAACAGTTTCATGACAAGGTGCGCAATGAACAGAAAACTGTGCTGCGTAATGGCACGAAGCAGCCCCGTAGCCACGATGCGCACCTCCGCTCCAAGGCCTCGTGTGTTCTCCACCTCGGTCAGTAATGTGAATATGTCCTGAAAACTCTTCACCACAACTTTGACCGTTGCCAAGTGGCCAGTCCATCTCTGGTCCAAGAGACGTTTCAGGGTCTCGCCTTTGTACAACATAGCGACGGTTGGCTTCCTGATGAAGTTGTACAGCATGTTGCATACTCCAAAAAAATCCTCCACATCTGCTTCACTGGACATAGCGTGAATCACAACCAGATGAAGCTGGTGATTAAAGCAGTGAATATATGGTATTTTGCGATCCAGCTTGTTTTGGAGCAATTTCTGCACACCACCATGCCTGCCAGACATGAGTGATGCGCCATCATAAACCTGGCTGAGGATTTTGTCTGTGCTGAGTCCGGCGCTGGTGAGCTCATCAATGATCACACCTGTCAGAGTCTCTGCATCACCTTTCTCAGACGTGGCCATCACCAAAAGGCGCTCACACACACCACAGTTTTCGTCAACAAAACGCACCACTATGGAGATATTTTCTTGGCCTAAAGGACCCCGTGTGCCATCCACTTTAATTGAATACCAGCCATCCCCGACTTGTCTCACTATTTCCTCTGTCACAAGTTTGCTCATCATTTCGATTATTTCGTTTTGTATCTGTGGGCTGGTATAGCGTGCATTTTGTGGGATTGTTTTTGTAATCCTCGTCAGTTCTGCGTCTTTGCGCATGGAGTACTCGAAAAGAGACAAGAACAGTCCCTTGGAGCTATTGTCATCTTGCACACTGGCAAAACCAGCATCATTTCCACGTAACGGCAGTTGATTCACCACTAAAAACTCCATCATATCAATTATGGCTGACATGTAGTATCTGTTGCGAGCCAGTTGCTCTGAATTTAAGAGAGTGGAAATCTCTTTTCCTGTTTCTCTACGTTTTTCAGAATCCCTCCACATTGCTTCACAGGCTAAATGTTCCTTTGAGGCCACATGCTTATTTAAGCCCTTGCCTGTTTCAATGGCATGTTTCCAGTCATTAAATCCCTTCATGGAGAAGGTCGCGTCTGATGATGATCTGAATTTTCTGCAGGCATAACAAAATGCTGCGTCCTTTTCTACGGAATACTCAAGCCAGTCCCTGTTCAAATACCAGCTAGAGGAAAATGATCGTTTTTTTGAGCCAAACATTTTGACAGGGTATTTTTTCAAGACAACCTGTTTGGGGTTGTCTGTGCCGAGGTCACTCACAGATGCAACAGGCAGCTGTGGCCCCAATACTGCCCCAGTCGCGGGTGCACGTGACCTGCTGCTGGTAGCCTCCACTCTGTGGCTGCTGCCGGGGTCGGGCTCTGCGGAGCTGCTAGCAACGGGCTCTGGCTCAGACTGTTGTCCTTCTCCGTTGGCAACATCAGGAGGTGCTGGTTGATGTGATCTTGTAGAGGTGACCGTCGGTGGATTTTTAAACCACTTTCGTATATCCATGCTGTGTGATCACACGTGTTCAGTGCATGCCAAGCCAAGTAAGGATGTAAACAATTCAATTAATTGCAGTTAATCCTTTTCTAGGAGTGTTTTGTGAAATGTAAACAAGCAAAGCCGACATAACGTAGCGGGATCTCTATTTAAATGTGTGCGCAGCGCAATGAGCACACAGGGGAGAGAGGAGGTGAAAAGAGACAACAACACTGTTAGCTGTCGTATACTGGCCTCAGCCTGTACCATCACTAAAACACAGACCAGTGTGTAACGAGTCAAAAAGCCGCCGTCACTGAGCTGCCGTGTACGGCAGGATACTAAACCGACGCGGATCCGGTGTGTTTATCAAAGCTTGGTCGCCGTGCTGAGACACCGGGTCGGTTTGAGCTGCGTTCAGGCTGCTTTAAAACTCCTCAGGCAGCTCAGTGTCGGCGGCTTTTTGACTCGTTACACACTGGTCTGTGTTTTAGCGATGGTACAGGCTGAGGCCAGTATACAGCAGCAGAAATGAAATTCACTTAACAGTAAAAAAACAACAACAACAAAAAAAAAAAACTGTGGGTTTCTTGATCTACGACCAACTCCAATCTGTCACATGAATCCCTCACTGTGAGCAGGTAGCAGGAAAACTATCGACTGTAAGTTCCACTGCTCAGTTTTTGATCCTGTATGTCAGTTGGATGACGACGGGCCGGTCGCCGCCGCCGGGCCACGAGCTCTGCGTCTTCCCGGCCGACAGCACCGACTTGAAGCCCGAGTTCCCGCCCTCGCCGGGCGTCTGCTCGCCGTTGGACGACTCCTGCAGCACCGGCGCCTCCTTCTCCTGCGGCTCCTCCGCGGCGCGCTCCGCGATGTCGGTGAGGAAGAGGAGGAGGAGGAGGAGGCCGTCCTCGCTCGCACTGCTCCGGATCAACCTGCAGAGGAGACGAGAGAGTACCGTTACCGAGGCAACGACCTCTGACCCCCCAGGCTCCTGTTACCCAGAAAGTCACCGTTAAATCCCCAGTCTGTGGTCAGTTTATCCAGATACCGCCTGTTAGGATTTGCTTTAGGAGTGACCAAGAGCTAACAGGCTACATCCATGGTCGGGCTAGTCCCATGCTGCCACCTACTGAACTGATTGCAGGCCCACTCCTTCGCCATCCCACTGGAGATAACATAGTTGGGTCATTTACAGAAGTTCTGTGACCGTGGAGAGCGAAGGTTCGTTTCTCACTGGATTTGTTATCTATGAAGGTTAAATAGAAAATTTAGCTAGGGTGCCCCGCCCAAAAATGTGGGGAATTTTTTTGAGAGCCCTAAATCCAAAATGGCTACCGTCCGCCAAGCTGGAAATGATCTTTTCAATGGTTTGGCCCACAGTGCTGCATAATACATGGTTTCTATGACTATTTGGGTCAAGAAGTTCATAAATGATGTAGATTTATTGATTTGATCTATTTTTGACCTTCAAATTCAAGATGGACGCCAATTTTTGGCCCTTTAAATGGCAATTTTTCAAAATCGTCATAGAGCCTCAATATTAGGCTCAAATGAAAGCTCTGCTCATACTGAGTTCAGTTTAGGACAGTAAAATTACAAGTAGGCCACACAGAAGTCATCTCAAAGGTCAAAAAGATCAAGGTTTGTGGTGAGAAACAAACTTTGCTGATGTTCTTTTCCATTAGTTACCTGAACTGTGTTGGTCAGTGGTCCCATCAATTCATTATGAACCAGGAAATCATTTTACACTTCTCAATAGCATAAAATATCTCTAAAGTTGTCTTCTGCAGTGATTCAACAAAGCTTACCTTACTCTTTAATAATACCACACTCAATCAATGCTAGTGAGTCGGGCGGCTTGTCGGATCCGAGCTTCAGCACCCATGTGTCGGGCCACATCGGGTTTCAATCAATGCGGGGATAAACTTTGCACACAAGTCCTCCAAGCAAAATTTTAATTTGGGGCCCACTATTACTGCCAATAATACTGATTATTGATTATTTACACACCTACTACAAACTTATTTAATTTTTCTAATCAGTCATCATCCTAGCCTACCTTCTTTTTACACATCTAGCCTATGTTTTTTTCTTTTAAATCAGAAATGGTACCAAATTCAGCTGAATGTGCAGCCTGGGGTTGATTTACACTTAGGCTAAGTGTGATGCTATGAACTAGGCCTACAAAAAGTAACAAAATAAACCAGTATACAATGCATTTGCTGCAAACACGTCATCTGCTTTTTAATCTTTGGTTTAAAATAAACTGCACAAGTGCACAAATGTCAAACAACAACTTGAAGTGCAACAACAACAACTAAGGGTAATTGTAATCATGCAGGATTTCTGCAGGGATCGACAGAAGTTACGCACTACAGATTTTAAAAAGTGAATTGTATTTTGGGGTCCCAGTGGGCATGGGTGTTAAGTTTGCTTATGCTTTGGGCTGGCTCTGTCTGCAAGCATAACTAAACGATCACAAGTGGCTTAAGGGTCAACAGGTAGATCACAGAAAAAAAAAAAAAAAAAAAAAAAAAAACGGTGGCGGCCGCTGGCTGTCCTGGACTACCGGCAGTTCTGTGATTCTGCAGAATACACAGATGGCCTGTCCGCCCCTGCCCCTGACCAATATTCATTCATTCACTCATTCTCTAGACTGCTTATCCTGCACTAAGGTTGCAGGTGAGCTGGAGCCTTCAGGCGGGGTACACCCTGGACAGGTCGCCAGTCTATCGCAGGGTTAACAACTGTTCACACTCACACCTATCAGAGTAAGAGTCACCAATTAACCTCACCTGCATGTCTTTGGTCTGTGGGAGGAAGCCAGAGTACCCAGAGAGAACCCACATGCACAGGGAGAACATGCAAACTCCACACAGAGGGGCCCCACGGATATCACCAATATCACCGCAATAAAAGAAATCCTCCTCCTCTTCACTCAGTCACTCCCACCCATTTACAGTATTATCTGTTGTGAGGGATAATACCATGGATTAGCTTTAGTTGTGAAAAAATGTGACCAAGTTTGACATTGCTAACAAACATAAAACCCCCCCCCTACATAGGTGGTTTGCAGGTGACGTCACATGGAACGTCACAACTGCAGATGGGATGGGATGGGATGGCAGGAAGTGTTTTGCCGACAGGATAATGGTTGGAAAATGCCCAAGTTTTGCGCTGCTACGGCTGTACAAACCAGTCAAACCGGGAAAAACAAAAATAATAACAACATTGAGGGAGAAAGAAGTTGTTATCTCAATTATATGACTGAAACATGGCATGTAATTCCCACCAGCCGTGTGGTGTTAACAGCTCGGGGCCGTTCACTGCCTGACGGCGGAGGAAGAGGTGTCATAAGACGACCGAGGCAGATGCAACTTTTCAATGATGCGCCACAAGTCTGAGACGCCCCGCCTGCCTCGGCCGTCTTACTGACCCACCGTCCGTCCGATCCTCCGCCCCGATCCTCCGCCCTTCCTGATCGGCTCCGAGCTGCAAACACCCCACAGGTGAAAGCGGGGCGGTTGGTTTTTGCTCCAGTCCAGTCTCTCCACTCTGCTGGCCTTTTTTTTCACTTTTCCTCAGTGTGTATGGATCACATCCGATATCTTTTTCTATTTTTAGACAATACCTGCTACTTGCAGGCTTACCCAACACTTTTGAGTACTCGCTTTCCATTCATTTCCAATCACCGTTCTCCACTTCCTGCCCCCCATCTGAACTTCACGCGTCATCGGAATCATGTGACTGCACACCACCTATTGGTGCACATAAAATATTACCTGGTTGTGGATTATCATTGAGCTGTTAGATTGACTCCGCCTATGGAATGATGCCAATATGTCATGATTACATGCAAAGCAATTAGCTAGCGGTGATGTTACACAAGCATGACATATTATGGATTTGCACCGTCAACAAAATCGGTCACTTACTAACTTACGTCATTTAATTGCAATATATAGTATGACATGAGCATACACTTACACTGTCGTTACATAATGCGGCCCTAATTTCAGACCCACCAATTAAATCCTGAACACACAGATGTTGAAACAGCCTCTGAGGCCTAGCTCCACAATGACATTATGAATGGCAAAAAGGCTTTTTACATGTTTACCCACTCTTTAAGTTTCCACACGCTTATGTCATTGGAAAATTCCTAGCTGAGACACTTTGAGGAATTGACCCTTCGCGTAAGCCCCGCCCCCTTGGTTACTGTTGCTACGCCGGGCAAGCTTTCACTCCCAGCCATGCTCCTGGCAATATTTGGTATCGATTGCAAAGGAAATATCAGCAAATTTCTGGATAAACTGTTCTGAGATAACAGAGAGAAGAAGTCACAAAGATCATTCAGAGTTTTCAGTGACGTGACTCGCGCAGGAGGATAAAACATCTGTTCAACGACACGACTGGACAATGTACAGAGCAGCAGTAAGGACTGGTCATTTTACCGTCTATCAACCCACCAAGACTTAGGTCATCTCACTGGTTGTCAAACTGCAAGTTTTTGGGCGATTGTGAACCACATACAGCTTTCGCTGCTGTTTTTTTTCTCCCACCGCTGTATCAGTCAGTGAAAGCAGTCCCTGCCTGGAGGATCCCTCGCCTAAAAGCCCAGGTAAAAGCCCTAAAAGCCCAGGTAAATGCCCTAACAGCCCAGGTAAAAGCCCAGGTAAAAGCCTTAAAAGTACAGCTGTCATTTCGGAGGTGAACATATGGTTATCCCCATATTTACACTTGCTCAAGTCGAAAAAAAAGGCCGCTCGTATCTGAACATCTCTATATTGCTGCTGCCGCCACCGTAGTAGCAGCGGCAGCAGCAGCAGCAACAACATCCTTCTCTACAAACAAATGTTTTTCGTCCTAGTCTCAAAATGTGTCCACAAAAGCAAACGTAATGACTCAACTCCCTAAAGCTTGCCAGGCCTATAGTTACAGTTGCTAACGTAGGATTGGACAATAGCCGTTTGTGGGAGGAGTTGGCGAAGGGTCAATTGGGGCTGACTGATTTGGGAATCACTGCAGAAGACAACTTCAGAGATATTTTATGCTATTGAGAAGTGTAAAATGATTTCCTGGTTCATAATGAATTGATGGGACCACTGACCAACACAGTTCAGGTAACTAATGGAAAAGAACATCAACAAAGTTTGTTTCTCACCACAAACCTTGATCTTTTTGACCTTTGAGATGACTTCTGTGTGGCCTACTTGTAATTTTACTGTCGTAAACTGAACTCAGTATGAGCAGAGCTTTCATTTGAGCCTAATATTGAGGCTCTATGACGATTTTGAAAAATTGCCATTTAAAGGGCCAAAAATTGGCATCCATCTTGAATTTGAAGGTCAAAAATAGGTCAAATCAATAAATCTACATCATTTATGAACTTCTTGACCCAAATAGTCATAGAAACCATGTATTATGCAGCACTGTGGGCCAAACCATTGAAAAGATCATTTCCAGCTTGGCGGACGGTAGCCATTTTGGATTTAGGGCTCTCAAAAAATTTCCCCACATTTTTGGGCGGGCCACCCTAGCCAAATTTTCTATTTAACCTTCATAGATAACAAATCCAGTGAGAAACCAACCTTCGCTCTCCACGGTCACAGAACTTCTGTAAATGACCCAACTAACAAGCCAATTAACTTTATCTCAATAACTCCATATAAACGCACAGAAAAATATTTTTGCATGGAGAAATTGTAAAATGATGTAATCTGATAACGTTAATCGACAGTAAAAATGATAGATTTTACCTCTTTCCAATGAGGGGGACCAAGGTTGCAGAATATCCCGTTATGATTGTGCATGACAATCAAAACATGCTGTAACGACAGTCTATGGAGCAAAAACAAAAACGAATAATGAAATATTAAAATCCTCATGAATTAAAGTCGTTTTGATCATTGCTGGTTTAGTTTTAGTTTAGTTTTATTATGGATCCCCATTAGTCCTCACCTTGGTAAGGACTATTCTTCCTGGGGTCCAGACACTCATATATGACTATCAAAACATAATACAATAACTTACAGAATTAGATAAATGACAAACAACAAAATAAAACCAAATAATAAGAATAAAAATATTTTACAAATACAAACCAACTTTGACTTTTCAAAACCTTAAAAAAATTTAAGTTCTTTACTAATAATGGCCTCTTTTATTTTCTTTTTGAATCTCCATTTATTTTCAATGTTGGTCATGTTTGGTGGGAGCCTATTCCAATATGTCACTGCTCTGTACATTACAGTTCTCCTAAGTGCCTCAGCAGGGTAAAATGAGCACTCAATGCATGCCTTGTTGCATAGCCGTGCCTTTCGTTAGTAGTTTGTAGCTGCAACACCAAATTATTATGTTTTCCCACATGATAAATATTAAACAAAAATGTGACCAAACTATAAGCAAATCTTTGTTCTACTGTCATCCAAGACAGCGTTTGATGCATCCCCTCTACCCTACTCCTCCCCGAGCAACGGAGAGCGAGTCGTGCTGCTCTATTCTGTGTGATTTGGAGTTTTTGTAAGTCTTGTTTTGAGGCGCTAGACCATATTATTGGGCAGTAGTCAAGACATGACAATACTAAAGATTGCAATACCAGTTTAACTGCTGAGCCTGACAAAAGATGAGCAGCCCTCCTTATCATTGAAATGGTTTTGCTCATTTTAGATACAACTCTATTAATATGTGTCGACCAAGAAAATGTTTCATCAATTATCACACCCAATAATTTGGCCTCTCTAACCTGTTCAATACTACTACCCTGTATAAATAGATGGAGTTCCGGATTAGATCTTAACATATATCTTGACCCGAACATTATACTCTTAGTTTTAGCAACATTCAGTTTAAGTCTATTCTCACTGACCCAATTAGATACTAGTAGTACCTCCTCTTGCAGTAGTTTGTTCACTAACATTTTCTCCCGGGACATACAATGTAATGTCATCGGCATAGATTTCCATGGCTGCTGTTGTAAGTACATGAGGTAAATCATTAACATAAATTGAGTACAGTAATGGGCCAAGGCAACTACCCCGGGGGGACACCACATTGCACAGTCACCATGTCTGAAATAGACCCATTAAATTGCACACATTGTTGCCTGTTACACAAATAACTTTCCATTAACTTAATAGCACTAAACTCAAATTTATATGCTGATAGCTTCTTTATTAAAGCAGATATCAGTGGAATGTTTTTGTTAATATAAGTCCTAAATAGTCCTATTTTCCGTCAGCAATCACTTACATGAAGTATTTCAGCCTAAACACGAGTCTCTCCGTCACTCTGCTCTGCTGTAACCCGAGGAGAAAATTTTCCTTGTGGGATACAAGTGTTATCCAATGAGGGGAGAGAACGGCATGAAGGGCTGTGTGTGCAGCCAAGGGATGCGCGTGAATGTGGTGACGTAGCACGAGGACCAATTGATGCCTGACAAGGGCGGGGGCTGCTAACTCATGGTGCGTTCAAGGAAACTCGTACTTTGTGTTTTTCCTTCCTGTGAAGTCATACCAGTTCGATCTGGTACGAGTTCACGGGTCGGAAGTTACGAGTGGCCGTTATAGGGAACTTTCACAGACAACAGGACGGTAAAAACACGAGCTACGGGTTACCTGGAACGCTACCAAGTCGTAGTTGTGACTTGAAGCTGTAACTTACGGTTTCAAAAGCCTGCCTTGAACACAGCATTAGCCGAAACGGCCGTGCCACTGATATCTGCTTTAATAGTTTGTGGTCCAAGATATCAAATGCTGCACTAAAATCCAGGAGCACGGCAAGGCAAGGCAAGGCATCTTTATTTATATAGCGCATTTCATACCAAGGCAACTCAATACAAACAAAACACTGGAAACAGAGTTAAAAGCAAGAGCAAATAAAAGTAAAATAAAATAAAATAGATAAAGTTTTAAGTTCTCAGCTATAAGCACATGTAAAGAGAAATGTTTTTAACCTGGATTTAAAAGTGCTCACAGTTGGGGCTGATTTCAGTTCTGCTGGTAGTTTGTTCCATTTGTGAGCAGCATAACAGCTAAATGCTGCTTCACCATGTCTGGTCTGAACTCTGAGCTCCACTATCTGACCTGAGTCAGTAGATCTCAGAGCTCTACTGGGTTTATACTCTACTATGTCATTCATGTATTCTGGGAACAAAGGGAATGGCGTGCTCGACTCTAGTGTAAAAGTAAAACTGGGTGCCGGCTCAAAAATCGAAACTAAGTTGTTGACTAAGTGTTTCATTGATTATCAGCTGGTGTTTTCGAGGGAGGTCCGGGAGGTTATATATATGGGTCACACCCATTCAGCAATCTCACGCTGAAGAAAGCCAAGGGCTGAAACGCGTCCGTCAGGCACTGCTGTGCGTTAAATAAATATTTCAAGTTTATTTTGTGAGTGCTGCCATTTCAGTTTATTCATGTATTCTGGACCTAAACCATTCAGTGATTTGTAAACCAGTAGCAGAACTTTAAAATCTATTCTGTAGCTGACTGGGAGTCAGTGTAAGGTCTTAAGAACCAGGGTGATGTGATCTGATCTCTTTGTTCTGGTTAAAACTCGAGCTGCAGCTGTTTGATGCTTTTTTGGGGGAGTCCAGTCAGAAGACCGTTACAGTAGTCTAGTCTACTGGAGATAAAAGCATGAATCAGCTTCTCCTGATCAGTTTGGGACATAAAACCCTTAATTCTGGATATGTTCTTGAGTTGATAAAAGGCTGATTTGGTGACTGATTTGATATGGCTGTTGAAGGTCAGATCTGAGTCTGAGACGGCACCAACCATTAACTTCCTATCGATATATTTTAAACAGTTGTCAATCATCGATGTTAGAGCCGTGCTCGTGGAATAGCCAGCTCTGTATGCATGTTGGGACTCCGTGTTGATGTTATTTACTTCGAGGTAGTGTTGAATCTGCTTACACATTACTTTCTCCATCAGTTTACTTAATATAGGTAGAATACTCACAGGCCTGCTATTTGGACCAGTGAAGGTCTCTCGACTGTTTTTTAGTATTGGGGAGACCTTTGCAATCTTCCACATCTGTGGGAAAACACCATTTTCAAGACATAAATTGAAAATATGACTAACAGGCTCAGCAATGAACTTGGCTGCTAGACACAGCAACCTACCATCCAAATGATCAACTCCACTTGGTTTATCACTTTGAATTGAAGATAACAACTTCTCCACTTCCTCTACTCCCACCCTCGTAAATCTAAACTCACACACCTTGTCCTTCATAATTTTATTTTTTATAATGGAGTCTGAAAGCCCACCACTAACAAGAGTCATCTGATTTCTAATTGAATTAACTTTATTAATGAAGAAGTTATTAAAATAATTTGCAATATCAAGAGGTTTAGTTATAAACACTCCTTCAGCTTCTATGAATGAGGGAACTTTATTCTTTGAATCTCTACCCGTAACTTCATCTAGTGTTCTCCATAGTTTCTTGCTGTCATTTTTACATTCCATTACTTTACTTTGATAATACTGTTTTTTCTTTTGTCTATTCATTTTTGTTATTTTATTCCTAAGAATCCGATACTTCTGCCAGGCATCAGGACAACCAACTGCAACAGCCAACTCCTTCAGTAAATAGTATTAATTAGTGATGTTCGATACCACAAATTTTCTTTCCGATCCGATACCGATAAAATTCAGGCTGGTATCGGCAAAACCGATCCGATACCGATACTTTGTGCAAATACACCTAATGTGCCTGGTAAATCAAAAAAAAAGTAGTGTTTTTCAAGTCATAGCTTCCTAAGGATACAAGACATCAGAGTAACATAATATTTATTTTAAACTCTGAAGTATATTGAGGCAGTGACCTCGTTTACAATATAGCCAAGCTAATAGTACAACAACAGAAAAAACAGAGAACTCACACAATCATACAAAATATGTGAAAATGGTGTTTCAAACAATAAAAAAAGAACATATTGTAAAATAATAAAACCATTAAACCAAAATACTATTATAATTTTCCCACAGATATCTGTCTTGGCTGTTTGTGGAGCTGAAATAGCTCCACACTGACTGCACCATTGACTCTGTCTACACAGACTGAGACAGAGGCATACTACCGTACTGCCTACTACATACTGCGTTATATGTACTGTATACTGCATACTGAATGTGGGATTCAGTATACCACTTCAGCAGACCGACGCCGTTATCATCGCAGTATGCAGTATACGAGTTTCCCAGAATGCATTTCACGGCAACCGGTAGCAGTAGCTGTAAACAGGCTAAAAGCTGTTTTATTTCCCGCTCTAGCGCTGTAATTATGTAACTTTATTAAGTTTTAATATTTTTTCATGCGAGAAAGTAACTGTTAAGACCCCAAATATACGGCCAGTTTATCCAAATGACGGCTGTTTAAAAGTTTGCTCCGATGTTTTTCGGAGAAGTGAAGCTCCGCAGCGACCGGGACATCACAGAGGCAGCAGCCAGTCTGCAGAGCTGCTCGGCCGGCCAGCACTACGACGTCATTCCGGAGGAGAAAACGGTCGCTAATTAACTTACCCGTAGGTTTTTAAAGGTTTACCACCGGCTGGTTAAATTATTTTCAGGAGATAAATGTTGGTCTCATTGATGAAATCTCAATTGTGGCAGTAGCATTAGTTTGTTTGAATGTAAAGTGAAGCTTCTTGTGTGTAAGCAGCGCTGCCTCGGGGCTCTGGAGCCTAACGTTATGTACAGAAATCACCACATTTACAAAAAATAAATAAATATTTTACAATGAACCGATCAGTCTGCATTAAGTTTTATTTTATTAAACTATAGTTATGGTACACGGCTACACTACCGTCTTTGGTTACGCTCTGGTTACGGTTAGGACGTCAGGGGAGCATTGCATTGTGGGTACAGTACGCGATGTAGTCTGGTCAGATGCATACTGGAGATATTTTCCGAATCAGTACGACATCCGGGAACTTTTCGCATACTGCAGATTTTGCTTTTGTTCGCATACTGCATACTACATACTACATTTTGGCCAAATCAGTACGTACTAGCAGTATAGTATGCGGTTTCGAATACAGCCAGACTGACTGTTGAGTGAGCAGCGGGTTACGCATTACGCACTTACCCAGGCGGAAGAAAAAGTAGTTCCTAAAAACTGCATGTCATTTAGACAAGGTCTCAATAGTTTAGTTACTTTCCACCATGTTCCTGTTAATGATATCAAAGATATTCAATAAATGGAAAGATACTCCATGAGCGGCTGCTCCAATGATATGAAATGGTATACACTTCCTGTCTCTCTAAATGGGCGTGGCCAACCGTCACCACCTCGTCTGTGAACGTATGTGTGGATTTATACAATTTTTAGGTAGATGAAAGTGAGATATTTATATTTTCTTATGATAACATTAAATATTTACACTACTAACAGTAATATTTAGCATGCCAAAAATAATTTAAATCATTTTCACGGGAGTTCGCGGCCATTTGTTTGACGTTGCCTAGGAGATCGGTGCCAAATCTCGCGAGAGTGTGTCGTAGAGACAGAGACAGGTCTGGAACAAAGTGGATTTTTTCCGGATCTCTCCGTCTGAAAATTACCATTTTGGTGTCAAACTGTTCAGAAGAGATGTGGCTTGTGAAAAATGAGTCCAAAATTTGCTTCAGTGACCGTGGGGAGAAAGGCCCGACCATAATCGGTGTTCACATTAAATTGTCCCATAGGAATCAATACACTCCAAACTGCCTCTGGTCTCTCTAAAGGGGCGTGGCCGTGCAGAAGCCCACGTGACATGCATACAGGAAGCTAACTCGTCATGAAAGGTCTTGGTTTATAAACCGTCTTTGATGATATGCATGTATGAAGTATCAAAAGTATCGATATTTTCATTTGAGAATCGATTTTTGAGCACACAGACCTGGTATCGGAAGTATCGATATTTCAGTATCGATCCGCACATCACTAGTATTAATAGTAGTCAGTATTGAGCCGGGCAGGCAGCCTGCAGCCCAGCTAACGCTCTACCACGGGGCAAGTGGCTCCCATCAAAGTTCGCCCTATAAACGGGCATTTTCTTCACACTGATCGGCTCAGATAGTTAGAATGAGTCCCACAACATACCAGAGAGGAGAAATGAACGTATGTCTCCACCTTTAGCACGTCTCTTCTTCTTCTGACTGGCAGTAGTCATCCTGGTCAAAGTGGTCACTGCAGACCCTGTGGTCGGCACGGCGACGGCGCAGTGCATCCACAGGAGAGTTAGCATCCATTTAGCACAGCTAACTGTTAGCCCTAACTTGTGAAAGCTTTGCGAAAGCTGCGCGAAGAGCAGCCCAACATTTTGGTAGAGCGTTAGCTGGGCTGCAGGCTGCCGGGTTTGCGCGGGTTCGCGCATGCGCAGTACACCAAGTTTCAACACCCGCCCCTATGGGCGGGCCCGCCCCCCTATGGCCCCCCCATAGCGACGGGTATGCCTGGAATACAGTGCATCCTGAACCTACCCTGGATATGTTTTATTTATTGTATTTATTTATTTTTGTCTGTTAATCTGTTAGATTTGTGGAAGAATGATACACTAAAACAGACAAACATGATATCAACACATTCAAAGTACAATTGATACTATAGTATAATATGATGCAGATCAACTGTTTATTTGCAGACTCATCAATGCCCATGTTCATTTACACACAGTCTGTTTATAAATCAGAGTCATAAGTCTTCTATGAGATGTTAATGTGTCCATACAAAGAATTGTCATCATGGATCCAAGTCCTGCTGTAGAAAAGTGGCTCTGAGAGTAAAGTCCTCAGTGTCTCAGTGAAGCAGCTGTCAGACACAGATCGGCCTGAAGAACCTGTCAAGTTGGAGGCCTGCACCCCCCAGCCCATAATAATACAGACAGAGACCGAATAAAACAGGATACACTCAGTTTTGGACTTGTTGATCCACCATCTGTCTCTGACTCTTTCCTGTTAGTTCATCCTGGTGCTGGGCGAGTCGACCCACTGGTCCTGGTGGAGCGGATACCATGTAGACCCCCGGTCCCTTACTGCAGGTCATCCTCTCTCTCTCTCTCTCTCTCTCTCTCTCTCTCTCTCTCTCTCTCTCTCCCTCTCTTTCTCTCTCTCTCTCACTCACTCAATTCAATTCAATTCAAATTCACTTTATTGGCATGACAGTTAAAAGAACTATGTTGCCAAAGCATTAGGAATCACTCACTCTCACTGCAACTCTCAAAATAAAGGCTGAAGAAGATGAAGATTCCCCTTTTCTGGTCCTATCCAGCTGGTGACAGTAGAGTTACTGTCATTGCCTACAAAAAATAATAATAATTAAACAGTGAAAGGAGTTTTGAAACATATTTAATACTTTTTAAAGAACATTACATTTTGCAATGAATCCTTTGTATACTGTACAGTAAACACTGTGTTGGCCCACTGACTGAACTTAACTTGAACCATGCAAAGCTCTGATACAATTTGACAGAGCTGACTGGATCTTTAAAATCAGACACATCTGACCGGTTTCGATTTAATTTTGAACAATAAAAAAACAATTAAATAAAGGGCAATTTAAAAAAATAAGAAAGTTTTCATGGTAAGGATTGAAGAAGGCAAGGCAAGGCAATTTAATTTGAATAGCCCATTTTTACAAACAAACAAACAAGATATTCATACAACCGATGCATCAGTAGCAGAATGTTTTTGGGTCAGGTTTTGTATCTGAGTGGGTCTTTGGTCTGAACAACCAGGCTGCAGCCACACAGTCGACATTCAACATGTGGAACAGGAAATCGAAATGTTCTCATGCAGCACAGCTGGTGTTTTATTTAGAAGAAAACACATGAAAAAAAAATTACAGCTGAGGTGAGGATGAAAATAGACCCCCACCCAAAAAAAAAACAGGAAAAGAAAAAGAAAAAGAAAAAAGATGACCATTGAGTCTTAGCACAGCCCCCCCCAAACCTGTCCAGCGTCACTGTGATGTGAAGACACTGGTACAAGGATTGGGAGTGACCAGACCAAGAGAGCAGCAGCTGGGACACGTCTTCTTCACTTTGGTGCCAGTTTGGACTTGAAACACTGCGCAGCATCTTTGATTCACATCAAAAAACAGACGACGTGAAACACACTCCACTTCTAACAATGGGTTTCCTGCAGAGTAAAGTCAGAGTTGTGTGTTGTGCATTGCTCACCTCCTGCAGCTCAGACTCACTTCCTCCTCCTTGCAGCAGCGGCTTCTGCTGCTCCTCTCCTTCATTCTGCCCCCGGTCCTCCTGCTGCCTGCTGCCTTCTGCCCTCTGCACCCATCCTGCACCACCGTCTGCCTACCCCATAATCCCGATCCCCTCTATCTATCCTCCTGTGCTGCCCCGGCCCTCCCACCTCCCGCTCTCGTCTCACCCCCCCCCATACAATCAGTGTTCATCAGGGTTTTGGCCAATAGGGAGCCAGGCGGCAGGGTGAGGCACTTCCTCTGTGACAGGAAACGAACAACAAACAGCAGAGACCATGAGCGGAGGGGGGAGGGGGAGGAGGGGGAGGGGGAGGGGGGTTAATGAGACAGGGAGGGGTAAAGAGATGCAGATGTTTGATGGCTCCATCAGAGCTGAGGTCAGGAAGAGGTCAAGACCAACATAAATCTGAGCAACTTCAAATATTATCACACTGTATCATTGTTGCCAAATTGGTCCATAATTGTTTATTGATTGTTTATGTCACTGATGGAGCCACTGTCTCCAGAACTGATGCTGTTGCTTGGAGATCAGACTTGTGAACACATCAGGTATCATTTGATTTGATTTGATTGTGATTTATTCGTCCATTCCACAAAACATGAACATACACAAACAAGTCAAAATTTCATGATCAATATGGGCGAAGGCAGAAGCAAAGCTTATTAATGCCTACCCTATTTACAGGAAGAAAAATTACAATAACAAAACAAAACAAAATTTGTGTGTTTCAGTGGAAGATTACACTCGAAGAGTAGAGTAAGTAAAGTGAATAGTATCACAACAAAACAAGCAGAACCACCATTTAGTAATAATAATTAACTTACTTTATCCTAGTCTTAAATATTTATTCAATACATTGATTTTAAACATCCTTTTAAATTGGGTAATAGTTGTATATGATTTTAATTCATTGTCAAGGCTATTCCATAATTTTACTCCAATAACAGAAATGCATTTGGCTTTAGTATTTGTCCTTGCTTTTGGTTTGTTTAAAATGCAGGTCCCCCTGAGGTCATACTGGGACTCTCTAGTTGAGAACAGCTCCTGTATGCAGGGTGGAAGTAGGTTGTTTATTGCCTTACAAGTTATTACAGCAGTGTTTAAATTGACCAGGTCTTCGAATTTCAATGTTTTGGTACTGATGAAGAGCAGATTGGTTGGTGCTAAGTAATCCTTTTGGTGTATAAGAGAGAGACAGGGAGGGGTAAAGACACACAACAGATCTATGAGCACTTTGTACAAGTGCAAGAAGAAGGAGACACAATCCTCAAATGGTTCCAGTAAAGACCAACAGTTTCTGGTGAAGGTGATGGGTCTTTAGCAGTGACTCAGATCAAGAGGACCCTCCAGTCCACAGCTACAGTCTGGTAAAACAGAACCGGTGCTTTGGATGGTGAATCACACGTGTCTGCTCCAGATCTGCTCTGAATCCTGGTCTGGGCCTGAATGTCTCAGAATGCTTTTGTAACTCCTGAGCTCTATGTGATATTTCAGATGTTTCTGGTTGATAGAAAATCCATTTATGAAGTGTCAAACCCCATTAAAACACTTGTTGTTCTTTCATCAGCATAAATACAAACATTGTGACATCCTGTGACCGGACCACATGGTTAAACCCAGTGTAATCTAAAAATGAGTCAGGTGTCTTGTTGCTTCACTTTGAGGTTAGAGCTGGTTTCATGTACAGGCTGATCTTAACTTGACTCTGAGGTTAATATGTGAAACAACCTGCAGGACCAGCAGGACGGTGCCATGTCAGTGTTATCTTCAGCTTTATCTGAGGAGGATCCCTGCAACCATCAAGACTGTGTGCTTGGTCGATGTGATAACATCACTCTGACATATCTTTGTGTGTGCTAAAGCTAGCGTCTGCTAATGGCAATCAATTGTCAATCAGCCAATATCAAATATTTAGTTCAGTCTGATTGTCATTTTCATTTGGTACAGATGAACACACATTTACACACACTCTAACAGATGATACCATGTTATCGTAATACTACACAATTGCCCATAAAGTTTGAAATTTTTTTGTTGAAGCCTGAATACACAGTTTCAAATGGTTAATGTGGTTTAATTGTCACAGTGATATGTTTGGAAGAGACTGATCTATACAGTTTAAGAGAAGATATACACTTTATCTATTAAATCTATCTAATAGACCACATTGTCGCAATAATAACTAGAGAATGCATTTCCTGAAGGAAATACGGGTGAATGATGAATGAGCTGAATAAATTGTTGAAACAATGCTCAATTAAGTGAAGAAATTGCTGAACCAATCTTGAAGAGATGAAACAATATATGAAGAGTATGAAATGGTTGGAAATTATTCCAATTTATGGGCAACAGTGTGTATAGCAGCTTTTAGAAAGAAAAAAAGGAAGAAAGGAAGAAGAAAAGAAAGAAAGAAAGAAGATGAGTGTCATTATGTGTGATTAGAAGAAGACAGACATGAGCAGCAGGCGTCATGGAGATGATGGAGGGATGTGTGAGGGTGGGGTGGAGGAGGGTGGGTCCAGATGGACTGATAGTGATGGGCTCCTGTTCAAAGGAGCAGATAGCTGATAACCGGTGGGTGGGGAGTCTGTGGGGGATAGTTGTTTATGAACCAGGTCCAGTCCCACTTATTATCTGCCACGGCATCCTTAACCGCTCTCACCACATCATTAACTCCAGACTTTCTGAATACGTGACCGTATATGGTCTGGACCTGAGCTAGATAAGTGCCTGATCAGTTTATCTGTGGCTCTTCCCTCATTATTCTTATCACCGTGCATTTTCTCTCTGTTTGTTTGTTCTCATTCATGTTTTGATGAAACTCCTCCATCCTGCCGCAGGAGAGGAACGTTCAGCTCCCGCCTCCATTTCCACCGCAACACTGAAAAACAAGCCAGGTGCACAAAACACCTTGAGTTAAGATATATCTTTATATTTCATATTTACGGTTTTCTTATTGTTTTATAGTTAAGGAATCAATGGGTTCACAAATCACATTCACAACCAAAATGTTAATAAAAACACAAAAGGAAGTGGGAGTGAGAGTGGACCACAACCAGGACACATTTAATGTAGAGGAACCCTTTACTTTCCACAGCTCAGTGGATCCTCTATAGCTTTGTATCATGGGATCTTGCCACTCAGGTAAAGTCAAGGTCAAATGTTTTCCTTATACATAAGAGATTCTGTGCAACACCCTTAAGTAACTCAGAAAAGGAGAAGTACAACCTTTATACTACAACAAACATTTGTGCAACCAGTCTGCAGCTTTTACTTAAACAAAGATCATAAAGCAAAGAGTGAATAAAGTTGTTTTTTTCTCTCTCACTGCAGCAAACCCTGTTTCTGTGTGTGCATCAGTGAGTTGGAGCTTTATTTGCACTGGGTGTAGGGATCTTCTAACAGGAAATCCACAGTCACATAGACAGGAAATGCTGCTGTTCACAGAAATAATCAAGACATGAGAGGGAAACAGTCACTGCAAACATCACTGTAGCTTCAGGGCAGGGTTCACTATACAAACACTATTGATCTGTTACTGATGCCACATGTTCAACAGTCAGATTTACACAAACTGCTGTTTGCAAATGTAAAATATCAGACTGGGTTTGAGGCAGTGTCTTGAAAATAACATTTTAACTGGTGTAGGAGCATTTGAACCCCACAGCCATTAAAGACATGACTTTTAAGGTCTAAATATTTCACTCAATTTTTAAACACACTGAACAAACAGACCCAGAGTTTGGAGGTCTCCTTAGTTCTTTCCTTCTGGTCCAGCTCTCAGGTCGCTGAGCTTTAACACTGCCTGTTCATTAGATCTGTCAGATCAACGGTGATCTGCTCAGCAACACACAAACATGCAACACTGGTGAATGCAGAGCTAGTGAGGGAGATGATACTATAGCCTACAGATCATTGCTGCTTTGTTTATGGAGCAGCTCAAAAACATTTGAATAAACCCATGGATGGAAGCTAAATAAAACACTGAGGATAAAAAAGGGCAATGAGGCAATGAGGTCAACCTGATAATAGTAAAGATGGTTATATAGTAGCTGTTGGAGGAAGTCACATGAGAGTCCTATGCTGTGTTGATTCAGTGACAGAACTCCTCAGAACATAAAACATGGCATCTATAGGGTCCAGTAAAGTCTTTTCAAATAACATGGTTTGGAGTAGAATATGTGATTTTATTGGGTTGCTGCTCTTGCACAGAACAGCCAACACTCTAAAAAGTAACTTAGAGGAGCTTTTACCACCACTTGATTTAATACATGGACACAAGTTAAAAATTCTAATTAGTTGTTTTAGAGCAACCTTCTAAGTTGCAAACTTTATTTTATAAGTTGTGTTCAAATAATAATGTTAGTAATTACATCAACTTAATTTTGCATGTGATTTAAACTGAAATTTCATTGTTAATGGCTTTAAAACCAAATTCAAGTTGTACTTACTTAACTAAGTTGGCTTGATAACTTAATTTTTCTCCACAATGACATTACAATTTCAAGTTCCCACTCACATAACATGCCTGGACCAGTTCCGATAACAAGACGGTGTGTTAGCTGAAGAAACTCAATATAAAGGACATTTCATGGTGAGTATTATTTCCTTTACATGTAACAGTTCTACGAAAATAATGAATTTGCACCTCTTTCATTACGTTTCATTGAGATATGTGCTGAGCAAATGTGCTGAAAAGCCTTATTCAAGTTTTGCTTGTTTCACCATGTGGCCATATTAAGCTATGTAATTTTATCTAATTTCATATCATTTGTTCATTCACATAGATGGCTGAATTTTTCTACTATAGGCAAATTGTTCTTTGATCAAACTGTGGATATTTCTGTGAGGGCTGTGAAACTGTGTACATTTGAATCCTCTATAAAGACAGGGTTGCTAAACCATTGCAGGTTGTGCCATGGTCATTGTGGGGAATATCTACCATGTACAGTTCACATTTGAAAATACATGAGTTTGTGACATGAATGGCAATTTTAGCACTAATATCTATGGAATATTTGTCTTCCACAGAAGCTGAAAGCATATGCTGCACCTTACTCCCTGCAAGAAGACCTGCTAAAGAGGTATGGATCTTACCATTATGATTTATCATACTATGATTTGTGGCTCAACTGATTAACTGAATCCTTACACATACTACAAACTTAAACACTAACGTATGTTTTAATTTACTTTACTAGGACAATGATGAGTTTGAGGCCAGCCTTGATGAAAACTGCTATCACTGGTGACCAGTCTACCCCTGCATCTGACCACGGACAGCAGCCACTGTGGTGGAGGGAACAAAAGGATATCCCAAGGCGCTGTGCTTTGCTGATGGACATATAGCTCTCAACCTGAGCTAGACCAACTACGTGGAACTTACCCTACTTTGGAACCTTATCAGAAGTTGTTCCCCGACCTTAATGGACTGAAAGCCATTGCAAATGTGATGAGTCCCAAGAAGAGGTGTTTTGTTGTTGTTTTTTGAATATTGTGTTAAAATACTGAACTGCAGTTTGAAATAAAAAATGTTAATTTCACAAAGATAGTGTTTGAACTAATGTCTTTCTTAAAAGCTACATGAACAAAAACATGAAAACACAAAAAGGTAAAAATAAAAATATAATTGGAGCAACTTAATTTTTGAAATGTTTGCTACTTAAAAAGGTGTGTACATTGTTATAGTAATTAACTAGATAACATGGTAAAACTAGTTGGAGCAACTACATTTTTTGAGTTATCAACTTAAAAACTTGCCTTTAGTCTTAGAATTATTAAAGCAGATATCAGTGGAATGTTTTTGTTAATATAAGTCCTAAATAGTCCTATTTTCCGTCAGCAATCACTTACATGAAGTATTTCAGCCTAAACACGAGTCTCTCCGTCACTCTGCTCTGCTGTAACCCGAGGAGAAAATTTTCCTTGTGGGATACAAGTGTTATCCAATGAGGGGAGAGAACGGCATGAAGGGCTGTGTGTGCAGCCAAGGGATGCGCGTGAATGTGGTGACGTAGCACGAGGACCAATTGATGCCTGACAAGGGCGGGGGCTGCTAACTCATGGTGCGTTCAAGGAAACTCGTACTTTGTGTTTTTCCTTCCTGTTCGATCTGGTACGAGTTCACGGGTCGGAAGTTACGAGTGGCCGTTATAGGGAACTTTCACAGACAACAGGACGGTAAAAACATGAGCTACGGGTTACCTGGAACGCTACCAAGTCGTAGTTGTGACTTGAAGCTGTAACTTACGGTTTCAAAAGCCTGCCTTGAACACAGCATTAGCCGAAACGGCCGTGCCGCTGTTATCTGCTTTAAGTAAGAGGTAATTAAAATAATCTTTGACTGAAGAGGTAAAGCTAATTCCCCCAGCGTAATGTTGTTTGTTGGTTCAATGTAATTTCAAATTAAGTTGTCATAACTAAGAAAGGCTAATGGAAACTGTTGCGTTGATTTTTTTTGTTGAGTCTAAACATTTCTTTTTAGAGTGAACAAAAGAAAATCAAGATGAGAACTTTCATGGCCTACTGCTGTTAACGGTGAAATAAACCAGTTTTTGTTCAGGGAGCAGGTAAAATTGTAAAATTAACGGTATAATATAATATAAGTTAAATTCAGTTTTTGAGATAAAATTCTGATATTTGCCAAACTTAATAGATCATAACTCAAAAATGTTGTCATTTTTTTCAGGAATATAGAAAATGTATTTAGCAAGAATTAGCTGGTATATGTTTACAGTCAAACGTTTTCGTGCACTGTAGTAGCACTGTTCACATATCAAAAACCCAGATGGTATTTTTGTGGAGAATAGTCTGAAGATGCAGTGTAGGCCTACAGTAGCAAATTTGGTGACAATTGAGCAAAAATTGTGGGAGGAGAAGGGTTTAATACGTTTTACAGTTTTTGAAAAAAAAAAACTGATGGACTTCATAATTTGCGCTGGATTTAAGGGATAGTTCACCCAAAATTGAAATTGCACTCATTATCTAGGCTACTCCCCCTCATGTGGACTAAGGGCTGGGAGAAGTTTCAGAGTCCTCCGTGGCTTCTCTGAGTTACAGGGGGTCTCGGCGTAGCAGTGCATGTCCATATAACGGTTGCAAATGGATACCAACTGTTAGTTAGTTAGTTAGTTAGTTAGTTAGTTAGTTTAAGTTTATTTCGGACATGTTAAAAGAAATAAAACATAATACAGAAATGGGCATACATAACATATAAAAACTTTGCAAAAACATGAACAAAAAAAAAAAATATATATATATATATTATATATATATATATATATATATATATATATATATATATAAAATAAAAAAAATAAAAGAAAATAATTGAAAATAAAGGTCATTTGATTTTTTGTTTTGTTTTGTTTGTTTATTTGTTTGTTTCATATCCGAAAAGGAGTGGAAAGAAGTAAAACTTATTTACTCCCACCCCTTATTCATAAATTATCTATCAAGTTATCTAGTCATTATAATATATACACTGTCTTCGTAACAAAAAGACACACCAAAAAACATCCAAATACCTCCATGTCTCCCTAATGTCCGTCTTGTATTGAAGCCGTGAAATGCAAAATTGTTTTGAAAAAAAATTAAATAAGTCTATATTTCAAGCTTGTTTTGTAGCGGAAGCTTCTCTTCCCAGTTCGTCGGGAAGCCACGGATAACTCTGAACTTCTCCCAGCTCTTAGCCGACATGAGGGTGAGTAGATAATGAGTGAAATTTCAATTTTGGGTGAACTATCCCTTTAATTGAAGGTTTCTAAATTATTGGGGCTACATTTTGGTGAAAGTTGTAAAACTGTAGTCAGCCGAGGCTACTGTTGATTTGTTAGACATTTTCAAAGTTTTTTAATCCAGACACTTATTGTGCCCCCTCATGGTGCACTTGCATCTGAGCAAATCATTGGGTTGGACCCATTCGCCCCGGGCACTGGCCCCTTCATAGCTGTAGGGGCCAGTGCCCGGTGCGATGGCCCCGTGGCCCTAATGACAGGGAATGTGGAACTTGTAGTGATACATTGAGGAGAAGATTAACTACAGCAGGACGAGATAAAACGTTGAGTAGGCCACTCCTACAACAGGAAGTGGGCTGCAGGAGTCACAGAGAGCTGCTATCGCGTGGGGGAGAGTTAATAATACCATTAAAGATACTATACTTTTTCTAAACCGTCTCTTGAATGAGGTCTTTAGTGTGTGTGAGTTATTTTCCAGTCGCTCCTCCGCCGCCAGCAGGGGCCAGGGGGCGGTAGAGACAGGCTGCTACACCAAACACAGAGGAGAAGAAGGAGGAGGAGGCGGAAGCGGAAACGGGGGAAGAAGAAGACGAAGAAGACGGGTAAACAGTGTGAACACTTCTCTACTTGAGGTAATATTATATTATATTATGGTATGTGACACTGAACAGCTGTGACAACAGACTCCTGTCTGACCAGGCGGAGTAACACCTGTGTTCACGTTCAGCAGCTAATGCTAATGTTAGCACGTTAGCTTAGCATCACTAGCATCACAGCGACAATAACAGCGCCATGTTTCCTCCTCCAGACCTGATCCAGACCTGATCCAGACCAGCTGAGAGGAGCAGACCGAGACCATGACCCGCCACGGGAAGAACTGCACGGCCGGAGCTGTCTACACCTACCACGAGAAGAAGAAGGACACAGGTGAGGAGCAGCTCAGAGGGGCAACAAGCCGAGTCAAAGAGCCCCAACATCACATCCCTCCTATGTTAGCGATAAAGTTAACGTTACAAATATCAATATCACTCCGCAGTCTTTGGACAACGGGGCAGCTAGAGCCAAAGTAAACGAGCAGAGGAAGTCCCTCACTCACCAGGTGTCTGTTGATTTAAAAAAAAAAAAAGTGTAAATATTTCCTTGTTAGACCCATTCTGGGTCACAATAGAAGTCAACTTGTAGTCCAAGGAAAAATGTTTACTGTTCTCAAATGTAAAATGGGTCATTGGACCCTCAGCATTATTTAAGGCTTAAATAAGCTGCTACAAGTGTTTGCTTGGAGCCCTGTGTGGGCAACGTTCAGCTGTTTATACCAGGGAAATTTAGGTTCTCAGGAAAATCGCTGCTTATCAATTGTGCAGGTTTAGCATGAGCAAAGGTTGTGCAAACCTTAGTGAATCTGGACCCTGGTCTCATGCTATAATTGACTGTAAATTTAGTTTGCACCCCTGCTCATGAAGTCTCGCGCGAGAGTCAAGTTGACGCTCAGTATGTTTACAGGCAGAATAAACAATATTCAGACTTACTCTCACCGCTACGAAGACGTTGTGCCTCTGAGCTGAAATTCCTTTGTTGATAAAACAAACGAGAGTTAGCCGTCAACTTGACTCTCACATGAGACTTCGTATTACAGCTCCATTTACAAACATGTCCGCTTGCTTGAAGTAAACAAACCTCTCGGTGTATGTTTGAAGACATCTGACGTTGTCTGTGGGGAAAATAATGGTTTTGAGGGATGTAAACAGCGGAAATGCTGTCCGCTCCCATTCATCGCTGCCGTGGCGATGCAGGGACACAGGCACAACTACTGCAAAACAGGAGCAATTAAAAAGAAAATCTTCAGAATCCATCGTTTCGACCTAAAATATTAGGAAACTAGACCCTAGGTTGAATTTCCCCGGAATTGTCCTTTAATGGGTTGGCCCCCTCTAACCTGTCCAGTCTCCTGCTCCCCTGTGTTTCCTCTCCATCACTGAGGTCTGCTGACAGATCGCCCCTGGCTGTTAAAGCAGAGTGACACTGTGGCTCCCAAACTCTGGAACAAGCTTGTTTTATTATTGTCTAAGTGTGTTTGATGACAGCATCACCATGTGACCGTGTTGTGTGTGTCTCAGCGGCGTCTGGTTATGGGACTCAGAGCATTCGACTGGGAAAAGACGCCATCAAAGACTTTGACTGCTGCTGCCTGTCCCTGCAGCCCTGTAAGGATCCTGTGGTCACGTATGTTACTCTCTCACACACACACACACACACACACACACACACACACACACACAGAAACACACAGTATAACCTCATCATGTGACCACAGACATGAACACAGTGTCTTGTTTCCTCAGTCCAGATGGATTCCTCTATGAAAAACAGGCCATTCTTGAATACATCCTGCACCAGAAGACAGAGACCGCCAAAAAGATGAAGGTAAACCCTCAACCATCTGAGTCAGACCCTAACCTCAACCTAACCCTATCCACACAGGATGGAAGTGTTTCTATGGTGAAAGAGTAGAGCTGTGGTTCTCAAAGTGGGGTCCTGGGACGCCCAGGGGTCCTTGAGAGGGTTCAAAGGGGTCCCCAACTTTTTCTCAAAATTTTATCACTTTTTTTTTCTAGAATTTTAAACTTTTTTGAGACAATTTACCATTTTTTTTTGAGAATTTTTAAAACTTTTTTTTTTGAGAATTTTTAAAACTTTTTTTTTTCCCGAGAAATTTTACCACTTTTTTCCAGAAATTTCACGAATTTTTTTCCCAAAAATTCACACCAATGGCCCTAATTTAATTGTACATTTACTAAAAGTAATGTTATTTAGTCTCAGAACAAATATTTGTGTATTTCTGCTGGCTGTTCCGTGGTCTAATTTGTGTCAATTTGATGTAAAAAAACGTTTCAGAACCACTCGAGTAGAGAGCTCTTTCCACAGAACCGTTTTCAGATGGAGCATTCTGGGACAGAGAAAGATACATTCATGACTTCCTTCTCCACGTGGATGTTGATTTACGGTCATCACCCACTGCTGGTGCATCCGTCGTGCTCCTACTGTGAATCACAGAGACTGAGTCTGTGTCTCAGCTGCTTCCTCCTCTGACTCCTCAGGCCTACGAGAAGCAGAAACAAGCCCAGAAGAGCAGCAGTCAGCTGGAGTCCAAGTCAGAGGAGAGGGAGAGGGTGGAGAGGTTTAAGACCCGGGAGAACAGCATCGTGTCCAAACCCATCAACCCCTTCACATCAGGTCTGAAACCACGAGCCCTGATCCACCTCACACACGTTTTCTCATCCACACTCTCACACATTCAGCGATGATATTTAGTCGTATGAAGTAATTTTGGCATTTAACAAACTGTTTCCGTCCTCCAGGTCAGAGCAAAGTAGGAGAGAAGATCAGGACTGACGGCAGCTCAGCAGAGGCGTCCTCTTCCTCCTCCTCCTCTTCCTCCTCCTCCTCCTCCGCTGCTTCAGCCTCCACCTCCAGTCAGAGTCTGCCTAGTTTCTGGATTCCCACTCTGACGCCCGAGGCCAAACCCACCCTGCTCAAGAAACCAGTGAGTGGCTGCTCAGTAACTGAGTCTTCTGATAGAGTATACTCATTCAGACATGCCTGTAATCTGACGGCACATTAAAGGGATAGTTCAGCTTTTTTGAAGTGGGGGTTGTATGAGCTACAAATGCCCATTAAGTACACTAGATGCAGTAGAAAGGTCCCTGCTCCCCCCCACTGAGAAACACCGGCGCAGACACAGGCAGCACACGTTGTGAATGAGGGACAATTAATGAGTGTATTTTCGCCGCCTACGAGAAGTCCTGTCTCAAAATAATCCACCAGTTCAAGAGTAGAATTTAAAGTAAAAATTTACAAATAATGCATCAGCTGGTTGGAAATACGTTTGTTTATCTGGAACTAACCAACTGACTCAGTACTCCTCGGTACTCCTCCACACAGACAGGCTCCGTGAGGCGCTGTATCACTCCGCCTCTTCCACACACCGCTGATCCAAACAGCTGAACAGCGGAGTGATACAACACGTGTGTTGTTGTTTTTTTTATTTATTTATTTGAAAGGGACTATACACTTTAATGAACATCAGTAAGTAAGTGAATACAAATGTAAATGTGTCAGAGTTAGTAAGCCCGCTAATTTACATCTGCAGTCCCTTGGCAGGTAATAGGAGGCTCATGGGAAATGTAGTGTGAAAACTCTTTGCTTTCCAAAAGTCCTTGCTGTCCCTTTAAAGTGCAAGTTTAAATAGATAAATGGATGGATCCAGATGCGATGGCCCTCTCCTGCCGCTTAGAGTGTGTGTTGTTGCCAGGTTCAGAGTGTTTGTTTTGTGTGTGTCTGGTTCATGCTGACACTGTTTTAGACCGAGAGCACGGTGTCCCCAGTGGAGTCTCCATGTCCATGTATGGGCTGCTCACCTCATCCAATCAAAACCTCAATAGGAACAAGTGCAGTTTTTTATATTTGTTTGAGTCATGTCACAGTTGCACATCTGCCACATCTACAGCACAAATCCATATCTACATATCCTGCAGCCCCCATGTTGTTGTGTTTAGTAATTTGTCGTGTTTTCTCTTTTTGTGTTGTGTTTTCTCTTTTGTTGTTGTGTTTTATCTTTTGTTGTTGTGTTTTCTCCTTTGCCGTTGTGTTTTCTCTTTTTTTGTTGTTGTTTTTTCTCTTTTTGTGTTGTGTTTTCTCTTTTTTTGTTGTTGTGTTTTCTCTTTTGCTGTTGTGTTTTCTCTTTTTTTGTTGTTGTTTTTTCTCTTTTTGTGTTGTGTTTTCTCTTTTGTTGTTGTTTTTTCTGATTTGCTGTTATGATTTGCACCCCAGGGCCACCGTACCTTGCACTACTTTGTGTTCTGTCACATAAAACCCCAATAAAACACATTGAAGTTTGTGGTTGTAATGTCACGTGACAAAATGTTGACAAAAGCTGAAGGGGGATGAATAGTTTTCCGAGGCGCTTTAGTACTGTCTGGCTCACTGAGGTGACATCACTGTCTCCTGTGTCCTGTGTGTGTCAGAGTAAGGCCGTGCTGTGTCCCATGTCAGGACGACCCATCAAGATGAATGAGCTCGTCACAGTCCGCTTCACCCCCCTGGACTCCAGCCTGGACCGAGTGGCCCTGCTCACCCGCCAGGTCTGTTAACGTCACCATGCAGTGGTCTGATTGAGTTTTTTGTTTATTTCGGACATGTTAAAAGAAATAAAACATAATACAGAAATGGACAGACATAACAAATAAAAACTTTGCAAAGACAACATATGAACAAAAAATAAAATAAAATAATTGAAAATAAAGATAATTAGATTTTTTTTTTGTTTGTTTGTTTTTTCAAATCCAAAAAGGAGTGGGAAGAAGTAAAACTTATTTACTCCCACCCCTTATTCATAAATTATGTATGTATTACTGTTCCATAGTTTAGTTCCACAGATAGGAACACAAAAGCTCCTTCTTGTTGTGCGTATGTTCCGGATTTTGAAATTAAATTTTCCCCTTAAGTTATAACCCCCTTCCCTTTCAATGAATAATTTTTGAATATTTCCAGGCTGTAAATTGTTTCTTGCTTCAAATATTATTTGAGCTGTCTGTAGATTAACAAGATCTTTGAATTTCAGTAGTTTTGACTGTAATAAAAGAGAATTTGTGTGATCCCTATATCCTGCCCTATGAATGACCCTTATTGCTTTCTTTTGCAGAGTGATGAGTGGATATACAGTATTGTGCTTATATAATTATTTCCCCAAACCTCTGCACAGTAAGTTAGATAAGGAAGAACTAGTGAACAGTGTAGAATGCGGAGTGTTTTGTGATCCAGAACCTGTTTTGCGATCCAGAACCTGTTTTGCTCTATTTAATACTGCAATGCTTCGTGACACTTTGGTTTGTACATGATTAATATGAGATTTCCAGCTGATTTGATCATCTATTGTAACCCCCAGAAGTTTGATCTCATTGACTCTTTCAATAACAACCCCATCCAACTGAATTTGCGTTTGTGTATTAGATCACCTGTCACCTGTCAGCACTGTGGTATAACCCCCCCCCTCTGTCTCCAGGACAGGTACGTGTGCGCCGTGACCAGAGACGTCCTGGCCAACAGCATCCCCTGCGCCGTGCTGAGACCCTCGTGAGTGTCATCCAGTCTGCCCCAGCTCTGACAGGCTGATGTGAAGTGTGTGTGTGTGTGTGTGTGTGTGTGTGTCAGGACTGTGAGTAACTGTCTGTGTTCTGTGCTCAGGGGGGCCGTGGTCACTCAGGAGTGTGTGGAGAAGCTGATCAGGAAGGACATGATGGACCCTGTGACAGGAGAGCAGCTGAAGGACAGAGACATCATACCACTGCAGAGGGTGAGTGGGCAGAGACACCGACAGTAGGAGACGAGCTGCTTTCTTAAAGTGGTTCCTGTAAAAATGCATTTTCCTGAGCAGAAAGCGTTTGTCTTCAAGAAGAATTTAAAGGGATAGTTCAACATTTTTGGCAAATTCACCTATTGCCACAATCCATATAGTTTTAGGAGTAAGTTCATTATCTTTAATTGTCGGTGTAAGCTATTTTTAGATCGGCGGGGCAGAGCTGTGAGCTACACAGAGCTATGCTACGGCGGCTAATGGTATTAATGTGCAGGTCACAACTTGTCCATGAGAGCGTTTTAGAGTTGTTGGATTGTGTATTTGATGAGTTTGATGCGGGAAACTTAGAAATACCATGAGCCTCTGTAGCGTAGCTCTGAGCAGCTTGTATCTCTGCTCCACCGTTCTAAAAACAGCTTGCACCGACAATTAAAGGTAACAACCTACTGCTATGACAATAGGGATTATGGCAATAAGGTGAATTTGCCAAAATGTTGAAATATCCCTTTAACATTTATGAGAATGTTTTAGTTGCAAACAATAAAAAAAAATTGGTTTGGTCCCCTCACTCTCTGTCACTGTTAGCGGACCACATATTAAGAACCATGCTTTCCTGTTCCAGTACAGCTGTCCTTGCTTGTTACCATGACAACAAGGTGCTGACAGCCTCTGACCTGTCTCTCCTGCTCACAGGGTGGAACTGGCTTCGCTGCGTCCGGTGTGGACCTCAAAGCTAAGGAGGCTCGTCCAGTGATGCAGGTGTGACCCATGAAGCTGCTCACCCACTATATTTTTGTAAAGGACTCTTCCCACCACACTTTAATGTTGTTGTAAATTTTCCCTGCTCCTTAAGTTGTTGTCTTTTTTTTTTTTTAATTCAACCAAAGCTTAATAAAAGCTGAATACAGCTTCCTCCAGTTGATCATGTGTGCTCATTGACTGTTATAGAAAACAGAGCTGCTCATCTTCATGTTTTAATCAACGTGCAATCAACAGGCACTAAGAATTATTGTGTTTTCATTAGTTTAGAATACATGACAAAGACAAAGATGCCCTGTTTCTACAGGTTAAGTTATTAAGTGCTTCATGAAATTTGAAATCTGGAACTTAAAAAGTCAATGAATTTAAAGGGACATTGTGTAACTTCTCTGACTGAAGTGTTCCGCTAAGCTCTGAATTTGCCATTCATATATTGAGCGGGTAAGCTCGGTGCTGCTGCCATGCGGTGTCGCCATGTTTTTACGTTCAGTGGCAGCGTGACGGTAGGAAACCATGGAAACTCAGCGGAGACACCGGAGCTGTCGGCTCAGGTCGAGGTGGCGTCTGTGAAAAGTCACCGCGGTAACGCAGTGAGGAGGAATGGAGCGTTACACTGATGCTGCATTCACCTGCAGTCGGGCAGACGGCCGTCGCTAACAAACCAGATGTCATTTTAGTCACAGAAGTCCAGAGAAAGACGGTAAAACGTGGGTCAGGTAAACAATACCACATCGCCATGACAACATATTGTCACGTGTATTGTTTTGCCTCATGCTGACGGACCACTTGTTGTCGTCCGTCTGCCGTCTGCCCAATTTCACGTGAATGCAGCATGAAAAATACGATTGAGTGGAGTAATTCCTACACAATGTACCTTTAACAATAAATACATTTTAAAAATCAGATTGTCGATGCTCGTATGAGGTGGGTTTAGACTGATGAAAAAATATTTCACACTGAAATGGAAACACTTCTCAATCAGTATCAGACAAATTGCTGGAAATCTGTTGTCACATTTAATAGGAGCAATATGAAAGAAAACAGATTATTCACTTAACATCACTGTGAACACACACGCCATTCACTACTGTGTTTTGTTGACATTTATAAAAAAAAAAAAAAGAATAGCCTTAACAAAACCTATAATTTAAACCTGGCTACTGGCTCTAGAGAGGGTCTTTGTGTTTTCATGTCTCCTGAAGGCCACTGTAGTTACTCCTACGGAGATAGGCACTGTGTTCCATTACTACATATTAGCTGTGTGATGTGTGTGTGTGGGTGTGTGTACTAGTGGGTTACAATAAACCCACAGACCCGTCACTGGCTGCTTGAGAAGAACCTCCTCACTGTTATTCTAACCTGGACAGAGTGAGACTCCTCTGGTGCAGTAGTAGCAGATTAATCACAGTTCATCATGCTCGTCCACTTTCATGCCTCCATAGTCAGTGATGGTGCTGATCTTGATGAAGTCAATCTTGTCCAGCATCTCAGACAGAGTGAGACGGCCGTCCTGACGAGGAGGAGACAGAGGGTGAGGAATGTGGACATAAAGACAGGTTTTTATTCTACATGTCATTAAAAGGAGGTCAAGAGGTTCAAAGGCAGAGGAGGATAATAGATGTTACTGACAGAGCTAAGACAGTGTTTTATTCTAATTTGAATGTGTCAGAGATACTTTAGACCAGGAGAGTCCAACCTTTTGTTACTCTGAAACAAACTAAAACAGTGTTTTTCAACCTTGGGGTCGGGACCCCACGTGGGGTCGTCTGGAATTCAAATGGGGTCACCTGAAATGTCTAGTAATTGAAAAAAGAAATACTGATTATGTTTTTGTTTTTTTTAACTAATTATTATTCTTTTTAGATTATGATTTTAAAAAAAACTCCATACACAATCTCAAACAACTGTATTCTATACTTTCACTTTCTCGAATATAAATCGATTTCAAATAAAATGCAGCATATAAAAATATGTAAGATCAACATCCAAAACATCTGAACCTCACATAAGACAACAAGCAACAACACTCAGACTGAAACATTCACACTATGATTTGTTGGTATTAAGAAGGAAGCATTCCCCACACCACCACACCACCACACCAGCAGCAGGTTGATCCCATCCATCAGACCAGGGTCTTGTTGGTGAGTCTGTGTCCTCTGCAGCCTCAGGTTTCTGTTCTTGGAGACAGGAAGTGGAACCTGGTGCGGACTGTTGTAGCTGATCCACCTCAAGTTTGGACGTGTTGGTCAGTCTGAAGCTTTTCAGCTCAGCTCCATTGTAGAGTGGTTATGTGAGTGACTGTAGCTTTACCAGTCCAACCAGTCTGTCTGTTCCCCTCTGACTTCTGTTGTTGTTGCTCCATTCTGATTAAAAACTCTGCTCACAGTTGTGAGAGAGAAACACTCCGTCTCCATTTTTCTCTGTTTACATGCAAACGTGCAAACTGAGTTTTCCAAAATCTCCACTCTGGCCGGAGTTTTTAGAAAGCATCGTTTTCAGGGGCGAATAGGTTTTATGCACAGCTCCACTACTTCCTGAACTTTAGCCAGCTCCTTTATTTCCTGTCTTACATTATTGGACAAACTAACTAATGTGTCTGACCTCATAACAATGGTCAGACACACCTGGATTAATCAGTTTGTCCAATAATGTAAGACAGGAAATAAAGGAGCTGGCTAAAGTTCAGGAAGTAGTGGAGCTGTGCATAAAGCCAATTCTCTGTTTGCGTCGAAGCGGAGGGTGCAAACGATGGTTTATATCTCTGTTTTTAAAAATATGCACGTACGTGTAAACAGGGCCTGAGAGACTGATGTTTGATGTGAACACAAACTGAGGCTCCACATAGGATCTGTTGCTGCAACACGATTGGCTGATTGGATAATTGCATGAGTAAGTGCACAGGTGTTTCTAATTGAGTACTCAGCCAGTGCGCTGCTTGCAGTCAAACATATTCTTTAGGTTAAATAGTGGTAAACAGATAAAAACACAACCTTAAACAAATGGAAGGACACAATGAAATGTGTAAAACTGAGATTATAGATTACACCATTTGGAAACTAACAAAAGTAGGTCTTATAATCTCACTATTATACCGTTTACATTTCTATATTTCTTTATGTCCTTTATCGTTTTACTATTGTATAATTCATTTTTTCATATTCATTTATCTTCCTAAATGTACACTTTACTAATTTAATCATCTTAAATATGTAGGTTTCTTTATTTGGGCCCAAAACATCAGTTTATTGCAGCTCAGCTCTAAATCACATAACTAAATTAATATATAATAATATAATATATATAAATATATAATAAATCAACATAAATATTGTGCCATGATGTTTGCATTTGCTGTCTCATCTTAACATAATAACAATTTCTTCTAAAATTTGAAATGTCTTCTCACATGACTTCATTCTATCACACCGTCACATGACTCTCTGATAAAGTCATGTGACAGATACAGTTAATGACTGGCTGAGGTTTATAGAGTTTGTACAAAACAACAAATACATATGTAGAAAAAAACAAAACTTTATTTAAAAGTCAAACCAAAAAAGTCAGTAACAGCCCTTTAGCCTAATTCTCTTTTGACTTCTAACTGTGACAGTAAACACCGGCTGTGACCATGTGACCGTGTTGTCTCCACTCACTGCTGGCTTTAATATAAAAACAGCTGGATCATCGTCTCACATCTGTCTGTCCTGTACGTAAACAGCTGTGCTTCAGCAGTGACGTCATCATCATCATCATCATCAGTGACGTCTGGAGACAGTGTGTTAGACTCACTTACACATGTAACAGACAATACAACACTGTGTGTGTGTGCATAGATATATATACTGACTAGATGTCGCCTTCTGCTGCTCAGCGTACGTCAACACGGCCGCCATCTTGGTCCGGGGTTCTGACCATAGACATAAATACGTCTGACAAGCAGTCAGACCCAGTCAGACCCTTGTAGAACACATTTCAGTGTATTTATGCATGTGGGTGTGTGTCTGAGTATGTAAGTGTATGTTTAATACATTAAAAAAAACAATTCAAAATTTTTTTTTGTTGTTGTATCATAAATATATGTCTGACATCACATTCTATAATAAACCAAAGGGCTTGAAAATCGGTTGAATATTCGGTGAGTTATGGTGATTTTAATGGTTGATAGACCTCTGCCTCTGTTGACTAGTGCAGTAAGTAGACCTGGCTTCTCCCGGACCAAGATGGCGGCCGCGTTGACGCATTCCACTCAATAGAGTTGCCTGGGAACGCAGCATCTAGTCAGTATATATATCTATGGTGTGTGTGTAGCACCATCAGTATCACCTATTCACATACACAGTATGTGGCTGCATGCTGAAGTGTATGGCTGTGAAGTTGTGTGTGTTTGGACAAGGGTCCGTGAATGCACCCTTGATTCTGGTGTCACCCACAGTCAGAATCACCCACCCCGCCCCGCCCCTCTCCCTCCCCCTCCCCCCCTCCCATGGCACTGGAATATAAACCCACGCGCTGGACCACGACGGCTGGTCAAAGTTCGTCGTGCCTCCGTGTTAAATCCTCTCCGTAGTTGGTGGCCTGGCTGCCCACAAACATGTTCCAGTTGGCCAGGATCTCCTTCTTGGTTATTCTCTCGTCCTGTTTGGTTCATTGGTTTGTGATCGAGAGGGAGAGGAGGAGGAAGAGGAGGAGGAGGAGGAGGAGGAAGAGGAGGAGGAAGAGGAGGAGGAGGAGGAGGAGGAAAATGTGAGATGATGAAGAGCAGGAGTGAGAGACAGAAACAGAGAGAAGCTTGTTAATAATTAACCCACAAATTACCCCGATTATTCCCACCATGTTCACCAGGAGATACCAGACTCAACCCTCTGAGTGTTGTTAGTTGTATTGATCCTGTTGCCATGGAGCCATGTGTGTAGGCACAACTTACTGAATCCTGGTCCATTCATTGTATTCATCTCATCTCACTACTTGTGTGCTGTTGTGGTGTGTATTATGTGTTTTTTCTATTTGATAACTCATTCATCTGTCTCTCTCTAGAATGATGGGTTATTATAGACACGATGAGGGAAGAAATCATCTGATATTACACTGGGTGTATCCAATAAACTGCATGGTACACAGATCTGATCCAGGATCTGTATCAGATCCAGGAGAACCAAATGTGGATTAATCCACCAAAGAAAATGGTTCTGGATCTAATACATGATCCACTTTTGTGTGTGTGTGTGTGTTTTGCTGTGGTAGCAGGTTATTGAGGAGCAGTGGAAGGTGTGTGCTTCAGTGTGTGTGGTGTGAGTGTGGCCCCGTCTGATCAGGATCAGGATCAGGATCAGGATCAGGATCAGGATCAGGATCAGGATCAGGTCTACCTTGTCGGTGTCCGTCTCGTGGATCAAGTGTTTGGCCTCGTTGTCGGCGTGGTCCACCTCTCCTGGCAGAACCCAGTGAGCCACCTCACCACTGTCCAGGTAGCCGTCCTGCACAACACACACACACATGGATTCAGATTCAGATTTAGAAAACTTTATTGATCCCAATAAGAGCAACTCATTAGCAGCTTGTGTCATATCACATACATGGCTCATTCAAATTACAAACACTTACTGTGTCTGTGATCAGTACAGACAGTCAGGGCTCAGAAAGAGACAGTCAATAAATAGTAAATAAATAAATACCAAAAAAATAATTTAAAAAAACCTATTAAAGCTCCAGTTGGTAAGTTGACGAAAGTGAAAGTAAACTCCGCGACTTGGTCGGAAATTTCAAGACAATACTCCGTCAGGTCCCTTTATGAACCTCTGCCAAGCGCCCCACACACACACAGACACACACAAAGTAGCCATGAACGCACCCACAGAGAAAAAAAAAAAAAAAAAAAAGATGTACCGTATCCATAGCACGACGCGTAGGAGCGGCGATTGGCTGCTCCTCCTGCTCCCTCTACCTGACTGGTGGAGAATCGTCGGGCGCGGTGGATTTTGGCAAATACGATTACAGGCTGTAGGTGGAGCCAGAGGAGTTGGATTTTGTCCTAAATTACTCATTTAATGTCTGACCATCAGAATATAGTGACAATTCCAGCAAATATGACTGAATAATTGTTACCAACTGAAGCTTTAAGGTAATAAATAACATTGTTACATGACTATCATGTAAAATGCAGGAAACGCATCATCATGTCATCTATAGCAGTGGTTCTCAAAGTAGGGTCCGGGGACCCCCAGGGGTACTTGCAAGGTTTAAGAGGGTCCCCAACTTTTTCTCAAAATTTTATAATTTTGTAAATTTTGTAAATTTTATAAATTTTATAAATTTCTGAAAATTTCTAAAAAGTATTTATTATTTTATTTATTTATTTTTTCCCAAAATTTCTCTAAAATGTTCCCAAAATTCACGCCATTGGCCCTAATTTGAACGTACATTGACTAAAAAAGTAACGTTCTTCAGTCTCAGAACAAATATTTGTGTATTTCTGGTGTATATTTACAAATGTTGTCCAATTGGGGTCTGTGGTCTAATTTGCGTCAGTTTAGGGTCCTTGATGTAAAAAGGTTTGAGAACCACTGATTTTGAATTTTCGAATTTATTGGTTTAAATATACAGAGACAATGCACATTAATAAACATTTCTGTAAACATGCCGGTTTAGCCACGTTGGCTAATTTTCAACCGTAGTCTCTGGGGCAGGTGACTTGAGCACTACAATAATTAAAAATGCATTAAAAAATAAACAAACACAAAACAGTACTATGCCTACTTATAATCTATAGATCTATAGAACCTAAAAGCAGCAGAAATATAAATATTCTGTGGAGGAGCTTTGTTAAGAAAATAACCCTGAACATGTCATGTTGATGTCATCATGATGAGGGTCCAGTGTTTCATCCTGTTGTACTGTACCTTTAAAGCTGCAGTAAGTGATTTTGTCCACATGGGGGCAGCAGGACTGCCTCTGTAACTCCAGCAGCCCCCTGGGGGGGGCATGTGGATTATTAGCTGCTAAACGCTCACCAGCTGCTCTGTGAACTGTCTGAGGGCCGAGGCTGTGTACAGATGTTCCTCTGAAAACAGCTGGATGCTGAACAGTAAACAACAGGACTGAGTTGTTGGTAAATCTGTGCAGCTCATTCCAACAGTGTCCCATGAACACCCACCACAGCAGCAGACCCAGTCCTGTGTTGACTGAGTCTGGCCCTGACCCCCCTCTGGTAAACAACCACCTGTGAGCCAGTGTCACTCTGACCTGAGATAAGCTTGAGCTGCCCACTGATGGGCAGCCCCCCCCCCCCCCCCCCCCCACCCCCCCCCACCCACACACACACACACACACCCTCTTTTACCTTGTTGGTGTCTCTGAAATCTGAGAATTGTTTCCTCTCAGTCTGGACCCAGTCTGGCTCCGTCTCCTCAGGTTCTGGTGAGTACATGTCACCTGTGGAGCAGCAGCAGCAGTAGACACAAGCTCAGGACCGGTCACCACCAGGTTAACAGTAGGGGGGGGGGGCTGGATAGAGGAGACAGAGCTACCTACCAATGTATTCATCCATGTCCACCTTTCCGTCCCCGTTCTTATCAATGTCCTCCATGGTTTCCTGAAAAAAAAAAAAAAAAGTCAGTCAGTTTTCAGTCAATTTCATCTGTGTCTATGTGTGTGTGTGTGTGTGTGTGTGTGTGTGTGTGTGTGTGTGTGTGTGTGTGTGTAAGTGTGTGTGTGTGTGTGTGTGTGTGTGACTGTATATGATTGGTATCACAGCTGTAAAACAGATGTTTAATGCACCAGAGAAACTTACACCCTGCACCAAGATTTGAACTAGACTAAAGATGCTGACATCATGGTTCTGACTCAGTGCCCCTCCCACACCTGAACAGAGCAGGCTACATATATATTATGTATATATAATAAAGTAGTAATAATATACAATGCATTATGATTAAATCAAACAATCTCTGAGATCATTGTACTAAAAGAACTCAACATGTTAATATCAGAGAAATGCAGCCAAGCTGTCGTTTCAGCTACAGATCTGGAGAAACTCATCCATACTTTCACTTCCTGTCTCTTGGGCTACTGTGACTCTGTGTAGGTGGTGGATTGATTTCTGATGAGACAGGGAGACAGTTGGATCACGTGATCACAGCCGTCAATCAAGATGTGCCAGCTCAGATATATTTTTTACGCTGCATTCTATTTGAACCTGATTTATATATTCGAGTTACAGAAGACAGTTGTTTAGGATGGTGTGTGGTGTTTTTAATCATAATTTTAAAAAGAATAATAATTTGTTAAAAAAATATTTTTATCAGTAATTTTTTTTTCAATTACTAGACATTTCAGGCGACCCCACGTGGGGTCCCGACCCCAAGGTTGAAAAACACTGCTTTATAGAAAAGCTTTTACCGTGTAATGCCTTTTTTTAATCTAATTTCAATTCCCTTTGAAATGTTTGGATGTTTTATATTTGAGTCAAGTGAAGCTTGGCTTGGCTTGTATTGTAAAGCGCTATACAGATGAAGCACTGCTGTATTATTGAAGTGTATCACTTAGAAACCAGGTCCCACCTGCACCACCACGCCCCTCATGTAGTCGAACTCCTCCGGGTGCAGGAAGGCGGTGAACTCCTCCCTGGTGGCGATGCCGTCCCCGTCTCTGTCGGCGTTCTTGAAGCGGCGCTCGTCCCGGGTCAGCATGGACTTGTAGGTTTCCTTGTCGTCCACGTCATCAAACTCCTCACCTGGAAAACACAAGCTTCAGTTAGCTGGAGAGGGGGGGGGGCAGGGTGGTGGGTGGGGGGGGGGGGGGCTCTGGTGGTCCTCAGGCTGCCCTCAAGGCCTCCTGGGTACGGTTTTTTTTCCATCAGCTGAGAAGGACCGTGGGATATGACTGCTATATTCATGTGGAGCTGGTGTGTGGGTTAAAGGGATAGTTCACCCAAAATTCAAATTTCACTCATTATCTACTCACCCTCATGTCGACTAAGAACTGTGAGAATTTTCAGAGTCCTCCGTTCCTTCTCTGAGTTACGGGGGGGTCCGCACAGCAGTATTTGTCCATATAATGGTTGTCAATGGATACCAACTTTCTTCGTCCAAAAAGACACACCAAAAAACATCCAAATACCTCCATACTGCTCGTCTGTAATGTCCCTCTTGTATTGAAGCCCCGACATGAGAAATTGAGCGGTGAACTGAGACACTGGGAGCTTCCGCTACCAACAAGCTTAAAATATAGACTTATTTAATTTTTTTCAGAACAATTTCTCATGTCGGGGCTTCAATACAAGAGGGACATTGCAGACGAGCAGTATGGAGGTATTTGGATGTTTTTTGGTGGGTCTTTTTGGACGAAGAAAGTTGGTATCCATTGACAACCATTATATGGACAAATACTGCTGCGCGGACCCCCCCGTAACTCAGAGAAGGAACGGAGGACTCTGAAAATTCTCACAGCCCTTAGTCGACATGAGGGTGAGTAGATAATGAGTGAAATTTGAATTTTGGGTGAACTATCCCTTTAAGGTCCTAGATCACTGTCCCCATTGTCGTGGCAAACACTAATACCAGGTTTCAGATCACAAAGGAGGACAGAAAGGAGACATAAAGGAGCAGGGGTTACCCAGGTAGAAGCCGTAGGTGGTGTTCTTGTACTCCCCCCAGGCGATCTTGCCGTCCTGGTTCTTGTCGTAGTCGTTCCAGTGCTTGTTGACGTTCTCCTCGATGTATCTCCTCTGCCTGTGCTTGATCCAGTAGTGCAGCTCAGAGTGGCTCACATAGCCGTCCTTGTTGGTGTCGATGCGGTCCACGATCTTCCTGTTGAGAGAGGACCAGGGTCCAGGGTCAGGACCAGGGTCAGGGGTCAGGATGAGGTTTAGTTTTCCACAGAGCCATTGATATACATAGCAGTCCCAGTCTAGAGGAGGAGTTCATTTAGCCATTTGATTTGTTGGTTTTTCTTTTCTATTACTCATCTGTTCTCTTTTATTTTATTTCTCTTTTGTGAGTCACTGGTCTCTATATAAATGTTTTGTTTAAAGGGATATTTCAACATTTTGGCAAATTGGCCTATTGCCATAATCCCTATAGTCTTAGGAGTAGGTTCATTACCTTAAATTATCGGTGCAAGCTGTTTTTAGATTGGCGGGGCAGAGACATGAGCTCCGCACGGCGCGCGGTACTTTTGCCTTTCCCTCATCAAACTCATCAAATACACAATCCAACAACTCCAAAACACTGTTTTGGACAAGTTGTTTTTGAGGCAAATGTGTAGTGGGAAGTACATCCCAGACCTACTGCTATGACTGTAGGGATTATGGCAATAGGCCAATTTGCCAAATATGTTGAACTATCCCTTTGACACAGATAATCTGGTTAACTAGTATTTTGTTTTTTATTTGTGGAGGTAGATAGGTTTAGGACCAGCCTGCACCTTGGCAAGCAGAAACATGCTCCTTTCCTTCCTTTGTTTGCTGCTTCATTTGAACAATAGAGTACTTTGCCTGTGTTAACCAGATTCCCATGATGCACCAGTTTTTTTTGTTTTTTTATACTGGGACAAACAGCAAACCTCTACTTTGCACATTTAGCACTTTTGCACCTTTATCCATGCTGTGCCTTCCTCATTACTTTTTTACACATTTTCCATTCACATTACTGTTACTATACTGTGGCAGTTTGTACTTTTTGAGTTATTTAGCCTACCGCTCTTTTTTCAGCCTGAGTACCGGTCAGCTGTAACAGAGCAGCTCCTCTGCAGGATCAAAAGTCTTCTGAGAACTTTGATCCCAGACCCAGACCCAGACCCAGACAACAGGTAAAGTCTGCAGAATAAATAACTAGAGACAAGTTTGTGGTGAGAAAACCTACGCTAGTCTGTCCTTGCTCTCCTCCGGGGTCAGCTGGTCGAAGGTCTTGGCGTCCTCCTTGCCGAGGAAGGCCTCGTGGTCGTACTGGAAGCCGTGAGAGTCATCGTGGGCGTGGTCGCTCAGGTCGGCGTGGTGGTGGATTCGCTTCTCCTGAGCCGGGACGGCGACGGCAGCGGTTGCCAGGAAACAGAGGGATGCTACACACCTGAGCAGCATCATGGTCAACTGGAGGGACGAGGAGAGAGACAGAAGACAGAGAGACCACTGAGACCACTGAGACCACTGAGACCACTGAGACCAGACCTTTGGACCTGAACTGAGACTGTGGGGTGGGACAGATGTTCTGCTCAGTCTTTCACTCAGTCTTTTCCAGGGGGTGGTCCCCACCCACCAGTCACACACATTAATATTGATATATATTGATGACATTTTATTGCAATTTAGCCATTTTTCTTTTTAAGGAAAAGGATAACTAGCCTATTTCAAAAAGAATGCATCACCTACATGTAACACATAGGCTATACATAGCACAATAAAACAGGATTTTTGTGGGACTCAAAATGTCACTGTACTGTTATTGCACATTAGATCATTAGTTACATTGAATGTAACACAATTAACTCAATAAAAGTGTATCAGCAGTCTTTCTCATAGTTTTCTACTACCCTATATACTATAGTATAATAAAACAATAATAATAAAATTCCTGAAATTATGGCTTTTTAGTTTTGGTGTGCCACCCCAAGATTTTAAGAGGCCCCCCCTCTGAAAACTTTCTGCAGACGCCCCTGTAACCACGTCTTCTTCAGACTGCAGCTTCCTCCTGAGCCTGCAGCTCAAACCAGGAGGGGAGGGGTCTATTCTTCATCTGCTGAGGAGATGAAGGGCTGAGCACTACTCTGACCTACAGACTCAGAACAGACGTCACTCTCTCTCTCTGCAGCTTCAACGTCTTCACTTCCAGCAGGAGGCCTACAGTAGGCTACCACATCGAATGTCATCAGATATGACACCGATCACATCTGGGCGATGTTCATGTCCGAGCAGCTGATCCAGCAGCACCATCCCTGTGGCCATGTCATCATCATAACCACCAACACCCATGGGGGTCCAGGGTTGAGGACCTCAGACCAGTGACAGGGTCTCTGGGGACCAGTGGACCCTGATCCTACATCCTCTCATCAGCATTATGATCCACAGCTGCATTACCATCCCCACAGTGATGACAGAGCCTGAGGTCCCCCTTCAGTCCCCTGTCCTGCAGCCTGCTGAGGTCCACCAGGTCCCTCAGCCTGTGGAGACCAGCTCAGCTCCCACACCTCCACACAGGTAACAAAACACAACTCACCAGCGTCCTGCGGCCTCTCGCGACACCTGTGTTCGTAGTGAGCAGCAGCAGGTCGGTCTCGGTCTCAGTCCGCGTTGGCACTCCGCACCGATAAATAGCAACTTCAGGGGGGCGGGCCCTGCTCGAGAAAGAGCCAATCAGCGGCGCCCTCACAGGGGCTCCGACCAATGAAAAGTGGGATGTGGTAGAGCGGTGATTTACGACGTGTTCTCATTGGCTGTCGACCGCCACGTTGTCACGCAAACGCGTCCCACGACAACAAGAAGGAGTCTCGTTACATTTCCGTTGTTGTGCTCCGGTTTCATCAGGGTTCGCTCCGTTTCCTGTCGGTGAGGTTCATGTGGGGGCTCGTGGTCTGGGTCTCTGGTCTGGGTCTCTGGTCTGGGTCTCTGGTCTGGGCTCGTTCGTCTCGAGTGGACGTGGAGCTGGAGGGGTCCGAGCTGGACACAGCTGGAGACGGTCCGTTGTGTCTCGACAGAAGAAGCAGACACAGACACAGACACAGACACACTCTCCTCTGCTTAGAAAACCAACCGCTTTTATTTTGAAAGCGACTCGTTTCCGTTCGGCCCCCCGTCTCTGCCCCAGCTGATCCTGGGACAGTCAGCACTCAGCAGGGAGTGGCTTCATCCATGGGATGGAGGTTCTCCTCCTCCTCCTCCTGCGCCATTCAGGAGCCACTTGTGTGACGTGTTTCCTGTAGTGATGTGTTAACCCCTGAAATCTGATTCAATACTATGCAACATGTCACACAGGCTACAGTCTAGCCTACTTACTGTTTGTCCTCAGTTCATACATCAGAAACATCATTCTCAATAATCTTAAGGCAGTTCTCAGAACAGTTCTGACTCCCCACGCAAACAGTAACATTTCACATTGTATTATAACTTTCTTTATTCTTAAAGAAAGGTTTTTTTTAACTATATAAAAGGGAAAGAACATTAGGTATAAAGGTCATGAAACATGAGACAGGAACATGAAAAAAACAAGAGAGCACAAAGGAGCAAGGCAGGCTACAGTCTTGTGGCCTGTTTTAGTGACTTGAAAGTTAACAAAGTTAAAGGCTGAGAAGAATGGAGAGCAGGCCTATCTGTTCCACTTGCAAGAGTGAATCTGGTATTTACCACATAAAAACACCAGGTTAAAAAGATAGTTCAATATTTTGGCAAATTATCTCACCATAATCCCTATAGTCATAGCAGTAGGTTCATTACCTTGAATTATCGGTGCATGTTGTTTTGAGATCAGCGGGGCAGAGACGTGAGCTGCTCAGTGAACACAATGGAGGTGAATGGTAGCCTACAGGTCCCCTGGCTGTCCCTTAAAACTCATCAAATACACAATCCAACAACTCCGAAACACTGGAGAAGTTGTGACCTGCACATTCACCACGCTATGAAATAATGATGTAACATTACCAGACAGAGTTGTTTTTGAGGCAAATGCGTAGCCAGAACTACATCCCAGACACGGCTGTTGGGCGGAGTGGTTTCAAAAGTGCAAGTAGTTCTGAGTATTTGCTTCGTATGTCGTAATGTTACATAATTAGGCCTTTACCTACATGATTATTTCATAGCGTGGTGAATGTGCTAGTTTAATGAGGGACAAGGGACCTGTACCATTCACCTCCATTGTGTTCACTGAGCAGCTCACATCTCTGCCCCGCTGATCTCAAAACAACATGCGCAGATAATTAAAGATAATGAACCTACTGCTATGACTATAGGGATTAAGGTGAGAGGAGAATTTGCCAAAATGTCGCTTTTCATGTCACTTCTAACAGTGTCAGCTATTTTGAAATCTACGTTGTTCATAGATAATATTGTTGTAGCTACACAGCAAAGGTATATTGTCTGTTTTCAGAGATATCCTATTATGTATGTCACAGAATACAGTAACATGAGAACACTTGAAATAAACGGATAATGGATCCACCGTTAGCTGATGCAAGCTGTGATGCAACCCAATGTCCAGTGGTGTAACCAGTATTTATTCATAAAAATCTAACTATGTACAGGAAAATATATCTGGACTCAATGTGGAATAAATGTAATTTACTTTTGCAATACAACACTATGTTTCTTGACAGATTTAGAAACACAGCAAAATCTAAAATCAGGAAGTATATTTTTTATGAGTACACTTAAATCCAGTGTAGGTGGATCAAGTATTTAATATCTTTTTTTTTTCTTTTTTTTTTACACCATTTGACATTTTTAGGGCATTAAGTCTGACTTTTGTTAAAACATGGTTCAAATGTCATTTCAAAATGTAAATTTTAACAAATATCATAGGCTACATGCTTTTAAAACGTTTTTTTTTTTAGATGTCTGAATTGCTCATCTTGCCAGCCCTTATCCGTCACTGACCCATAAACAGAAAAGGCCTGTTGTATTATACAATAACTCAACTCTGATGCGTTAGTCAAAACTTGATTTATTGATCACAGAACATGGACAACAACAGTTAGAACCATCTAAAGTAATTACATCAATCATGATCTACCTCAGATCACAGGTGCAAATAGTTAAAGAGGGTCATCACAGACTCTATGTAATACTGACCGACAACGAGGAGACAAGCACTGGTGTCATCATCATCATCATCATCTTCCATCATCATCACTGTCGTATTGCTCAGCCCCGACACCCTCCTGACCTCATTAAATCTTCATTAAATCTAGGAGTAACACATTCCCTAACACTTGTCTAAAAGCTCCATGGAACATTCACAAACACCGACAAGTTCTGAAGTGCTCTACGCAGCCGGCAGAACATCAGCTTCAGGATTCACAACAGAAACATGGAACATGTTATTTTTGTATCTTCATGTCCTAACATGACTGCATGAGAAACCAGGGCAGCAGTGGCTCTATAGGTACCACACTGTCTGAAAACACTGCAGCTAAAACACAAAGCTCGCCTTTTATGTCACTTCTCAGTTTTAGACACTCACTGTTTCCCCTTGTGGCCGTTGGGCGTAAAAAAAACAAACAAACAGCCAGTTGACTGCCCTCTGATGTCGGTGGGGGGTAACCACAGGAGAGCTCTGTGCTTTAATCCCAGTGTGTCCAAAAAGTGCAAAGTGTTTCCAGTGGATGAGACCGTTCCACAGGGGGCTTGTGACAGTTCCTGATTGGCTACTAGTTATTAATTATTAACAATATAATTCCTCAGTGTTGAATATGAAATCATAGTCAGCAGCAGTAGCACTAGTTTAGATATGAAGCTCTCGTTCAAGAGTAGAATGAATGCGTTTACAGGTTTCAGGTTAACGATGGCTGTGCAGCAGAGAAAAGAAACACACACTGAGTAACATGCAGGCACTAAATCACCTATGACATTTTCATGGTCACATTTTTCTGGGCGACAACATTTCAAGCTGAGAAGTCATTCCTATAAAGAGCAACACAACAGTCAGAATCAGTACAGGGACGTCTCTAATGGGCAGCGGTAAATCACATGCAGGCTGGCGTCTCAGCTGTGTGTGTGCGTCATCTCTGACACACGAGGGGTTGTGTGTCCAGTCTCTGTGGTCAGCTCAGGCCGGTGGGATGAAGCATGATGAGCACTAACAGAAACTGTACGCAACACTTTGTTCTGAGCGGACTTCGGGCTCACAGGAGGGTCAAAAAGCTGCTGAGCATGTAGCATGTAGCGTGTAGCTTAGAAGAATCAACCTTTACAACTGCGAAATTAAGTTCGTACATGTGTGGAAAAGATGGAATAAAACTGAGGTTGACCCAGTTGTTATACCTGAATCTGACTGGACGATGATGGTCCAATCAGACGGCAGCTGGCTCTGTTATCTTCATCTCTGGATTTTGACAATGTGGGCTCCTCTGCTCTTCACAGATTTTATTCTCTGTGTCTTCTTTACACATGTACACGAGTGATTTATTGGACAGGTGTTAGAGATTGATAAATGACATCACTTTATGAGCTCAGAATCTTTTTGACCCTCGCCTGAGCCCGTACATTTAGCGAGGTACATTAGGAGTTGGGATCTTTATTTACATTAATCCAATGCTGTGCTTCCTGCACCAGGAACAGAGCCACATTAAAAACCTGGTTCCAGACCTCTGAACCTTTTAAACTCTCTGATTCATGAAGCGATTCAACAAGGTCTGGTGTGTGTGTGCGCATTAGCAGCTCCTTTCCCAATGATTTGGGGCTCTGCAGGCCAGATTAAGAAGGGAGGGGGGAGGAGGGGGTGTCATCAGACCCACAAACACTGGATCAGGTGAACATTGAGCGTTACCGGATGTTTTAAAGGGATAGTAGCATTTTTTTAAAGTGGGGTTGTATGATCTACAAATAGCCCCTAAGTACTTTAATTGCAGTAGAAGACTCTCTGCACTCCTCCCGTTAGCAACGCCAGCCCATAATAGCCCTGCCCAGAGATTTACAACATACAGTGTTGTGAACAGACCCAAAGAAACGGCCTATTTTCACGGCCCAAAAGAGGTTTTACCTGAAAAAAAAAATACACAGTTCCATTGTTCGCTATAATATAATTTCTTCCAGCCCTTCAAAGTGCAGGAAAGTTTTTATTTGGACCTATATATACCTATATTATAGCGAACAATGGAACTGTGTATATTTTTTTCAGGTAAAACCTCTTTTGGGTCTGTTCACAACACTGTATGTTGTAAATCTCTGGGCAGGGCTATTATGGGCTGGCGTTGCTAACAGGAGGAGTGCAGAGAGTCTTCTACTGCAATTAAAGTACTTAGGGGCTATTTGTAGATCATACAACCCCACTTTAAAAAAATGCTACTATCCCTTTAAATTGACTTGCAGAAGTAAAAAAAAAAAACATACATCAGGCTGAAAGTTGATGGGTTTGATGGAATCACAGGGCAGAGGGTCGACATCATCCAGTCCAGGGACGGTGTTGGGGGGGCAAGGTGCTAGATAGGTGCTAGATAACATGGACCATCTGCCAGGACTTCATCCTGAGTACTACTAGTCTGGACGGTCGATATAATATGGAGGTGGGGACGTTTGAATTGATTTGTTTTACAGAAGCATGAACCCTGCTGTGAGCGCGATCATCTCTACGGCAACGCAAGTAAGAGGACGTCACCGTTATTGTGTCTGGCTTTTAGAGGATGAAGACTGGCCTTCACTGTTAGAACCTGGTCCTGGCTGTTGGATCAGAGATTGTGTGTGTGTGTGTGTGTGTGTGTGTGTGTGTGTGTGTGTGTGTGTGTGTGTGTGTGTGTGTGTGTGTGAGTTATTGTGTGGATTGTGCTTATTATGGCATGTGGGCTGTCTGGAGTCCCCCTCCCCACCCCCCACTCCCCCCCTCCATCAGGATCTACTTGTGCTGGGCCAACACGTCGTTGAAGATGTTGAGGAAGAGGTGGACGTGGTACTCCTTGAAGACCAGCGCCGGACGGAAACGGATCGACCGATCTCCGCAGCCTCCCAGGAGGATCCCTGTTGGAGACACGCCCCGTCCGTCAGCCAATCATGCGTTACAAGACCATTTAATGATGTCACTCATTAACACAGTGAGATTAGCTGTGTCCAGGTAGAAGCTCTGAGCAGTTAACAAAAATAACCCTCATTTAAAACCCCTCCATCTTGCTCATGTCATTTTTCTGCATCTTCCTCTCAGACTAGTTTCAGGTCACGTCCCTGTTTATCCAGCTTTATATACAACATGAACCATTTGTGTGAAATATGACCATGATTAGGCTTTACACAGTCTGAATTTCTGGGGCAAATCACAGAAACACAGATTAGTGAGTTTAAATAACCAATTAACCAATCACGACCAAGCTATTTAAAGGTCCAGTGTGTAATATTTGTCAAGGTTTATTAGCAATATCTGAATATACTACCAATGAATATATTTGTGTATAATCGCTATAAAATAAAATCTGTAATAGCCTTATAATTCTTCTTTTATATATACATATAGCAAGGGTCTTGCTTAGAGAGTGCGCCGCCATGAAAAATCCAGCCAACCAGAGAGCACTTTTCAAGAGTTTCATGTTCATAAATAAACAATAAAGATAGTAGATAAATAATAGAATTGGAATGCTAGATGTCACTGTTTTCCCTTAATTTTACACACTGGACCTTTAATATTTTTACTTATGCCCTGTTTACTTCAGGTGTGGGCAAACTTTATGGCTTAGGGGCCACAATGAGTTTTAAAATTTGCCAGCCAGGCCAGTACCAGATGGATGGAGAGTGTTTGTGTGAACTCATATTAATGACATATAATATAAAAGTCATGACCTAAGAGTCAAAGAAAACTTACATTCAGTTTCAGTGGGAGCAGTGTTGTTGGTCACTGCATCAAAGTTTGTGGTCTTTGCTGTAATTTGGACAATTATGTACCAATATTCAACAGGTCAGATTAAAAAGCCCAACGGGGCACATATGGCCCACGGGTCGTAGATTGCCCATGGCTGGTTTAGTATCAACAAAAGTATTCTTAACCATTTTTTGCCATGCCTGCGCCGGCGTCTTTCATTCAGTATAGTGGAAGCCTGTGTCCAACAGCTCATGTTTATGACAGATCGGTGAATTAAGACATAATATGAAAATTATCGGCCAATCCGATAAGTGCCGATATGATGTGTGGTAAGCCTGGCCATGATCACTGTGTGAAGTCTTGGATTATGAGAATTGTTTTTTGAGGTCACACTGACCTTTGACCACCAAAACCAAATGGGTCCAGTGGAATCTGCTATGACTGAAACACTCATAGTCTACTTGCCAACAATGAGTACCCGGAAATGTTGAGTACCCCAAAGTTTTATGTTAGAAATATATAGTATGGGTCCCCAGTATTCAGAAACTGCCGGATGCTAATTTATATATATTGGGCAATTAGCACAATTGACATAATTAGCATAAATTAGCATCATTGCCTATATGGGCAATATTTCAGCAAAATTGACTTGGCTGATCTGGGCAATATTGGAGTGGTTTTAGGGGTTATTGATGATGCTGAATCCATTTCTGACATTTTCAAAATTCAAAATGGCTGTCTAAACCGGAAGGGACCAGATTGAAATCCATCAAAATCGGCCCACTGGCGGTTTAAATCTGGTCACTACCGGTTTAGACAGCCATTTTGAATTTTGAAAATGTCAGAAATGGATTCAGCACCATCAATAACCCCTAAAACCACTCCAATATTGCCCAGATCAGCCAAGCAGTTGTTGAAATATTGCCCATATAGGAAATTATGCTAATTTATGCTAATTATGTCAATTATGCTAATTGCCCAATATATATAAATTAGCATCCGGCAGTTTCTGAATACTGGGGACCCATACTATATATTTCTAACATAAAACTTTGGGGTACTCAACATTTCCGGGTTCACAATGGGGCCCTATGGGCTGGCAAGTAGACTATCAGTCAAGGTGTTGACACACCATTCTGACCACCTGCCTACTGTTGTGTTCCTTTTGCTGCCAAATACACAACAAACTGTTATTCACTTCACCTGTCAGTGCTATTAATTATGCCTGATCGGTGTAGATGATATAAGGTGAAACACTTCATTTTCATTCCAGGATCTTTCATGCAGACAAACAGCTGTGGCCCTACATCAGCTCTCATGAGAGGTCTGATCTATGAGTCGTCCCTCAGGTCAAAGGTCACTCAGCTGCTAATGTGCTAATGGACGGGCCACATCTGTCAGTCCCACTTAAAGTTTACCTGCTCCTTTTTTATAATTAACACCATTAATTAGAATAAAGTAATTACAGCAGTGTCATTTGTACTCAGTAATTCCAGAGGGAGAGAGGGACAGTCGCTGCAGCGTGGTCTATGCTCAGGAGCTAACCTGCAGGACCACACACGGCTGATCTGGGACCTGCGGCACCTTGTCAACATCAGAATCAGCCTTTATTGTCGCTAAGGGGATGGTAGTGGCTACATCATCAAGGTCCAAAACGTCACTTCCGTGTCCAATCGCAGGATATTCAGAGCCCATACAAGTCTAATGTCTGTCAGTCGTTGAAAACAGCTGCTTGAATGTAACTCGGTCAAAGTAAGACATTTCCTCAAGGTTTTTTGCAGTTGTGTTAGGTCATGCATGCTTATGCTGACAGACATTACACTTGTATGGGCTCGGAGAAAATCGCTTTGTTACTTTTGTCTAGGGCTGCCCCCAAATAGTCGACCAAGCACTGGTTGACCAAAAAATCATTAGCCGACCAAAATTTCATTGGTCGCAGGAGTGTCTTGTCAAAATTAATATGACTGTATATGAAAGGCTATGGGGCTTTTATTTTGAAGGACCAGATACAGGAAGTCGTGACACATGACACTTTTTGTTGTTGTTTTTTTTTACACGGCTCGGCTCGGCAGGTCTCTCTTTCTCTCTATTTTATTTTATTTTTTGTCAAAAGCGACTTTTTCCGATGTTGACTCCTACGTGGAAGCACGTATCGCTGGACTCATGAGCATTAATTATTTCGATTAGTCGACTAATCGCCATAAGTGACGACCACTGGTCAACCAACAAAATCTTTGGCCGGGGGCAGCCCTACTTTCGTCCAACGTTACGTTCTTCTCTCTCTCTTTTTTTCATTTAAAAACATATACAGTATATTGAGGCTATATTGTCCATTGTATTCATATACATGAATATACTGTATATGTTATTCATAAATGAAAGCTCCCGCGGTACTTCTGACCCGGCTCTGCCTATTGTTTCTGTTCTGAATATCCTGTGATTGGACATGGAAGTGATGTTTTGGACCTTGATGACGTAGCCACTACCATCCCCATACAGAAATACAGCGAAATTACAGCAACCAACCCGTCCGTACATATACAGCATACAATACGACAGGCATAAACAACAGGATGACTGGGCGGTAAGAGGGGGGAGGAAAAGGGGAGAAACAAGAGGTGAGGGGAGGAGAAAAATAGCAGCTCCCAGACTATGCTCCTATGGGGGAGTACAGTGTGGGACCGGGAAAAAAAACCTCAGCAACACAAGCACATATGAGCAAACTTTACAACATAAGAAGTCAAAAACAACTACAACATGACAGGGTCCCGCCCTGAGCCACATCCTTCATACCTTTGTCTCTGGCCTTCAGCAAGATGCTGCTGCGCGTGGCGTCGTCACGGATATCTATAGCACAGAAGGTTCCCTGTCCTCGGGCGCGGCTCAGGAGGCCGGGGTACTGAGCCTACCAACACACACACACACACACACGAAGCGTCATGTTCACACACATTCAGATAGATAGATAGAATGCCTTTATTGTCACTATACACATGTACAATGAGATTAAGAGCTCTCCTTCGGTGCAAACATATGCCTAGAATAAAATTTTTTTTTTTTTTTTTTAAAATACAAAAGATTCAGGCAATTCACAGCACCATCTAAAGTGAGTCTTTTCTCATGGTAGGTAGATAGAACAACCACAACACTACAATGGGCTATACACACTATACACATTACCTGTAGCTCATAGAGGCCGTTCATCAGGGCTCGCCCAGACCGGGTCACCTCCTCCAGCAGGTTCTCCCTACGAATCACGTTGAGAACCTCAGACAGGAACAGGTTCTTTGACGGGTCTCCCATCCACGTGTTGAAGATACGGTACGCCTGAAACAGACACACAGCAAACACGTCTTACAGCGTCCTGCAACATGAAAACAAACTCATTAAGACTGAACAACGGTGAAGTGATTTCTCTCACTCTGACTTTTTCTTCTTGTTCTCCTGTAAACACTGTTTTAAATAGAGGCAGAGAATTGAACTTATCCTAGGTATAAGGTTCAAGAGCACACAGTCGACAAAAATAGATATCAACTATGTTTATAAATGCAAATTATTAATACTGTTCATGATAATGACTTGAAGACATGAGACTCAATACGCCATCACGATTGGAGGAAAAATCACAGAGAGTTCTGAAAGGATTTAATGCAGTACAACACAACCAATGGTGGATCAGTGTTCTGTCCTTCATTTGCATTTGAATCTATTAAATTGATTTTTCTGCCTCTATGCCACAGTCATGCAGTCAAATCAGTCACAGCACAAAAAGCTGCAGAATAAACCAACAATTCATTTATAAACATGAACACAGACCTGTAGTTTCACACATCATTTTGAGTGTGAAATTGTTAAAGGGTAATTGCCGTTTTCTGGACCTTATTTCTAGCACAAAATACGATCATTTGCTCACCCAGATAACTTTGGTGTCATTACAAGTCGTTCCGACAAAATTAGATCCAGCCGAGAGCCACGTATAATGTGAGTCGGTAACACTTTACTTGAATAGGTATTCATAAGATTGACATAACACTGTCATAACCATGACATAACAGCTGTCATAAACATCAATGAATACTTATGACAGCTGTTGTTAAGTGCCATTCTGTAAGTTATGTCACTTTTGATGCAAAGTTGACATTATTTGAGATGTCCTTGTTATGAGAACTTGACATAATTTTTTAAAGTTTGGCAATTAGGTCTGATGACAGTTTAAATTGTCTTTATGTCAAGTTGTCAGAACAAGGACATCTCAAATAATGTCAACTTTGCATTAAAAGTGACATAACTTACCGAATGACACTTAACGGCAGCTGTTATAAGTATTCATTGATGTTTATGACAGCTGTTATGTCATGGTTATGACAGTGTTATGTCAATCTTATGAATACCTATTCAAGTAAAGTGTTACCTGTGAGTCTACAGGGCAGCAGAATGCAGCCTCTAAATAACACATTATCTGCTGCAAAACTGGTTCATTTCACCAATATTTTGTTATGATACACTAGTGCTATTCCCTCTGAGTCCGGGGTTAGCTGTTATCAACATCCGGGGTCTGTAGGTTGACCTACTGACCTCTGACCTGGATGATGTCATCTCCAACCACTGCCCGGCTCATTCTGATAATAATCATTCTGCTTCGGCATTTGGGTCCATTTTTAGTTCAACTAGCCGGAGCTTTAGTGAGTCCAGGTTGAGGAGAGGAAGCCTGTGGAAGCTGAACTTCATCCAGCTGCTCATTTTGTTCTGACAAGTCAGAAACACGCAGAAACGAACCGTAGCATTAGCGGTAGCAACAAGCTGCGCCGCGCTCAGAGATGACATCATCCAGGTCAGAGGTCAGTAGGTCAACCTACAGACCCCGGATGTTGATAACAGCTAACCCCGGACTCAGAGGGAATAGCACTAGCCTATCAGAACTAAATAATGGTGAAATGAACCAGTTTCGCAGCAGATAATGTGTTATTTAGAGGCTGCATTCTGCTGCCCTGTAGACTCACAGTATATGGATATACGCGGCTCTCGGCTGAAGGACTCGTAATGACACCAAAGTTATCTGGGTGAGTAAATGATCGTATTTTATGCTAGAAATAAGGTCCAGATTGTAAAAAACGGCAATTACCCTTTAAGAATAATAAACCAGTCTATTTTATTGAAATACTTATGATTGTATATGACTTTTGTAGTAATGACTTTGCAAGGAAAGCAGGGAAGGTCAAGCATCAGACTCTGGAAGATAATTGTGTAATTAAAAATGTGTGTGTGTTGTGTGTAGCTGCAGTAATCTAGGAAGTGGATTTGCATCATTAGAGTGTGGGACTGCACCTTATCGGCCTGCAGCTCGTCCTTGTGGTAGTATCCACCGGTCAGAAGCTTCTTGCTGAAGGAGACGATGTCAGCAGGGTCGTCCATGCCCCAGTGCTCGTGGGCCCAGAACTTTCCCGTGGACCCTCCGCCGGTCTGGACCTCGTCCACGTGGAAAGCGCAGCCATGCTGGAGAGAGGGAGGGGGAGGGGCAAATCAGAGATCCAGCTAGTGTGACGGACAGTGGACCTGCAGCAGAACATCTGGGCACCGACTGGACCAGTTACTGAACAAGTGTCCAGAACATACTCTCTGATGCTGCATGATTATATTCATATGTATTTAATTATTGCCTTTGTAAAGCACTTTGATTTTCCCCCTCAACTTACTGCACCTAATGTAGTATTTAATAAGAAATCTAAAGGTTTGAGCTAAAAGCAATAAAATTCATACATAAAAGCAATGAAACGTATAATATAGGATATAGTCCATACAAGAATTAGACTCAGTTAAAGCCCATGCTTTCACACAACCATATGTCAGCTAACGGAGATTTAAAATATCAAAAAATCATAAATCATAAAAATGTGATTGGTTAGGCCTTTTGCATTTTATTCCACGTGAAGCATCAGAGTTAAAAAGCTGAACACAGGAGGTTTTGCTTGGTAGATAAAAATAACTGACTGCTGCTCCTTCTGTCCCCAGTTATGAATCTAAGAGGCAGAATGATAAACTGCACCTATGAATAATAAAACCATAATCTATAACTGATGAACAAAGGTGGACTGAGTAATGATCTTCTGTCATTCTTGTTCATGTAAAGGGAAGCCGGTTATGCCTTTGAAGTATGTGAACTAATTGTTCAACCACGGCTCTTTCACACAGGCTGGGTCTGATTAAAGGACCCGTTGCCATGGCGATAAGTGGTACCTTGCGTGCGATGTTCCGGAGGCTCTTGAAGAAGTTTGGAGAGGCGTGGTTATCTCCACCTTCAGCCTGGATGGGCTCAATTACAATCCCTGCTACAGGCCGGCCCTTCTGCCTCCACTTGACGATCAGGTCCTCCACCTGAGAACACACACACACACACACACACACACACACACACAAACAAAAAGAGAGTTATTTATTTTATTTATTTAATTTTACAGGGACAGTGCACATTCATCGACATAACTGTAAATGTGCCAGTGTTAGACAAGTGGCTCATTTTCTACTGCAGTCCCTGGGCACGATGTTAATTGCCACCCTATAAAAACAACACAGTAGTATCACATTATATACAGTTTACTCAATCCTACCTAAAACACATATGTCTAAAATGGTGAGGTAACATAAAACAAACAAACAAACAAACAAAAAGAAGAAAAGAAAGAAAAAGAAAACAATAAAGAGTGCAAATGAAGAAGACAGACAAAGAAATCCCATTAGCCTCCGTAGTGTAACTCTGAGCAGCTGGCGGCTCTGCTCCGCCGTTCTAAAAACAGCTTGCACCGACAATTAAAGGTAACGAACCTACTGCTAAGACTATAGGGATTATGGCAATGGGCCAATTTGCCAAAATGTTGAACTATCCCTTTAAATCATCAATTCACCATCAGCTGGAAGAACATTTCCTCAGATGCAGTCATCACGTCTAAAATCCTTCATCTGGTTCAAATATATAGATCAAAACCAACAAGGTGTAAAAAGCAGGGCCTGGCCGATTAATTGGCTGATTATAGCCCTTTGAGAATAATATTACTTTATTATTTACTTTTATTATAATTATTTTAGCATATTGTCATTTATTAAGTGCAGGGAATTTGACTTGGTTTTACTCAGTAAAATGCATTGCAATAACATGACAGGTAATGTTATTGCTCCATCCTTTACTCTGGAAAAAACATTGTGCCACTCTGATTGATACTAATGTCACTTTACCAGATGATAACGGAATGACTGAGCACAGTACGGCTGTATTTACAGCTGCGCACCCACAGTGTTTTTTTGTTTAACGTTGAACAGGAAAAGGTGTTTCTGCTCCAAGTTGGATTCATAGTAACTTCATGGTTCAGAATGATGGAGGAAAGAAAATGTGAAAGCAAGTATCATTTTTTGTTGTGAATTGTTCACGTGCTGCTCGCCCCGCATGACAATTTTTGATAATAAAAGTATTTAAAAATAGTTGAAATGTTTCCCACCTCCTCCAGACAGCGCGCCTCCTCCTGTGCGTTCTCCCTGGTGAACTCCTCCAGGGGGTACTGCAGTCTGGGGAACGGGGCGATCGGCCAATCGAACGACGGCACATCCAGCTTGTGGATCGCTTTGGAGTGCGTCGTTGCTAGACAACCTGGACAAAGCAGCAGCACTGTGTTAGCCGTGAATGTACACAACGATCCCTCAGTCTCATGGCTTCAGTGGCTGTTGTTCACCACCACTCAGCGATTCAGCTGCACCACAGTTCATTCAAAACTCCATACGGTCACTGAAGACGGGTGAAAGCTCTGACCAGGCTACAAGTGCTATAATATAGTTGATATATGGATGTTTACAGTTGATAAATGATTATAGATAGATAGATAGATCTATCAGAGACACATTCACACTTTAAACTGTGACATTTTCAAGACACACAGTGTTTACAGCAGCGCCTGACAGCACAAGTTCAACTGAAGAGTCCAGAGCGGAGGAACTGAAACACACTCCTGAGTCATGTAAACAACAGGTTTGAACCCATCAAAGAGTGAGAAACAGGAGGTGTGTGTCAGGACTGAGGCTCTGTTCAGACCTGTTCAGACCTCGTAACAACTGATCACAGCTCTGTCTGTCTGGACACTGAGCCTCAGCCAGTCAACACTTTTCAAACTAGAACCTCTGCTGTGCTCATCTGATATTTAAAGGGATACGCCAAATTTTTTTTTTCGTGTCTTGCCTCACTCCCGAGTCCATGACCAGCAGATAGACACCATCCTTTTGACTGTGCGTGCAGTAACAAGGGAGATACGGACAGAGCTGGCGCACCGCTAATTAACTTATATTAGCTCAAACGCTAGTGCATAGGTAGTGTTAGCCTGCCTCCTACCTGAGCCGAAATCAGCAGTCTGAAGCTGATTTCATTTTAGCTCTAAACTCTGTAAATATATCACTTTATCAACATTTCAAACGTGAGAAAGTAGCCGTTTAGATCAGCAGTGTGTCGTTAATTTGTCTGAATACCAGCTGTTTACAATTTTGTAGCTGTTTTACGAATTTGGCGCTACTCAAGCTAGCCGTTGTGACCAACGCACTTCCGGTTACTTTCACAAAATAAAACACCCGTTGCCCTTTACATACAGAAAACCATGACGATAGAATTTGTGCTTTTACTTTGAAATAGGAAGCTAACCTACCCTCGATGTAGCTAGCTTGAACCAAAATAAACTGTCTTTGCTTGAACCCTCCGTTTTGACCGATCTCGTCCCGTTACCGGCATTTGAGCTCTGCCCGTGTCTCCCTTGATACTGCACGCACAGTCGAAAGGATGGTGTCTATCTGCTTGGACTTGGGAGTGAGGCAAGACACACACAAAAAATGTTGGCGTATCCCTTTAATCTAGTACAAGAAGTGGTTTGAGTGGAACATACCCAGAGTTCTGCCATGGAAACCTCCCATGAAAGATAAAATACTGAGGTCTGGACAACCTGGAGCCTGAGACAGAGACAGAGAGACATGTCGTTCATTTATCTCACATCTCATTCTCCATATTTTCTACCAATATATTGCAGTTGTTTCTTCATTGTGCTGTGTCGTGAGCTCTGTCTCCCTCACCTGGTTGATCATGCAGCTGCTGACGTCCTCATCAGACGGTGTGTTGTGTCCTCGCTCCTTGTTCTATACAAAATGTAAACAACACAATGAGAACTCACACACACACACACTTCACACCATCAGAGCTATGAACAGTGAACACATTCATTAAATTAAATAATATTCTATGTAACAGGTGCCAGATATAAAGGACCAGAACCTGAGCTGAACATTATTTTGTCTTGTCAGATATTTAAGGTTCATACAGCGGTGTCAAACTCATTTTAGTTCAGTTCAATTTGATCTCAAGTGGGCCGGAACAGTAAAATAATACCCTTAAATAACGACAACTCTAACCCTTTCCCTTTGTTTTATTGCAAAGAGGACGAGGATGTTTATATCTGATACGCTGCACCACTGGCCCCATCTAGTGGCCGAACAAAGTATTGGAATTTGCGACGCGTTGTGACCACCAAGTGTAAACGGTGATGTGTCCTGTATCCACATACGACTATGCGGGCAGAACAGTGTTTTTTTTTTTTTTTGATTGATTAACGAGACTCATAGTCTCTCACAGAAAATAATCTCATTGTTATGTTTTTTAACAGCGTTTCACCATCTCTCATCTCTGTCAGTCAGCCCCTCGTCCTGCTGGACTCAGTCTCTCTCTAGCGTGCGAACACACACACCAGGCGCGCTATATTGCGCTAAACGTACAGTATTCAAATTACCCTCTGTTTTAAAATGTAAAATAACAAGAAAGAAAAGAGCTTCATAGAAACTTCACGTTGTAGACTTGTGGAATAACTTGTATAATGTTTTTATTAAAAAATAGGAATAGAAAACCTGTTTTCCCAGTTTGAGACCCTCAAAAATGCGACTGCGATTTATATTCCAGTGCGATTTATATTCCGGATTTTACGGTACATTAAATGAACTATCCTTTTACAAAACATATTATGCACAACTTAAAATTTCTTGTGTAAGACATGTGCAATTTCAACAATATTATGCCTCTTCTCTCTACTATATAATTTTCACAATTGGCAAATGTGTCCTTTGGACTGGATTGGACCCTCTGGTGGGCCAGTTTTTGCCTGCGGGCCGCATGTTTGACACCCCGTTCTAGAATTAGGATGTCATTATCAAAATTAAATTATTTAAATAGTCCAGTTTACATTAATGCAGTAACAGATCAATTTGAGACTTTATGTGTTTGAAGATGTACACAATTTTGTTCTGTTACTTCTTCTTTAGAGAAATGTCCTCCCAGCCCCTCACTGCAGGTCACAGTACATCAGTCACTCACCCTGTACCAGATGAACATGGCTTTGTAGGCGTTCTCATTGGAGCAGGAGCCACAGGCCATGGTCTGAACACGGCTCATCCCACTGGGAGCCACCTGATGGGAGGAGGAGGGAGGAGGAGGAGGTGGGGGGTGTCGTACCCATCAGTCAGATCAATAACAGAGTCCACTCCATCATTCATCTCAACTGGTTACTGGTGTGTGTGTGTGTGTGTGTGTGTGTGTGTGTGTGTGTGTGTGTGTGTGTGTGTGTGACTCACTGAGAGAAGACTTTCAGTCAGCTTGTCTGGGAAGTTCTCAGGCGGCAGGATCCCCAGAGCAGGTCTGTTCACAAATGTGCTCTGAGAGGAAGACACAAATACACACATTCATTCATAAATACAGACACACACACACACACACACCATTTGACCTACAAAGCATGAAACTTTTATGACGAGCTAGAATCAGAAAGTGCGTTTACATACACATTTATAAAACAATTATTAGGAATAATCTGTTAAAGGACAATTCCGGGCAAATTCAACTTGAGGCTGTATTTTCCTAACATTTTAGGTCTAAAAGAAGTTGTGTCTGTCCCCGCATCGCCACGGCAGCGATGAATGGGAACGGATTGAAGTTCCGCTGCTCAGGCTGTTTACATCCCTCAAAGCCGCAATTTTTTTCCACAGACAGCGTCAGAGTCTCGCACGAGATTTGGAATTAGATCTAGTTTTACAAACATGTCGACTTGCTTGTAGTAAATAAACTTCTCGGTGCATGTTTGAGTCGCCATCTGACGCTGTCTGTGGAAGCAACGGAACTTCAATCCACTGCCATTCATTGCTGCCGTGGCGATGCGGGGACAGACACAACTACCGCAAAACAGGAGCGATTAAACTGAAAATCTTCAGATTCCTTCTTTTAGACCTAAAATGTTAGGAAAATACACCCCCGAGTTGAATTTGCCCGGAATTGTCCTTTAATGCTAATGATGCGTTTGGTGCGGTTACACTTTAATAATCTGTTTTCTGGAAAGACCTTGTTTACATGACGACAATCCGAAAACTAATCTCCACCAATCATCAGTCAACTTGTGGGAGAATCTGGTCACATGATCCTTCCTCAGCTACAGGGCTGAATAACAAGCAGCCATCTCTGAGAACCTGGCTCCACACGGTCTGGCTTCTGATTGGCTGAAAGGTGTGCACTATTGATCAGTACCTAAAGAGCTGAAAACCTGTGATGCAGGTGTATAGTATTGTGTTTACACCGGGAAATTAAGGTCAAATCTAATTATAGTTGTGAATGTTAGATGACTGTATCTTATCCATCACTGTCTCCAGTATATCTTGTTGACAGAACCAGTCAGACTTTCAGCGTAGCAGATGACATGAGGAATGTTGACCTACCAGATTGTGGGGGTTGGACATCAGCTTGAGGAGAGCAGGGTGGTTGTAGCCTGGTGGAGGAAGATGGAGGAAGAGGAGGTGAGAAACATCATAAAAACAAAGATCACCGGGGCTCCATTTTTTACTAGGAGCACAGTGGACCCTAACTTAAAGGTACATTGTGTAGGAATTACTCCCATCTAGCTTTGTTGTTGTATATCGCAAGCAACTCAATCGTATTTTTCATGCTGCATTCACATGAAATTGGGCAGACGGCAGACGGACGACAGCCGCTGCACGTAACGACATAAACAAGCCTCTATGTGAACAAGTGGTCCGTCAACACGAGGCAAAACAATACACCTGACAATATGTTGTCATGGCGATGTCGTTTACCGGCTTTCTCTCGACTTCTGTGACTAAAATGAAATCTGGTTTGTTACCGACGGCCGTCTGCCAGACTGCAGGTGAATGCAGCATCAGTGTAACGCTCCATTCCTCCTCACTGCACTTGCACCGTCTCTAATTTTAGGGGCAGTCTGGAGCCTTGATCATGTTTTTCTGCAAAACAAAGTGATTCTATAAAAGTGAATAAACATGTTGGGACAGAAAATCACATAAGGGACTGGTGGTTGGTGATGACGGTGATGACGGTGATGACGGTGATGACGGTGATGACGGTGATGACGGTGACAGCAGGAGTGTGACTGTAGCAGCTCATGTCAGCAAGGAGCAGAGCTAGGACAGATCAGAGAGACTCAGCTCCTCTGATATCTGGACTGTGCGAAATTGTCCCGAAAAAAATAAAATAAGTCTATTTTTCAAGCTTGTTTGTAGCAGAAGCTTCTCTGAGTTACAGGTCTCGGCGTAGCAGTGCATGTCCATATAATGGTTGCAAATGGATACCAACTGTCCTTGTAACAAAAAGTCGTATGTAATGTCCGTCTTGTAATTGTCCCAAAAAAAATTAAATAAGTCTATATTTCAAGCTTGTTTGTAGCGGTTTGTCCTCTTCCCGGTTCGTCTTTGGACGAACCAGGAGCTTCCGCTACAAACAAGCTTGAAATATAGACTTATTTAATTTTTTTCGGGACAATTTCGCATTTCGGGGCTTCAATACAAGACGGACATTACATATGAGCAGCATGGAGGTATTTGGATGTTTTTTGGTGTGTCAGACAGTTGGTATCCATTTGCAACCGTTATATGGACATGCACTGCTACGCCGAGACCCCCTGTAACTCAGAGAAGCCACGGAGGACTCTGAAACTTCTCCCAGCCCTTAGTCCACATGAGGGTGAGTAGATAATGAGTGAAATTTGAATTTTTGGTGAACTATCCCTTTAACTATTATCTCTTTACACTGTTCCATTCAGCTTGTTCAGATCTGGAACGTTCGGTCTGTTTGGTGCTGTAGATCGGTGTACTGTAGAACTCTGGGGGAGCTGTTGTTGCTGTGAACCCCTCAGTGTCTATTGAGCACACTGACAATAAAGCTTTGATTCTTGAATCTTACCTAAACTGATGCGGCTGTCTTACATAAAAAAATCTTGTAGATTCTCCTCCAGCCAGCAGAGGGCAACGACCACTAACGGAGCACTGAGGTTCCTACATGTTGTAAACACACAGAGTTCAGACCTCTAGACCCTGGACTGACCTGACCCGGACTGCTCTGGTATGCAGGCTGGTGAACTCATGTTTACCACCGCAGATGTTACACTGACAAACGTTTCACAGGAGCGTGTTGTGACATTTAATTTCAATGTGCTGACATGAGATACTGACCAGGAAACCTCAAACCTGTGAAGCGGAAGTCACAGCAAGGCTGAGCTCATGCAGGCCCTCACAATACACAGACTGATCCTTTAAACCAATGACTTCTTCTTTTCTAAAGCTCCGTCTCTGTCATTAGTTTACTGAGCTGCACACACACACACAGACCAGGAAGTGAGGGCTCCTTCTGTTTTCCATGTCATTTGAATGCTGCGGGGCAAATCTCTAATCCACAAACCCTGGAGACCTCCAACCACAGTGACACACACACACACACACACACACACACACACATACACACACAGAAACACACACCCTCTCTCACTCTTGGTGGCCTCCTTTACACAATCTGTTCAAGGCTGGAATGTCGGGCCTCTCCTTCTCTCTCTCTTCTGTTTATCAATGTTTTTATTTCCCACTTGAACAAAAATGGACATAACTAGTGAAGCACTGATCCAGCTTTTTCAGTCCCAATGCTGATACTGATACTGATACTGATACCGATCCAATACCATTATTGAATTAATGAACTGTATAACTCGCTGTGTGGAGGACAGTGAAGGCATCAGGCTTGACTTTAACTTTACTTTCCTAACTTTGTAGACAGTACACCTCACAAACATACATCTTGTATTGCCTGTGTTGCTGTATGGCTTGGGCGGTCCACCTCTTATGGTTTTATGGCATTTGTGACTTGTCTCTTCTATATTGTTTTGTGAAGCACTTTGTAAACTTGTGTTTTTAAAGGTGCTATATAAATAAAGTGATATTGGATCAGTGCATCCTTAAGCCTGCCACACACATAAAGATAATCGGGCTGATTTTGCCCCGATTTTCCCCCTTCCGACCACGGACAGACACCGCCCGATTATCTTAAGGTCTTAAGATTATCTTATAAGATTCTCTTGTAGTGTGTGGTGTGTTAAGAGTCAAAATTCCCCCGACAATCGGCTCGGAAAACGTTCGGCGCCGATAATCGTAAGTATTAAACATGTTCAATATTTACGATTATCGGGGCCGACTTCGGTGGCCATTTCAATCAAAAGTCATCTTGTGTGTGGAGAGCCGGTGTTGTGCGGAGATTTGTTACCATTAGTTGTCAGTGCAAGCTGTTTTTCGATCTGCAGGGCAGAGATACAAGCCGCTCAGCTATGGAGGCTCATGGTATTTCTGGCTTTCCCTCATCAAACTCATCAAATACACAATCCAACAACTCCAAAACGCTCTGGTGGACAAGTTGTGACCTGCACATTCACCACGCTATGAGATAATAACGGAACATTAAGACACAGAGTTGTTTTGCAGGCAAATGTGTAGCCGGAACTACATCCCAGACACGGCTGCTGGGCGGAGTGATTTCAAAAGCGCAAGTAGTACTGAGTATTTGCTTTGTGTGTCGTAATGTTACACAATTATACGTTATTATTTCATAGCGTGGCAAATGTGCAGGTCACAACTTGTACATGAGAGCGTTTTGTTGTTCGATTGTGTATTTGATGAAAATACATCAGGAAACATGGAAATACCATGAGCCTCCATTGCGTTAGCTGAGCAGCTCGTATCTCTGCCCCGCCAATCGAAAAACAGCTTGCACCGACAATTAAAGGTAACAAACCTACTGCTATGACTATAGGGATTATGGCAATGGGCCAATTTGACAAAATGTTGAAATATCCCTTTAAGATGTAGAAAACAAGAGATTATGAAATCACAACAGGCCGTTCACAGCATGAGTCACATGTTCACATTCACCTCTTTAGCCTAATTTCCATTAGCTGCTGATAACTCCCTATAAAGTTGGAGTCTGTTTCTGACACAACCTTATGGCTGCATAGTGTCCTAGTGTCTGTTCTGCAGTCAGTGGTGTATTCTACAGAGCCAGCATGGTGACACTGACACTGATGCTGTTGTTTGACACACGCCGCCTCTGATTCCCCACCGCCATCAGTGCAAAGGCAGAATAATGAGGGTCTTGTGTTTAGCAGCTGTCTGACTGATGAGGCTGAAGTTCCCTGTTTCATGATCCATTTCTGATCTACGGACACGACAGAGCATCAGCTGTTAAATGAGACGCTTCCGTCCGCGCCGTGGAGATCCGTCAAATCCTCGTCGTAGAGGAAACTTGAGAGGAAAACCAAACCGAGCTCCGACAGAAACAACTGAGCTGCAAGTAAACTGAATGAAATACTGGACCTGCTGAGGTCGGAAATAAATTCACTGTGTTGTGGAGAAATGTTGTGAGTGAACGGTTGTCAGGGCCAGTTAACTACTGAATTAATGAAGTGAGTGAGTCCCGGGCTGCAACAAACCCTCTGTCAGTGGCCTGCAGGCCTGGAGCGCACACCACTGATTTATCTCTGAACAACTGAGAGACTGGATCTCTATTTAAATACAGATCTCTGATGATAAAGACATAGTTCTTCTTCCAGTTGTAGCTACAGTGACAGGACACAGACCATGATCCAGATCTTCACAGACGGACAGTAGCACTCTAACAACCAAACACAGGCTGACTTATCTCCTGACCCTACTCTCAGCCTATTTTGGCCGTTTTTGAATACTTTGGATTTTGCCTTTATGTACCCCATACAAAAATGTTCACCATACCCATGTTTGGTATCTTTTCTTTTCAGCACAACTTCACCTATATGATCAGACAATTATTGTTTTAATTTTAACCAACTTTATTAAAATACTTGGCCCGAAAATCAGGTAGAGAAGCATCAGCTGATTCCAGCACTTGACAAATATATGCTCATTATTACACGGCTCTTTTGAATGCTGCTCTCTGATTGGTCCATCGCTGCGTTCTACGGTCTGTTATTTCTGTATAATGGCCGTCGTCAAGTATAACAGATCGTTGCTAGGGACGCCGCTCTGATCAGAGGAGCACATAAAGAGAAACAATGCAGGATATTTACCTTATGTTTCATTTTTACCGTCATTAACCAGCTTCGGACTAATATTGATGTTAGGTAAATGACTTGTAACTTGTTACCCGTAAACAGTAAAGGCAGTTTATCTCTTGTTTATGACAGATACGACTACACACAACACACACACCGTAACACGTGTATGGTAATCCATCGATCCACTGAAGGCTTCAAATGCACGACAGGAGGCTCAGCAAAACAGCCGACGTGACCAGTCATGCAGATTCGCTAAATGATGCAACTCTAAATCGATGAACGTCGTATTTTGATCAACATTATGTTTCAAATGAATCATTTCACTCGTAAACCGTGTAATAAGCGGGATAATGTATAGTTGGTCGGTTGTTATGGAGAAATAAACCCAGGCAGGTTGGATGGAAATATTTTTGTTCTATCAAATTATAACAATCATATCTCCAGTTTGACATGGTCTATCAACGTAAAACCAAAACTGGGAGAGAGTTTCAAATCTGCTCTTCGGAGTGAAGTTGCCAGCAGCGTCCAGGTGACCTAGTTTTTTTTGTTATGGCGCTTCGAAAATTAGACAACCTCTCCATCTGTGACAGGAATGCACTGATTGATGCAGCTGTAAGTGTATGTGCAGGGTGCATAGTGGAACAGGTTCAGGCCACATTCAGTCTGAAGTCTAAAGCCAGGCTCTCCTGTAGGCTTCTACAAAGGTGGATCTCTTTTAACCCGGCTAGATCACCATGGTAACTTATGCTTAGTTACCAATTGGCTATAAACCTAATTGGCTATAAAACTGTTTAACTATTTAACTCATTTACAGCTGCGTCACCTTTACTTTGAAAGTCCAGTGGAGCTGGATCAGAACGGAGCGTTGGACCGGAGGGAGAGAGATGTTCAGCTGAGGGAATACGCTCCAGATTAGGCTATAGCCTGTTTTTTACTTTTATATACAGTCACCACTGAAAGAAGTTGTGCGCTCGCAGCAGTCAGATAATCAGATGGATAATCGGTAAAGTTAATAATTTCACTAAATGTGGCCATGAATAAATTAATTTTGATGCTTCACCTGTTATATCTTTACCGTACACGCTCAACAGACTGGCTCACACTGCAGGTTCCCTCTGTTAACACCGAACTTGGAAAGACCAGCTTCTCTTACTGTGCACCTACAACCTGGAACACTCTGCAAAATCACTTGAAACTTACCTCACTTTTATCAATAGGACAATTTAAAGCCATAACTACATCTTATTTTACCTCTAACTGCTAGTGCTTTTAACTATGTTTCAATTTACCCTAGTCACCTTTAAATTCTGGTATTCTGTTATGTTTTTGTATGTTTCAAATGTCTTGTCTTCTGTCCTTATATGTTTTGTGTTTCCTCCCGTCTATATTGTAAATGAGGTTACTCCTCAATATATCTCAGAGTTTAAATAGAGGTTATGAAATGAAATTAAATATAGCAGTGTTGCACAAATGCAAATCTTGAATAAGTCTACGCTGTTTTCACATTTAAGGAGGTCTTTGTTGTCTTTGTACAGAGACAATATGAGATTTGCTTGTAGCTACAGCAGCTAAAAGACCCACTATTTCCATACACACACCCAGCCTCGCTTTCAAGTCAGTGAAATATATGAAAACAATATAAAACACAAGTTAAAAATGAGAGTTGTTGTTGCTCTAGTTTATTTAGTTTAAATGAATAAAGCTTCATATTTAAAAGTAGCGCAATGTAGAGCTGTCAGAAATGAAAAGCAACCTCCTCTCTTGTTGCAACACTGTTGCTTCAGGCTGCGATCAGGCTTTTTTCTATCGCTCAAACTCTCTCCATTAAAACAACCTGCTCCTGTTGTCGCTCCATTTCGTGCGGATGTAGAATAATATGACGCCAAACGCCTCCTTTGATGTGAACGCGCACAGAGCATGAAGCTGAGAGCCGGACTTAACAAACCAAGTTGATAAAGCTTCGTAGTACCGTGGTAACTCGAACCAGGGCTTGAGGTTTAGTTGAGCTGCATCATGAACACAAAGCCTGGCCATGTTGAGCCTCTGGTCTCTGCTGGATGTAAACACAGTGTGGACAGAGCTACACAGCAGCTTCTCCCCTGTCAGGCCTCCACAGCAGCAGATGTATCCAGGCTAACTTCTCTGGTTACCCTCTGGCTGTAATATTAGCTGCAGAGTTAACTGAGGCTGACCACTACAGCTGCCTCTGTCTGTTGTACAGATCCATCAAGTGTCTCTGGCTGTTGCTTAACTCTATTTACAACTTCAGTTGATACAAAAAACACACAAAGGAGATGATGGTTTCTCCATGAGGTGTTTGTCTTGGACCGGTGTATTTTGTCATTCAGACTATCTGATTAAAATAAGAAGAGTTGGGATCTTTCCATCCGTACTGTCTGCAGAAATTGAAAATAAAAATAATTTAAAAAATAAAAAAAAGTCAGTGCCTCTCCCCAAAAAGAAGAGTGGAAAAAAGCTGATCAAGCATCGTCTTATCAGCGAGCTGAGAGCTGAGAGGAGGAGATGTGAATCTGTCTCTGATCCATGGAGAGAGAAAAGACGACGGCTGACTTCAGGACAATCTGATGTGTGTCTCCGACCGCAGCACAGACGGATCACAGCGCCGCATATCTGAGCGTTCATGTGACACGTAACTCTGCTCCACCTCCACAGCCCACAGAGCTCAGCAGCCTCTCAGCCCCCCTCCCCCACCTCTCAGCACATACAGAGAGTCCACAGCGTTACGGCTCAGTCTGGCTCCTCTGACCGAGCGGCCCTTCCTTTCAGGACCTTCACAAAAACGCTGCAGCAGCAGCAGGGCCAACAACACCACTGACTCCTCCCACTGCCGCCACAAGCCCCTCCCACTATTCACATCACTGTCATCTTCTACCTCTGGGCCAGAACCTCCAGACTGTTCTCCCCTTGAGAGGTTGGACTGTTTACTGCCTCCTGCAGAGCTGTGCAGACTCACACACACACACACTGGGACCATCCAACTCACTAATAGTCTACTTGCCAGCCCATAGGGCCCCATTGTGAACCCGGAAATGTTGAGTACCCCAAAGTTTTATGTTAGAAATATTCAGAAACTATCAGATGCTAATGTATACTAGCATATACAGCACCTGATGGGCAGCACCTGGGGGCACCAGAAGCTCAAAAAAAGAGTCAATAGCAACAGCAGAATGAGCTGTTAAGGTCTGATAAGATTTGTTTCTCACAACCTCGAACAGAGAAAGCTCTGTGGACCCCCTGAAATCCTGAAATCCTGAAATCCTGAAATCCTGAAATCCTGAAACTCTGACACCCCCGTGAGGGGGGCCCGGACCCCAGGTTGGGAACCAATAGGTTAAAGCCATGTCCTCTTCTGAGCAACATTATACTGTAACAATCTAGTTTATAAGTTGAATGCATTTTTAATTATTTCAAATACTTGAGTTATATGTCCAACCAGCATCCTCTAAAACATAAGATTTGGCTTAAAATCCATCAAAATCGGCCCACTGGCGGTTAAAATCTGGTTACTTCCAGTTTAGACAGCCATTTTGAATTTAGAAAATGTCAGAAATGGATTCAGCATCATCAATAACCCCTAAAACCACTCCAATACTGCCCAGACCAGCCAAGCAGTTGCCCTTATAGGCTATTATGCTCATTTATGCTAATTGTGTCAATTATGCTAACTGCCCAATATAAGTTAGCATCCGACAGTTTCTGAATGCTGGGGACCCATACTATATATTTCTAACATAAAACTTTGGGGTACTCATTGTTGGCAAGTAGACTATACACTACACACTAACACCCAACATTATTTTAGAAAGTCAAGCTTCTTCACTAATAGATGATCTTTGAGTTCACACAGTCCTGCAGACAGCACAGATGATGTCATCTGCTGAAGGTTTAATGCTCAGTCAGTGAACTGCTGGAATGAGCTCTGCCTCCTGTTTTCAGGCCTCTGGCCGTGTCCAGACTTGGTTGTAACATGCACCTCCACTGGTCTGATCACAGCAGTCGGCTCTACAAACATCTGTCCACACCTGCTTTAAAATGTGTCTCCATTCACCACCAGTGATCAGAGCTCACTTCACTTGCTTTATATGAAAATAAACTAGTATGCTGTTGCTTTTAGCCAATCAATAGACGGGTCTATTGTCAATGTATAGCCCTGCATTTCAGCCCGAGTCTGACAGGGCCTGACACATTTAAAGGGATATTTCAAGATTTTGGCAAATTTTCCTATCGCCATAATCCCTATAGTCATAGCAGTAGGTCCATTACCTTTAATTGTCGGTGCAAGCTGTTTTTAGATCAGCAGGGCAGACGTGAGCTCTGCACAGTGTGCAGTATTTATGGGATTTCCCTCATCAAACTCATCAAATACACAATCCAACAACTCCAAAACACTCTGGTGGACAAGTTGTGACCTGCACATTCACCACGCTATGAGATAATAACGGAACGTTATGAGACTGAGTTGTTTTGGAGGCAAATGCGTAGCCGGAACTACATTCCAGACACGGCTGCTGGGCGGAGTTGACTTCAAAAGCGAAAGTAGTTCCGAGTATTTGCTTCATGTGTCGTAATGTTACAATTATATGATATTATCTCATAGCGTGGTGAATGTGCAGGTCACAACTTGTCCACCAGAGCGTTTTGGAGTTGTTGGATTGTGTATTTAGTTTGATGAGGGAAACGTAGAAATACCATGAGCCTCCGTAGCATAGCACTGAGCAGCTCACGTCTCTGCCCCGCTGATCTCAAAACAGCTTGCACCGACAATTAAAGGTAACGAACCTACTCCTAAGACTATAGGGATTATGGCAATAGGCCAATTTGCCAAAATCTTGAACTATCCCTTTAAGCCCCTGGTCTTCAGGCCAATTTCTTACATCACAGCTATGATAGGACTTGGACTTGACGACATGTGCATCTAAAGAACTAAAGAATGTGGACACATGTGGCCCAGACCGTCTCTACCGGAGTGATTGGATCCAATGTCCAGATCACCTGAGATGTGAACATGAAGTGACCGAGGCTGAGCAGCATCATCGCTACCTCAGCCAAATCAAACTGAATGGTCAGACCGACACTGGTGAAATTACAAAGAAGATGTAGGAAATGAAAGATGAAAACAGTGGGAACCAAATATGTCAATGGTGATTATAGTGAATATAATAGGAGAGGTTGCATCCATACACACTCCTCCAGTAGCTGTGTGTGGATGAACGGTACTCACCGATGGGGATGGAGGAGATCTGGGTGTAGATATCCAGCATGCGGTTTCCATCCACATCCACCAGGTAGTTCCCCCTGCTCTCCTCATAGTTACAGAAGAAGTTGATGGCACCGACGTTCTGGAGAGAGAGAACAGGTGTAAGATCCAACAGCAGACAGAGACTGACACAAACACACACACACACACACACACACACACACACACACAACAACCACAGCTGCTACATGACAGAGGTCATCAGTGTAGAGAAACACACAGTCTATCCCTGTCACACAACTTCACATCTAACTGACTCTAACACCTCCAGAGATGTTCAGGGAACACACGTAGAAACAGACACCGAGTCTGAGCACAACAAGACTGTCCAATGCCGATCAGCTGATTCCTATGGGGCACTGTTTAACTCACTGGGTTGACCATGCGCCCCACATGCAGAGGCTAAACTCTCTCCTGTCAATTAAAGGCAAAAAGCCTCTTTTAAATGTGACTTTAAAGATTTTATTTCTCCTTAAGTGAGTTGCTTAAGGAGAAACTTAACAGAATCTTTGGTAAGGGAGATGTTAAAGGAGAATTCTGGTCATTTTTGACCCCTAAATCGTTGTGCTGATGGTCACCCAGTGTTGGTTGGAGCAAAAAACGCGACTAAAATTGATGCAGGCAAACCAGAGTTACACCATGGCTAGACGGCGCTAGGGATAGCCACAACCCTAACCTATGGGGGCAATTCTTTCAACCACAAAAAACAACCAAATATCTATGGTACATGACTGGAATCCTTATGACACACCACTGAACTCATATAGTGTACAGTAGAAACAGTACAAACTTTGTGTTTTTGCATGTAGTCACTCACCTCAGATAGCCGAACTCTGAAACATCCTGGAAAGACATTACTATACTACTTATATTTATTTACAAAAATAAATGGTGGATCAGTGCAGTGGTACTGTCCATAATATCTCTGACCGTTTATTTTTAGAAAGAAATTATCACAACAGGGAAAAAGTGTTTGTTTCTGTGGCGGGTAGAGCAGGCGCTCTGCAATCGTATAGTAATGTCTTTCCAGGACGTTTCAGAGTTGGGCTGTCTGAGGTGAGTGACTATATGCAAAAACACAAAGTTTACTGTTTATACTGTTTATACTGTACACTATATGAGTTCAGTGGTGTCTCGTAAGGATTCCAGTCATGTACCATAGATATTTGATTGTTTTTTGAGTGTTTGTTGTGGTTGAAAGAATTGTCCCTATAGTTTAGCGTTGTGGCTATCCCTAGCGCCGTCTAGCTATGGTGTAACTCTGGTTTGCCTGCATCAATTCTTGCCGCGTTTTTTGCTCCCCCCAACACTGGGTGACCATCAGGACAACGGTTTAGGAGTCAAAAATGACCGGAATTCTCCTTTAACTTCTCCCTTACCAAAGAGTCTGTTAAGTTTCTCCTTAAGCAACTCACTTGAGGAGAAAGAAAATCTTTAAAGTCACATTTAAAAGAAGTGCGACCAGCCTCTGGTGCAGACAATGATGTCACAGCGCTGAAATCAGAGCAACAGATGCAGTAGTTTTGCATATGCAAAAACACTGATGAAACATGGTTTGCATGTAAGTGTGCACGCACGCACACACACACCTACGCCCACATGTGCACACACATCAACTGTGAAGAGACGAAGCCGACTCGGCTGCAGTGTACAGTAGAGCTACTGTATGTGGAGCAGCATAAACGCTGCAGGGTTTATCTAACTAGTTCACTGAGTTAATATAATTGGAGATCCCATCTGGCTACACACACACACACACACACACACACACACACACACACACACACACACACACACACACACACACACACACACACACACACACACACACACACACACACACACACACACACACACACACACACACACACACACACACACACACACACACACACACACACACACACACACGGGCTTTGTTTACAGTCTTTATGTTTGACAGAGGTCCGGCTGCAGAGAGAAAACTGATCTGAACTGATCACATTCTCCTCCCCCTCCTCCTTTGATGATGATGATGATGATGATGATGATGATGATGATGAAGAGTCTCCAGAGCTACTCTGTCTTCAGTGTGAACAGGTCAACTCCTCGCTGCTCTACAGGACTTTCTCAGCTTCATCTCTGACCAGCAGCGATGGTAAAATGACACTAATTCCCCCTCCTCCTCCTCCTGTGCGATGCCCCGGCGTTGCTATGATGACCCTGGGAGGTTGCCATGACAACTGTTTCTGTAGCGTATGAGCCAAACTCTTTCTGTCGGCCTTAACTGCCCGCTGCTTATTCAGGCCCTTCAGCTGAAGCCGATGAGCAGCGGCGGTGTAACTGTGTAAAAGCCCTTTCACACATCATGGTTGAGTAGGTGCACACAGTTTGAACCATGTGACACATCAGGAGGAAACACCAGAGGCAAAGTCGCCTACTGCTGCAGACACACACTAAAACACACAAACACACTAAAACACACAAACACACTCACCTGGATTTCTCCCAGTTGTTTTGTCAGCTCCTATGGGTTGAAATGAATAAAGTTATTGAGACTCAATAAAGACATATTTGTGTTTTTAATCATCTTTGTGTGTTTATGATCTTGTCTTTCTGTTGTGAGGACCAGTTTGGGTTTTAAACTATCATTGTGGGCAGATTTAAAGGTGCCATCTGTAGGTTTTTACTATTGCAGTGAGTCACACTAGAAACTGAAATTAAGATCGACATTTTTATCCACTTTTAACTAACACTTTTACAGCTGCATCTCAATAAATTAGAATATCATGGAAAAGTTTTTTTAAGTAGTTCAATTCAAATAGTGAAACTCATATCATACAGATCCATTACACACAGACTGAAATATTTCATGTCTTTATTTCTTTTAATTGTAATGATTATTGCTTATATTCACAAATAACCTGATGATGTCACAATCTAATCAGCTGATCAACTCCTGCAAATGTTTCCTGAGCCTTTAAATGGTCTCAGAAGCCTTGTTCAGACTGCAGCACAAATCCCACTTTTTGGCAAATCTGACCAAGATCCGATCTCACAACATTACATGTTGCAACTGATCAGATCCGATGCGTCCATGGCATATCATGTGTCTCATCCACATTGGTTTCTACGGTAACAAACAAACAAACTAAATGGATGAGAGGGAAGTGGGCGTGTTCATGTCCTGTTATGTGGAGCCGTGGCGTAAATAAACTGCTAATTGCAGGAAAGCGACAGAAAGGTGACTGCTGAGCTGTGCCTCATTCCAATGATGCCTTCCAACTCTCTGGAATTACATTGTCCATCTTGTGTCGCACTGCGAGTGACACAAAAGACGCTTCCAAATCTGAACAACAACACCGTTCGCATTGAATCGGATCTCTACAGTACAAATCCGATCAGAATCGCATTTGAAACTCCGTGTGTGGTTTGAAGCCGTATTGGAAAAATCGGATTTCATGTGGTTTTTGGCTGTTCAGACTGTCAGGAAATCAAACTAGATAAAAGGGTTAATAAAAGGCATAATAGGATTTGGAGTGGCAGTGTGGAAAAGGCCTCCACCCTCAGTCAGGACGCTGTCTAACCTGCTCATCAGACACCAACCGGTCCTTCTGATTCGGTTTTTGTTTTCTACAAAAGTTGACATGGTCACCAGCTCTTAACGTGTTGTTCTAACTCGTAATACTGGTTTAAGCACAACTAGTGAATGCATGAAAACGAGTCACAACTGATGCAATTTGTGTGTGTGTGTGTGTGTGTGTGTGTGTGTGTGTGTGTGTGTGTGTTTTACATCTGATCGTGGCCCAGGGACTGAAGTTTTCATGGAGGGTCCATCGTAGTCAAAGTCCGCCTGGGTCTGTGGTGCTGCTTTACTGACGAATCTGCATCCTGCAGGAGACAAGACAATAAATCAGCAATACACAGAGAGAGAGAGTGAGAGTTCACTAACACCACTGTCTGCACATGTGGACATCAGGTTCTGGTGTCAGGGATCTGAATCGGTCTTTCCAACAGGTTTCAACCATCTATTGGAGCTGTGGTAGTCCAGTTGAAACCGGGTCAGTGGGTCAGTCAGTCAGGCCTCCGCTCTTCTCTTACTCCACTTCTGATGGAGGCCAATTGAGGCCTTTACTTCAATAAAAGTGCATTCCACAGACTGGAAGCCACATCAATTATACATGAGTGTGATACAGAGCTGTACAGTTACACTAAGTGACTCAACACACACACTGTTGTTGTGAGCTTCAGTCAGGAGAACGGGGAACTTCATGGCTTCATCTCTCAATGTGAATCAGTCTGAGACCAACTGCTGCTCCCACATGAGACCTTCACCTGAGACTGTTGGGGAGTAATTAATTAACAGTGAAACCTCACCGGTGCTGGGACTGAACCGACTCTATAATCATGGAGCTGAAGACGAAGTTCAGATGAGCTGTTAGCTGCAGTTATTGGGGGACCACTACATTTTACTGTAGACTTACACTTCAGGGTACAGGTGCAGCCTGATGGATCTCTTACATTAAGGGGCTGTGCAGAACTTAGCAGTACTTAAAGCTGTACAGAAAAGAAAATTGAATTTAAGCCCACTCTGGGTCATAAAATTAGTGTAATAACTCATCTATCAGACGATGTAGGCCAAACTTTGTGCAAAATTCTATTTTTGATTAAATCCGGGATGAAAGTGTGTTTTTTTTCGTATTGGATAATGCAGGCGCACGGATTATACGTCAGCCTGCTCACCATTCATCAGCCACTGATATTGGATCCGTCATCTGTCATTCAAACGTCTGAGGCAACACACACACGGAGCTTGGTCTCACCCCAAGCTTTGAATATCCCGCCTGATCGATAACGACCAATCAAATTCATTTTCCTTACTCGGGTAAACTCGTGACAACTTGGCGCGACAAACAGGACAAACGGCCATTTCTGTACACCTTTAAAGGGTCATAGCTACACAACTTTTTCATCACAACGATACATTTTTCACAGAACATCTATAGAGGTGTAGAATAAAAGTAGCCTGTTTATTTTACTGAAAACCTTTTTATGGTATAGAAATATTTGTTTTATAAATTTTGACGGGTCCAAAATATATAAATGTTTACATCTGGTTACATTGGCAACGTCGGCATGAAATGATCTCTGCGCCAACAGCATTAGTACGTTGATGTCACGTGAAGTGGAGCTCAGGGCCAGATCGTGATAGCTCTTTGAAGAAATGGCATTGTGCTAATGCTAATGCTAACTAACAGTCAGCCGGTGCTGTGACGTTTCCGGTGCAGGTGTGATGCTGTGGGTTTGTCGGGTTCGTCTGCGGGTGAGTTAGTGTGAAATGATTCAGATTCTTCCAGTCCACCGTTAACACCGGAGCTGCTGCTCGTTAAATACGGTTAGCGTTAGCTTAGCTTTAGCTACTAGCCGCTCCCTATAGGTGTTACCTGGCAACTAGTACAATTGAAGGTTGGAGTGAGAACGAGCGAGTGTGAGTGCAACACCTACTGGTCGGGAGGAATTAAACTTGTAGGCAGCTAACACCTTTAACAGTGCACAGTCATCGTCTCCAGCTGTTCTGAGTTCCATATTTAGCCTCAAGCCCAATGTTGTTATCACAGTAGATAAAGACAGACATAGAAAACAATAGAGATGAGCTGAGTCATGGTCTAATGTGCCAGCGTACACCTCGTCTCTGTGCACACAGCCCCTGGACTCTCCTGTCTTCTTCCTGAAACTGATAACAGGTTTCTCAGCTTTCTCCTTTCAGGTTTATGACTTAACTACAGTTATTTCAGGAAACTGCAGAGGTCAAGATACAGTAGGTCACCTGCAGTGACAGTGAAGTGGTGTCTTCCTCTGGACACAGCTCTGATGAAATCTATCCCAGTGTTTAACATTGATAATACGAGACACGATGAGTGAAATAATCGGTGGACACCATGGCTGAGCGTTTCCACCTTGAGCTGCAGTGAACCAGTCACAAACTAATAAACACAAATCCATACATCCAGAGTTTCATACATCACAAACCTAAGGAACCAATCCTATCAACTTGTAGACAAGGGGAGAGGGAGGGGCTTAATAAACCTGAACCCTTGACAGTGCAGCGTGGTTTGCCAAAATAATCACAGCTGAATAATGTGCAAAAAACAAAATACAACTAGTGTGATTATTTTGGAGTTATGATTTGATTTTCCCTAATAAAGTTATGAAAATGATAATGATGTGATGTTCGGTCTGTACCAAGCACATGTTACATTACATCTGCAGGTTATGATTTGTAAGTTGGGTCTGTAGCACCACAAAGCTTCATTAATGGTCTGTTCGGAAATATTGAACCTTTATCACTCCTTTATAGCTCTTCTGGCCTCATAGTTTAGATATTGCTGTTGGCCATATTGTGTTTTTTTATCGACAGATTTGAAAGCAGCTTCACACATTGATGATCAAAAACTTCACAGTACTGAATCTCTGTAATGTCACATCCAACAAGATAATGATGACCTTTCTGTAATGTATCCCAGTCTTAGGAAATAGCTAAACCATCACAATAAAAGCATGTATTGTATTGTTGCCCATGATGATTAAAAGAAAGAACATAATGTTTATTATATTATCTGCTGTAATTCAGGCAAAGGTGCAGGGCAGAGGAAACAAGGCCATCAGCTCTTTATCATTTAACAGATTAATCTGAAGGACAGGGAGAATATAAGTTTTAGTGCTTTTTCACTGAGGGCCACTGTGTGATTTATCTGATCTAACCCAGTGGATCATGGTGTTATGACTCATTTTCACTGATGAAAATACAAAACTTGTGTGATTTTCTCTATTTCTTTCAATCTGTTTTACTGATATGTCCAATTATTGATTTTATCTGCACTTTAATTTCAGTTTTTTTTCTCATTTTCAAAGGCATTCTATCATTTTATCTTTATTTGATTAGTAAAATCCTGCCTTCTATTTCTTGTTTTTCTCAGTGATTCACTTTCCTATTGTCTTTTTTTTGTTATAGAAAGAAAAATATATTATTACATGGTTTTTTATTGTTTTGTGTGTAAATGTGTGTTTGAGTGAAGGGTTACGGAAGTTCATGCTTTTATTTTGTAAAGAACTTCCCTTATTCCGCTGAAAAGTGCAAGAATAAAAAAAATAGTCTGATAATTGACTGGCTGATTAAAACAAGCATTTTACCTTAAATCTGAAGAACAGGATTTGTATTGTCTCCTCTGTTAACTCATTGAGTGCCATTGACATGTCAATCAAAATACAACACTTGGGTGCCACAGTTTTCTGCGGCTGGTAAATGGGGTCCGCTGTCGTGCACACTGAGTAATTTTGGGGCTTCTGGGATGTGTAGAACGAAGAAGACTGTAGATCAGAGCAAGAAGTGAAGAAGAAGAAGAAGACGAGTGCGATTGGTACGGAGATAAAAAAGTTGGAAAAAGTTTCTATTTCTAGAGAAAAACGACGGGCAGAGCCTGGAACAAGTGATGGAGGAGGCAGGAAAGGCAAACTGATCTAGATGATCAGTACCAAAATGCCAAAGCAAAAGCGGATGGCGGAGTCGAGGGTTTAGTTTCACCAGCGCACACTGGAAGAAATGTTAAACTTCTAGGAGAGGGTGAAGGGGGGGTGGGTAGGAGAGGGTGAGGGTGCAGCAACTGCAGGAGGAGAAGGAGAGCAGGCATCACTCTGCAGAGTAGGACTCCTACTTTACTATTTTAGTTGTTTTTTTTTATTGTACAATGAATAAAAACATGTGAAATGAAATTTTCAGATGTCTTACATGTTTTTGAAGCCAAAATTAAAACGGATAAATCACTGTTTTTCTTGAGAGACTTTCTTTCACAACAATGCATTTTTCTCAGCTTTCTAGAAAAAAAGTGGGCTCTATTCAATTAAAGATAAATCAAGAATGGAACAAGGTACAAACAAATGTTTCTTTTCCCCTAATTAAATAGTGAGTCTCCTCTTTCCTTTGAGCTATTTGGTGTTTTCAGAGTCATAGTACAAAATATTCTCTGGGTCTTGAACTATTACTCAAAATGCCCCGATACTGGCACATGGCACTGACCATTTTATAAAAGGGCTGGCACTCAGTGAGTTAAGCAAACTGCTCCTCTGACTTGGATATAGAGCTTGCTACTGTGACATAAACAGCCTAATGCGGCGCAATGCATTATGGGAATGTGCGGCTTTTGGAAATTCTGACACTTGGTGTGAACGCAAAATTACATTGAGTTTGGTCTTGGTTGAATACATACGGTCAGTCTGATTGGACAAATTGAAACCTCACTGATATGTGATAATGATATAGGCTATAATAATATAAAATCAGCCCAGTGCGTGATATAGAGCTGATACGAGTTTTATCTGTCTTCATGTTGCCCTTTCATTCATCATCCCGTTACACTCTGAATCAAACAGGTGGGGAATGAGAAATCCGCAGCACTAGTCCGTTGATCACCATGTCTGTAGTGCTGCATGAAGCGGACTAGTGTGATCTGGCTGAGGAAAAAAAAAAAAAACCTGGTGCCCGATGATCCGGGTAGAAAACCAGCACGTAATTTGAATGAGAACAGTAGTAACAAACGAGAGTTTAGCTATATCTATCATGTTTCTCACGCCCTATCACCGTTTAGGGGAGAGTGGGGTAATTTGTGCCATGGGGCAAGTAGTTCCACCCCTGTTATCTAGAAAACCATAGAAGACGTTGGTCATGTGACCACATATTTTTGAAGGGGCATCCATTTCACTCATCCTATCAAGAAGGGAGACACATGGCTTGAGAGGAAAGCACATTTATGTTCAAAAAACAAGTTTTTGCCCTCCAAAGTAAAATTTCTATGATCAAGGTTTTTTGATTGCCATGTTTGAACAATTATAGATAACTTTGAAAACAGTTCACACATGTTTTAGTGCTTTATTAAGCTACACCATGAGTCTATACAGTTAGCATGATGCCAGCTCAAAACAGCTGGGGAATCTTTTTCCTCAAAATGCTGGGCTTGGGGTAATTTGTGCCAAAGGGCCTGGGTTAAGTTGTGCCAGTGGCAGTGCTGTCTGTGTATAGGAGAAACATGGCAGTGGGCACGGATTTGCTTGAAACTTAACATGTGTGATGAGGGACCGCCCCTGAACACACCTGCCCAGTCTGGTTGTGCTCGTAGCTTGGTGGATGAACAAAACATTGCGTTTCTTTGTGCCACAGCCCCCAGTGTGCCTCAGGCCTCCACGACTGCATGGGGACAAGCGAGGACCCGATCATCGCCGCTTCTGGCTTTAATTTTGTATTGAATGTCTTGCTTTTATATAGCATTATCATTTGTGAGATTAAAATGATCTGTTTTACCTCAATTATCAATGGCACAATTTACCCCAGTGGATTCTCTCTAATGGCACAACTTACCCCGCACCGGGGGCAAGTTGTGCCACAAAACCACTTTTTTTTCTAAAGGTATATTTCTGAAACAGTTTATTTAAGATTCAAAGTGATTGTTCCCAGGGATGCACAACATCCTAAACTATATGTACATATTTTAGTTGGGGGCATTATTATAATCCCCTTGCTTTAAAGGCAATTTAAGTAAAAATTGGCACTACTTACCCCGCTCTCCCCTAGACAAATCTGAAATGATTGAGGAAACATTAATATTTGTGTGTGTGTGTGTGTGTGTATGTGTGTTTTGTGTTGCTATGTGTGGTATTTATTCAGTTTGGGGGAATCACAGTGTCTAGAAAGCATCAGTGGCTGCAGCTGACAGGGACAGCTAACGGTAGCTAAGCTAACGGCGGTAGCTAAGCTAACGGTAGCTAAGCTAACGGCGGTAGCTAAGCTAACACCAGGACGTCAGCTGTTAAAACCCTCCCGTTGTGGGACACGACATGAAACTACTCCAGTTAGCTCAGTCATGTTGGAACTCAGATATCCACTAGAAAAAATATTTTTTCATGGACCGTTTATTGAGTCACTGAGTTATTAAAGTTAAACAGCCAACGGTTAGCCCTGCTAATGATAACCATGACTAATTACAAAAACGTGCACACAGAAATAGCAATGTTTGTCCACTCATTGGTTTTATAGACTTTACAAACATCAGATTAGTCTAAACGGTGATATAGTGAGGTGAAAAATGAGATATAGCGAAACTGTCGTCTGTCTATTGTTCTCATGCTGGTTTTCTACCCAGCAGTAGCCTAGTTGTAAACAACGAGGCGATTCGTTCTCAGTGCCGTATTTACCCAGAATGCGTTGCGCTTTTTGCTGTCAAAATCACGTGTGCCAGCAAGGTCTATTGTACTTTTCTATTGACATCTCTCTAATGCTTTGATCATTTATTCAGCTCTGACCTTAATGTAGAACCATGTGAGTCACTGAGGATTTTTGTCCAGTCACTCTGAGACTGTGGATCTCTGTAAACAGTGCCGTATGTAACTGAACCAAACAGATTGAGCCCATTGATGATTGACAGGACAGAGGACCTTTGAGTCAGTGCACAGTGTGGAGCGTGCACACTGATAAATAGCTGGAGCCTGGTCAAACATTTACACTGGTTATGTAAAGTTACTCTGATCCCACGACAATAAAACTCCACATGTAGTGAGAATATTCAAGAAGTGATCAAACACCACAGACACACACACACACAGGGTTGGTGCAGGTGTAGCAGGACGAGCACATGTATTACAGAGATGCACAATGATTAGCTCGTCTTTGTTCATCTGTTAATCTGACTGTCCCTATCTGCATGAGCTGCATTTAAGTTCCAAATAGTCAAAGTAGCAAAAGACAACAGTGCAACAGTGAAACAGTGACCAACAAACAGTTGAAGGTTTAACAAAGTTTAAAAGAAAAAGAGTTGAATAAAGAGATCTCACCTGGAGCGCTGAGCCACAGGTTCTTCTGCAGGGAGAGAGCGAGCTGACGGCTGATCAAGGAGGACGCCATGACAACACTGTCCACGGACAGGAAGGAGAGAGAGACAGAGGCAGCACCTGCCCTCACAGTCCAACTTCACCTGGTCACCTGGAGGAGGGGAGAGAGGGAGAGAGAGAGAGAGAGAGAGAGAGAGAGAGAGAGAGAGAGAGAGAATCATTACTCTGAATAACCTTAAACACACACACGCACACTGAGCCTCCAGCAGTTAGCTCAACACACAACTTCCAGAAGTTTAGCAGCTGAGTCCTGAGACTCCTGTGTGGTTGTAAAGCAGCTCTAGGTTCTATTACATATAATCTATTGATGTGAAAGTATCAAAGCTTCAGTCCAAATACACACAGCCTGTATTCAGAAACTGAGTCAGGTCTTCCTGTTACTTTGTGATGTCAAAAAAAGCATGCTTCAAATGCTTCAAATAAAACACAGAAGAGATGTAAAATGTTTCATTATAGTTTCATTACTGTAAATATACCAAAACATGTGAAATGAAATTTTCAGATGTCTTACATGTTTTTGAAGCCAAAATTAAAACGGATGAATCACTGATTTTCTTGAGAGACTCTCTTTCACAAAAATGCATTTTTCTCAGCTTTCTAGAAAAAAAGTGGTCTTTTTGGTGCAACCAGGCTCTATTCAACTTAAGATAAATCAAGAATGGAACAAGGTACAAACAAATGTTTATTCCCTAATTAAATAGAGAGTCTCCTCTTTCCTTTGAGCCATTTGGTGTTCTCAGAGTCATAGTACAAAATATTCTGTGGGTCTTGAAATATTACTCAAAATGCGTGTCTGTAAATATCCGTTTCACCCAAGCCACTACAAGAGGAGATGATTCAACGCTGATTAAGCCGTTCGGCTCCTCTAACACCTCGCGGTATTTTTCAGTATTTGTTCTTTTTGTATTTGGTGTCTTTGGCGACATTCCCGTGCTGGCGCACAGGAAATAACGCGTTCTACTCGGTTTCACCTGACAACGAGAAGGGAGGGGGGAGGAGAGCGCTGCTAGAGGCAACATGGGCGAGAACCCGAAGAAGCGAGCAAGAGGTTCAGAAGTTAATCCTACTAAACTAACTAATTTCCCGTTCGGCAGAAGGTCTGTTGGCGAAGAAAGAGAGAGACAAACGGTAGCGGTGGGGAGGGGAGGGGAGGGTTACACCAGACCATACGCCATATAGATGAGTTTCTGTGCAACGTCATCGCAGATGTGCGTGTGCAGCCAGGGGCCAGAAAGCAGGACATTTCTCATTATTTACAAGCAGAGTCAAGCTGAAAACGAAAAAGGACAAGGAGCTGTTGTGCTGTTAACTGCACAAACCGGCAAAAGGATGGATGGAAATTCCGAAGGGATCTCATCTGTTTGCCAAAAAAAGAAGAAGATTATGGCTCCAGGCCATTAAAAGGGCGGATTGGGGTCCCGATGGTCCTAAAGGCGGCGAGAGTCTGTGCAGCACTGGTGTCATAAAACTAAAAATAATATAAATTTTAAAAAAATTAAAAAGTTTTACACACAAGTTTTGTACTCGAGTACTCGGATATCGGCTGCAGTCCTACAAACAATACGGCATCTACATTGATATCAGTTCACTCCGAGCAGTCCTGGTTGCGCGCGCACCTAGTATGTTCGTACACAAGAAACCCGTCTATTGAGGTGCCGGCCATATCGTTGTAATAACGCAGAAATCCTCTAGGGGGGCGATAGAAGTTACGCACTATAGCTTTAAATGAAGGACAAAAGGAGGAAATATGGACCCCTAGGATTCTTTCATACATATACATTAAAAAAAACAATAAAAAAAATAAAATAAAAAACAATACTGCTCAGATACATATTCTTAGGTGTCAAAGTGGCAGAAAGATACAGAATAGGATGAATGTGGATTCCAATTCTGCCTAAAAAGGTGGTCATGTGATCATCTTGCCAGCTATGAGACTGCAGGTTTGTTTGTTAATCAAAGGGAACGCAGCTCAGTTCTGTCCTACTTTAACTGCTGCGAAATAAAGCAAGTGAATATCCCACCTCTGTGGAGAGGGCTCGGTTTAAAAAAAGGTGAATAACAACACTTAAGTTCAGGTTCCACTCCAGAGACAGTGGATACGGTTCAGAGGCTTCTGACATCATTATCCTCAGTTCATTAAGTTAATCAATAAGGTGTGAAGTCAGTGCTGATCCATCATCTTCCTCCAGCTGCCGACGGAGACTCTGCGCACTCTGAGCAGCTCACTGCGTTCAGCCAATGAACGGTGTTAGGTTAGACCGCCGGTTGTGTGTTTTAAAATGAGGACACTGTTGTTATTAATATTACTTCAAGACAAAAGAAGAAGTGGAAGAGAAGACTGAGCGGAGCGAGACAAACGGGAGCTGGGCTGTCCTCTCTCTCCCCTCCCGCTCTTATGTAATACTGGCAGCAAGAACAGGAAAATTCCAGTTATCTGCTTTCACACAGCGAAGGGAACCCTGGCCATTCACACACACGCACATGCACATGCACATACACGCACATACACACGCGGTATCTTGGCAACACCTCCTGAACTGGATGAAACTGGTTTAGAGTATGAGAGTTACACAAGCCTGCATCTTCATATGCCCGGGAGGGAGGGATGAGGGATGAGGGGGAGGAGGGGTGTGTATGTGAAGGGGTGCATAATGAAGTGATGGAGGACGGCGAGAAGGGACACGGCGAGTCGGAACCGGGATGAGCTGGAATCTGAGCACAAAGGAGGAAAAGGTTTCGCTGGTCCTTCATCCAGGAGCTCAGACCGAAGCGCAGGATTTTCCTGACCGTTCATCAATGCACCACTGACACAGGTTCAGCCAGAGCATCCAGGTTCTGATCCGGTGACCGGAAGACCGTCTGCCTGGTCTGGGTGCTGCTAGAAGACAACCAGTCCATATGTGTTGTTTGTCTGGGGTATATGTGTGTAATATTGTCTGAATTTGCAGCACATTTGTGTCTTTGCATGCATTTCCTCAAGTTGCAGTGCAATGAGCTCTCAGGGCCACCGTAGTATTAAAGGGATACGCCAACTTTTTTTTTCGTGTCTTGCCTCACTCCCGAGTCCATGACAAGCAGATAGACACCATCCTTTCGACTGTGCGTGCAGTAACAAGGGAGAGCCCGTAATTAGCTTAGCTCAAACGCTGAAAGTGTATCGGTAGTGTTAGCCTGCCTCCACCTGAAGTCATCAGAGAAACTCTTCAGCAACTCTAAACAGAAACTGGCGGGCCGATCTTCATCTCAGAGCTGACAAAACTCTCCAGTAAGGCATCTTGAGCGGTCAAATGCCGGTAACGGGACGAGATCGGTCAAAATGGAGGGTTCAAGCAAAGACGGTTTATTTTGGTTCAAGCTAGCTACATCGAGGGTAGCTTAGCTTCCTATTTCAAAGTAAAAGCACAAATTCTATCGTCATGGTTTTCTGTAAAGGGCAACGGGTGTTTTATTTTGTATAAGTAACCGGGAGTGCGTTGGTCACAACGGCTAGCTTGAGTAGCGCTGAATTCGTCCGAACAAAATTGTAAACAGCTGGTATTTAGACAAATTAAAGACACACTGCTGATCTAAACGGCTACTTTCTCACCTAAAAATGTTACAGAGATTAGAGCTAAAATGAAATCAGCTTCTGACTGCTGATTTCGGCTCAAGTAGGAGGCAGGCTAACACTACCTATGCACTTCCAGTGTTTGAGCTAAGCTAATTACGGGCGATACGGGCTCTATCTCCCTTGTTACTGCACGCACAGTCGAAAGGATGGTGTCTATCTGCTGGTCATGGACTCGGGAGTGAGGCAAGACACAGAAAAAAAAATGTTGCCGTATCCCTTTAACTTGCTGATTAAAAGCGCGTTATAAATAAATTCATTTTGAGTCTATCAGTCAAAAATAATGGCAGGAGAATGTCAGAGTGACCAGAAGACACAGGCGGCTGTTTTCAGTAGCAGATGTTTTCAGAGAAACAGCTGGACAACGCCTCTGTCCACTCCCTGCTCACAAACACCAGCCCCACACATCAACACACATTAAGGGTGATGATGTGTGTCCGTTATATGTTTTACCCCCGGTAGCCATAACAACAGACGGGCACACACACATTGTGCAGATGTTGATGCACCACACAGGTGATTTACTGTACAGAGAATCATCAGTGAATACAAAAACATCCAAACCTCTACACATCACTAACAGTCAGACTGCAGAGTGAAACAGGACAGACAAGTGCACACATGGGAGTGATCCTATTTTACACACCATGTAGCTGGACACAACTGTCTGAGCCTCATTTGACCAGCAGCTGTTTGACAGAATCGGACACAAGCATCTGCACCATAATAATCCTGACTGCTCCACTTGTGGAGTGGAGAACAGCAGCTGGAGCTCTGTCACAACCAAGCATCACACATTTAAAGGGGAAATATTATGGAAATATCACTGTTTGAAGGCCCTTTAACGTATATTTGGGTGTTTGTCTTGATTTCCAGCCCCCAAAATGTGAGAATTGACAAATAAATCTGTAATGTTCAGGCTCCCTAGGTTGAAATCCATGTGGTTTTACGAGCTGTTCCCTCAGTTGTCTTCCAGTGATGTAACTAGTTTTCGAATTTGAATAACCCCACCCCTACCTGGTACCAGTATAAGGTGTGGGGCGGAGCGAGCAGTGGCTCATTTGCATTTAAAGGGACAGGCACTGAAACCAGCCGTTCTGAACAGGGCTGTTTTGAGAGGATGAAAAGAGCTGTGATGTTTGATTCTTGAGGTATTTTGACCAAAGCATGTCACAGACATATCTTTAAGACACCTGGGAACTATTCTAATTTGTGGAAAAGGGGCATGATATGTCTCCTTTAAATGTACATGCCCACTTTGTGGCTCATAGAATGTAAACATTGTAATAACTGCTGTGTGAAGTCTAGGGTGAAGGCTGTAAAGTGTTTTTGTGAGGTCACACTGACCTTTGACAATATGCCCTCAGCTCTGACTGTCACCAGTGCTGAGGAATAAAACATGTATGAGACACAACAAGTCTCATCACATCAGAATCACACACACGTGACCTGTTAGGAGTGAAAACCTGCAAATACTCGGAACTACTTTTGCTTTTGAAGTCACTCTGACCAGCAGCCGTGTCTGGAATGTAGTTCCGGCAACACATTATTATTTCATATCGTGGTGAATGTGCAGGTCACAACCTGTCCACAAGAGTGTTTTGGAGTTGTTTGGTTGTGTATTTGAGGAGTTTGATGAGGGAAAGGTGAAAATACATGCATGCAGAGCTTCAGTCTCTGCCCTGCTGATCTAAAAACAGCTTACATGGACAATTAAAGGTAATGAACCTACTGCTAAGACTATAGGGATTATGGCAATATGCCAATTTGCCAAAATGTTTAAATTCAAAATATTGTTATCAGAGAAACAAGGTGAGGAAATGTTGGTCCTGTCTCCAGCACTAGAGAATCTCTGATTTTAAAGTCAGTTTGATTCACTGAATCCTGACACTGGAGGAAGGAGCTTCCAGTAATGATGGTGAAGACAACAACTCCCATGATCCCACACTATTTCATTATGTCACCTAATGGCATCTTTTTCTATTGTTTTGACTGCCAGACCCCTGGAGGCTGAAGATACAGACTGTGTGTGTTTACCACTCAGCGATGACTTGTCTAACCAATAACTACTCACCCACAGACTAATTGTCTTTGACATGAATAAGGTTGTTCGTTAATGTCACAGATCATCACCTACACCTTCAGTCATCGCTGTCCCCCACTGAGGACCAAGTATGACATCCCAACCTGTCACCGTGGAAACAGCATAGGCACAAAAGAGACACAGACAATAGTTGTCGTGTGCCTTGGTTTAGAACAGTAACTGATGACATGATGTGCTGTCAGTCAATTCATCTGTCATCATGGTAGAATTAACATGACAACCAGTAAACATCAGTCTCATGTGTTTCCACGACAACCATCCAACATCCAACCTGATTTCTCTCTGTTGTACCATCGTCATTAGGCTACTATGACCAGCAGGAGTCACCCAACAATAAAACCTAGCTATTGATCATAATCAATAATTGTAAATAAATTGGATGTATTCCCTAATTCCCACCTAATACAAATTGTGCAAAGAGGAGCCAGGACTTGATGCATGTCAGTTTGTGGCAAACATAAATTCACTGACCTGTCACTCAAGCCTTAAAGGTCCAGTGTGTAATAATTTTCAAGGTTTATTGACGAAATCTGTATATACTGTACTAACCATGAATATATTTGTATAAGAGGATAGGAGAGGGTGAAGGGGGAGGGGAGGGGTGGGTGGGCAGGAGAGGCTGAGGGTGCAGCAACTGCAGGAGGAGAAGGAGGAGAGCAGGCATCACTCTGCAGAGTAGGACTCCTACTTGTTGTATTTTTGTTGTTTTTTGTTTTGTTTTTTTGTACAATGAAAAAACATGTGAAATGAAATGTGAAATTTTCAGATGCCAATATTAAAACATCACTGTTTTTCTTGAGAGACTGTCTTTCACAAAAATGCATTTTTCTCAGCTTTCTAGAAAAAAAGTGGTCTTTTTGGTGCAACCAGGCTCTATTCAACTTAACATAAATCAAGAATGGAACAAGGTACAAACAAATGTTTTTTCCCTAGTTAAATAGAGAGTTTCCTCTTTCCTTTGAGCTATTTCCTGTTTTCAGAGTCATAGTACAAAATATTCTGTGGGTCTTGAAATATTACTCAAAATGCCCTGAAACGCTGGCACAAGTCACTGACCATTTTATAAAAGGGCTGGCACTCAGGATATATAAAAATTAATTATCCCCTGCACAGTCATCATGAAGGAGGAAATCTGATGTAGAGACCAGAACTGTTTTTGTTCCAGGCTGTAAACATGTTTGTTTCTGCTGTAAAGCTGGACATTGTAACATGGGAGTCTATGGGGGCTGACTCACTGTTGGAGCCAGACTCTAGTGGTCAGTAGAGGAACTGCAGCTTTGGGTTCTTCACTGCTCCTCAGCTTTCAGCCTCTGAGGTTCATGCTTTGTCATAATGAGCCGGTGCACAGACGAGCCGTGGGCTGGTCTCTCACAGCCAGGAGGCGTCACAGTGTGAGGTGAGGGGGATTCCTGTGACTCATCATCAAGCTGCTAATGACCGAGGAAGCAGCCGACCTGCACAGCCAGGTCAGGTCTGCAGTGAGTCAGTCACAGCAGCACACATATAGAGACTTTCGCAAAGATTAGACACGAGTCAGAAAAAACATCTGCACACTGCGCTATCAGCTCCTGCTATTTTAATAAATACTCAGTCAGCACAGTCATGAGCTCTGCTTAGGATGACCATGTTGATGAGTCTCAGTGATTGACTTCCAGCTGACACCTCCTCAGGTGTAAAATAAGAGAAGGCCTGATCACTATTAAGTCAAATATACAGGTGCATCTCAATAAATTAGGATATCATGGGGCAATAACTGGCAGTTCAAATAAAAAAATGTTTTTATTAAGTTTTGAGTGCATATGGACATACTTTTCAGAAGGCCAAAATTTCCATATTAAAAATGCTTTTATTAATTGGTCTTTTGTAATATTCAAATTTTTTTGAGGTACTGAATTTTAGGTCTTCATTAAATGTAAGCCATAATCATTACATTAAAAGAATTTAAATAAATAAAGGCATGAAATGTTTTATTCTTTGTGCAATGAATCTATATAAAAAAAAATGTAAGAATTGAATTAAATAAACTTTTTCATGATATTCTAATTCGTTAAGATGCACCTGTGCAGTGTTTTGTTATGATTCATCAGATGCATCACAGAGCAGAGAGAAAAAAATATCACTATCGTTTTTTACACTCTCACATGACCATGCAGGGAAATTTATCAAAAAAAAATGAGCAAACCCGACATAACTTCCTGTCTCAACAATACATTTGATCAGCTCATTGAACCATCCAGGCTGCGGCGTAGCTGAGAGAAAAACAAGCCTGACTGTACCAACACGGCTGGAGGACTGGAGGTGTCAGTGATCCACCTGGCGGGGGCCAGAATTAACCACAGAGGTTCAGAGGGAGGGGAATCTCAGTCTGCAGTCAACACACCACAGAGCTGACAGAGCTGCAGTGGGAATATCCACTTGGTCTGAAGGTGAAGCTGCAGCTGCTTCACAGCACAGCACAGATCCAGACCTGAGTCCAGGGACTGGGTTTAAAGGGATACGACAACATTTTTTTTTTCGTGTCTTGCCTCACTCCCGAGGCCATGACAAGCAGATAGACACCGTCCTTTCGACTGTGCGTGCAGTAACAAGGGAGATAGAGCCGTATCGCCCGTAATTAGCTTAGCTCAAACGCTGGAAGTGCATAGGTAGTGTTAGCCTGCCTCCTACCCGAGCTGAAATCAGCAGTCAGAAGCTGATTTCATTTTAGCTCTAAACTCTGTAAATATATCACTTTATCGACATTTCAAACATTTTTAGGGGAGAAAGTAGCTGTTTAGATTAGCAGTGTGTCGTTAATTTGTCTGAATACCAGACGGACGAATTTGGCGCTACTCAAGCTAGCCGTGACCAACGCACTTCCGGTTACTTCCGGTTACTTTCACAAAATAAAACACCCGTTGCCCTTTACATACAGAAAACTATGACGATAGAATTTGTGCTTTGACTTTGAAACAGGAAGCTAACCTACCCTCGATGTAGCTAGCTTGAACCAAAATAAACCGTCTTTGCTTGAACCCTCCGTTTTGACCGATCTCGTCCTGTTATCGGCATTTGACCGCTCAAGATGCCTTACCGGAGAGTTTTGTCAGCTCTGAGACGAAGATCGGTCCGTTTAGAGTTGCTGAAGAGTTTCTCTGATGACTTTAGGTGGAGGCAGGCTAACACTACCTATACACTTCCAGCGTTTGAGCTAAGCTAATTACGGGTGATACAGGCTCTCCTTTGTTACTGCACGCACAGTTGAAAGGATGGTGTCTATCTGCTGGTCATGGACTCGGGAGTGAGGCAAGACACGAAAAAAAAATGTTGGCGTATGCCTTTAACTGTAAACCTGACCCTACACCTCCACCTGGGACCTCTACATTCATTTATTCATATCAGTCCTCATTAGGCACTAACAAGGCAGCTCTTCCTGCTCTCCGTCTCTGCTCAATTAAACATTACATCATCATGCACAACAATTAGGCTATGTAAATTAAGACAAAAGGCACCAAGAAAATAATCAATAGCCTATAGAAAAACCACAGGTAAACTAATGACAAAGACCCAGGTTGTATCTAAACAGTCAATAAAACACACAGCTCAGAAACAACAGTAACTGTAGCCTACTATCAGTGTATACAGTGAGTGAAGGAAAGCAGACTCCCCTCCTCCTTGGCCTACATTCTCAGAGTGTTACACAAACATTTCTCACAATAACCTCATAAATCCCGTTCATAGAGATACAGTATCCATAAAGACCAGTCAACACTGTTTTATATACATACTGTATATTCCTCTGATAAGACACACACAACCTGTTTTACTCACATTTTCCTGTTTCATAAAATAAATACCTGAATCCATCTGAACTACTCGATAGGCAGATCAGATTACAGTTTGATGCTGCAAAGGTTAGAACAAATATTGTTAAAGGTTCACTGTGAGAACTGAGGATCTTGTGTATTGGGTGTATTTGATAAGATATCAATGTCGGCTTATTAATCGTATCATTTAAGGTCATATCACTGCACACTGTTACATGATGCGTTTAAAGGTCCATACAGTGTAAAGGTAGAAGTCTGTGTGGAGTGTGATTATAAAGCAGCTCTATATTAACACTGTTAAAAGAATCAAAGCCTCAGTCCACAGAGAAATGCACACAGACAACTGAGCTTTAAAACCAGCTGTCAGGACTTCTGTGACTTTGTGATGTCACAACAAAGCATTCACCAAGCCCCGCCCACCTGGGATGTTTAGCTAAAATCTGATATGTTTCTATTATATCCCTCAGAAAACAGTCAGCCAATCGAATAAAATTGAATGACTGTTTACTCAGAAGCTGAAACTATCCTCCTTGACTGGGACCGCATTGGTCCACTGCACAGCAGCCGTGAGAAATATAGAGAAAACGGTGAGTGCTCAGTGGGTCTGGGATGTGGAATAGTTGTAAAACTACCAGGTGCTCTTCAAGGCATAGGAATCACTGTAGGAGAAGCACAAATGACTGGTCCTTTATGTTTTCCCACCAGTCATTTTGTGCTTCTCCTACAGTGATTTCTCAACCATGATCAGGTACAAAAATACCAACACAGTGACTACCTCTCTGTCCTGGATGATTAGTGAACATGGATCAACCTGACAGTGAGACCCCAGTAACATCAACATTGTTCTGGATACAGATCTCCAACCTGAAATGTAACCTTCCTGCTGTTCTCCTGGGTCAAGGAAGGAAGGACGAAAGACAGGAAGGAAGGAAGGACAAAGGGAACGATGGGAGGAAAGAAGGAAGGGAAAAAGGAAGGAAAGATAGATGGAAGGAGGGTACAGACTGGGTCAAAAAAGAAGGAAGAAGTAAGGACGAAGGGAAGGGAGGGAGGGAGGCAAAAAGGATTGTGGAAAGAAGGAAGGAAAAAGGGAAGGAAAGAAAGGTGGAGGGAGGGAACAGACCAGGTCAACTGGATCAAAAGAGGAAGGAAGAAGAAGTAAGGACGAAGGGAAGGAAGGAAGGAAAGAAGAAAAGGGATTGTGGAAAGAAGGAAGGGAGAAAGGAAGGATGGAGGAAGTGAACAGATTGGGTCAATTTGACCCAGAAGGACAACAGGACGGTTAAACCCTTCGTCTTCTATCATTAATGGAGGCTGAAAACATTTCAGTCTGTTGGACTATGACAAGCAATAAACAGCCAACTGAAGCTTATAGAAAAGGAGTTCCTCACCACTTTGATCACCTGGTTAATTCTAGAACCGCATCAAAAAAATCTTGTTAATGAATAAGGCCTGCCCCACAGTGCTACGTTGAGCCTCTTAACCAATCATATCAGAGTCCAGCTGTGGGCTCCAGCTGTCATGTCCTGTGTATTTAATTCATTTTGATTGGGATGTTTATGTGGGACGGAGACAGAAGCTTGCCTGGTTTCTGCTTGAAACTGGTCTGGGACAGTCAGATCTGTCCTCCGTTGACCTAAAACTCACATTGATAACAAAGACTGTTGTGTAACCACCACTGCAGTGTGGTGTCACTGAACACCGGAGCCACTGGACTCCACAGCCCTGACACCTGATGGACACAATAAAGTTCAGACGCAGACAGCTGAAGACCTGCCACAGGTCAGATCTGGATCAGGACAAACTGAGCTGCCTGTAGCACACACTGAACACACCACACAGACAAAAGTAGGGTGCACTTGTGAATATGTGCCAGTATGTGGAGTGAAGTAGGAAAGTGAAACCAAATCAGTTCCACTGACCCAGAATCTTTGAAGCCTGGAGTCAACCTCATACTGTTGGATCTTTCTGATTGTATTCCATTATTTGTTTTATCAAAAATTAACAACAATCTACTCCTGTGTTTTATTTTAACTGTTGCTATATATTTGTGGTTTTTAGAACCAAAAACCATCTCAGTGTAGTTTAACATCTCCTCTCAGGCTTTTCTCTGGAGCTCTAACAACTGGTCAGGGAACCAATCAGAGGAGAGAAGGCTCTGAGTGCTGATTGGCTGGCTGTGTATGAGTAAATAAAGACACATCAGATTTCAGGTAAAAACTCAGAAAAACAAAATCTGCAAGGTTGAATGGTGTGTCCATTAGGTGGGCGGGGCTTAGTGAATCCTCGTTGTGACATCACAAAGTTGCAAAACTCCTGACAGCTTGTTTTAAAGGACAATTTCGGGCAAATTCAACTCGGGGCTGTGTTTTCCTATCATGTTAGGTCTAAAAGAAGGAATCTGAAGATTTTCAGTTTAATTGCTCCTGTGTTGTGGTAGTTGTGTCTGTCCCCGCATCGCCACGGCAGCAATGAATGGGAGCGGATGGAAGTTTTGCTGCTTAGGCTGTTTACTGTACATCCTTCAACGCAATGTTTTTCCACAGACAGCGTCAGATGGCGACTCAAACATGCACCGCAAAGTTTATTTACTACAAGCAAGCCGACATGTTTGTAAAACTAGATCTAATTCAAAGTCGCGCGAGACCCAAGTTGACGCTCGGTGTGTTCACGTGCAGTTGGAAAGCTCCCGTTTGTGTCATAAACACAGGAATATCAACTCTTGACTTGCTTGAAGTAAACAAACTCCTCGGTGCATGTTTGAGTCACCATCTGACGCTGTCTGTGGAAAAACATTGCGGCTTTGAGGGATGTAAACAGCCTAAGCAGCGGAACTTCCATCCCCTCCCATTCATCGCTGCCGTGGCGACACAACTACCACAAAACAGGAGCAATTAAACTGAAAATCTTCAGATTCCTTCTTTTAGACCTAAAATGTATGAATGTATGAATTGTCCTTTAAGGCTCAGTTTCTGAATACAGGCTGATGCTGATGTGTGACTTTGATACTTTCACAGTAATAATATGGAACATGGAGCTGCTTTATAATAAAACAGCACATGGACATCTACCTTTAGACTGTGTGGGACCTTTAAAGGAACCACATAGAATATCACGGGTACGCCAGGTACCGTCACATCTGAGTCATCACACATTTCTCATCAGTGACATTTTGTGAAAGGAAACACTGTCTCTAGAGAGAAAGAATGGCTGCAATTGCATCAAATGCACAACAAAACAAATAATCTAAGTCAGGCTGATAATCTGCTGAGGCTTCAAGGTTAGCAGCAGAACACGCAGCCAGGGATGATGTGTCAGTACTCCCAGAGTCAGACTAACGGCTCTCTCTCCTTCTCCCACTCAGCCAGATCTGCCTGAATGCAGATCACACAGCGGCACACGGAGCCCAGGTGGCTGTGTGCTGCTTCTGAAAGCTCACAGTACCAGCTCAACCTGGGTCTTTCATCTTTTTATAACTCACAGGTTTTGAAGCTGATTCCAGGAGACAAAAATATATAGTCAGCATAGTATCATCAGCTCCTGTGTTGAGGGATTCTGTACTGTACCCAGGACCAGGACCAGGACCAGGACCAGGACTTGGGGACTATGTTTTCTCTTAAGAAGTTGAGGAGCTCAAACTACAACTCAGACGAAATATAAGACATTTAAAGGGATAGTTCACCCAAAATTGAAATTTCACTCATTATCTACTCACCCTCATAGTCGACTAAGGGCTGGGAGAAGTTTCAGAGTCCTCCGTGGCTTCTCTGAGTTACAGGGGGTCTCGGCGTAGCAGTGCATGTCCATATAATGGTTGCAAATGGATACCAACTGTCTTCGTAACAAAAAGACACACCAAAAAACATCCAAATACCTCCATGCTGCTCGTATGTAATGTCCGTCTTGTACTGAAGCCCCGAAATGTGAAATTGTCCCGAAAAAAATTAAATAAGTCTATATTTCAAGCTTGTTTGTAGCGGAAGCTCGTTCATCAAATTTGGACGAACCAGGGTCTGTCCTCTTCCCAGTTCGTCCAAATTTGACGAACTGGGAAGAGGAGCTTTGAGAAGCTTCCCTTAGTCGACATGAGGATGAGTAGATAATGAGTGAAATTTCAATTTTGGGTGAACTATCCCTTTAAAGAGCTTAAAGAGTTAACAGAATGTAACTAAACTGCAGTGACTGAATCATGGCGCTTCAGTCTGTCTGCATTAGTGCATGTGCAGACTCACTAGGTTATCATGTTGACCATTTGTCTCTGCTGAATTTCTTCACCGTGTGCCTTTCATGTGTGTTCAATGTTTTTATATTGTGAATATGTGATGGAAGAGAGACTAACTTAAAGCTGAAATTCACAGATTCTGGTGGAGATGCAGCTTTTTCCATGAAAACATAAAATCAAAGCGATCCATTTCACCATATTCCAATAGCGATGCTTTGTTTCTAATGGCAACTGCAGTGTCCTGGTCCAGCATCATACCTGACCCTCACACATGTTCCTGACCAGTAGCTACAGTAGTTAGTTAAAAAAAAACAACTCAATAATAATTACATCAGATAGAGCTCACTTTCTTTCATCATCAGTTAAATGATGTTGTTTTTAACTGATTTCAATTGATCTTTGTCACTTTTACTTTTTGGTATTTCAGATATTTTCAAACGTTTTGAGTTTTGTCTAGTCCTCAAATGTATTGTGTTTTGTCTTGGCTATATTGTAAATGAGGTTGCTCCTCAATATATTTCTGAGTTGAAATCAAGGTTATAATAAAAATGGATTTCTCATTAGGTTCCTTTATATGATCATGTGACCCTGAGATGTGAATGAGAGGTAAGAACAAACAACAGTAACCTCCATCTTCTCTGTTCTCCACTCAGTTATCCGTTGATACGTGGACTAAATCTACAATCAGCTGATATCAGCTAATGCATCAGTCCAGCTGGTTCTGGTCACCTGACAGACCTGATCCAGACCCTGATCCTGTGGTGCTGACAGCGGCAGCAGACATGGTGGGTGGATTCAGTGATGTGGGATAATATGACATGACGTAAGCTGTCTACAGACCTGGAGAACACTGGACCTGCACACACGCTCCTCACCTGACTGACTGTTAAATCTCTTACCTGCTGGTTTCTGCTCTCCAACGTGGCTCCACAGATCTAGATCCAACTCAGCTGAGCTGCAGGAGACCCTACAACACAACACAACACAACACAAACAATGAGCTGCTTCCTTTAGGGAAACATGTCAACTACTGATGCACACAGCAGTTCCTCATGGAGACACAGTGGGCTGCAGCTGCTCTCAGTCAAACAGCCGTCTAACTTCTCCTAATGAGCAGGACCCGGTCTGGATCCATGTGGATCACACGGTCCTTTCTTATTAGTCTCAGTCCAGACTGACTCATGCAGGTTCTTACAGAGCCGGACTGAGGCTCTTGAACTTGTTTACACGGATGTTGTAACGTGTCTGTCAGTGTGTTTTTCTCGGGGTCTGCTCTGTCTCTGATATGAGAGATCTGGTTCCTGCTGGATCGGACTGGTTCAGATCATTATCACACGGGTTCTGGATCAGACTCACTAACAGGTTTTCTCTGCTCTGACTGCTGCTGATATGATAGGGGGGGGATGTTGGTCCAGACTGATGCGTCGATCGTCAGCTGCTCCACCGACATGGAGGCTGCTGCGCTGCGCATCCCCGACGGTGCAGCCCGCGGAGCCGCTCACCGACACACAGCGCTCCGATCCCCGGGGTGGGGGGGTTCGCTGGAAGCCGTCGGTGAGCCGGCAGTCGGTGCCGACCGAGAGTCGGTGGTGGTGAGTGCACGGTGCAGGCAGAGCAGAGCAGAAACTTACCGACGATCCGGACACAGACAGAGGCAGGGTGTGCACCGAGCTCCCCGCTCCTCAGGCTGACGGTCGCACGGCCGCGCACAGTGTTTCTGGTCTCCGCTCTCAGCCAGCCAGGCCCGCCCCCCCTCGAGAGGAGGGGAGGGGCTTCCTCGGCTCTTAAAAAATAAAAACCCAATCTTTATTTGTATTCCAACACCACACAGGCCCGCGTGCAAACAGCCCACCCCCCGTGGCTTCAGGCCTCAACACCCTGTGGGTTTGAATACAGCAGATGATGAGATAGGAGTGTTTAGTGGACATTTACAGCAAGCAATCACACATATTTTATATTGATTTAATGCAATTCAGTTACTGAGAGTTCTTTCCCTGAAACCGAGACAGAAATTCAAACAGTCACGTCCCTGGTCTCATCAGACCAGAGAATCTGGTTCCCTCAGCTTCATTAGAAATGGTCACAATGAAGAGAGCTGCACTCCACTGTGGCTGTCTGGCAGGATCTCTGGCTCTCAGTGTGTCCATCAGGTTCTTGGTTTCCTCTCTTCTCCCTGGTGTCTTCCAGGTCTAGTAGAGTCTCGGTTGTTCCAATCCAGACGACTTCCACATGCAACGATAAAGTGCTGATTGCAATATTGTCCATTGATAGTTAGGAAATCATCCGTCAATGGAAAATATCGTTGCATTTGATTGCGAGGATGGATGTATTTGTATGACATTAATTGATCTTAGTTCATTTATCTTATCTGGTTTTAGTTTTTCTTCAATGTTTTAGATTTTTTACTTTTTTTATTGACTTTTTAATGCACTGTTGACATCTGATAAAAAACGTTATTTCAGGAGAAAATTACAATATCTTTGTCACAGATTTTCTTGTTTCCATCAAACACACTAGGCTACCACTCATTTACCTGACTGAGACCACCTGGTCACAACTTGGGTATTTAATTTGTTCATTTTCACCTTGGCATAGAGCCGCAGTTCTGCTAAGGTAAGTGTTCTCACTGTGAAGTTAGCCTCTGAAAGCTTTATGTCTTTATTTCTCTCTCTTTATTATCTCCACTTGTTTCTATTCAGCAGAAGCAGCCAATTAATCTTTTGTTAGATGATCATTGTTTCACAGCCTTTTTTGACCCCCATGCATCCAATTGAATTATTATCCTGTCAGAGCATCAGCAGTTCAATTTTTAATACAAAATTAATGGATTCCATAATTTCTTCTCTTTGGTGAACTGACTGACACTGATGGCAACCCCACTGACATGTAATGAAGTCTGATCAGACACTGGTCTGCTGCGCGATACTTATCTCTGTACTGGTGTGTTGGAGTTGTATTACTGTTGTGACACCACCAGATGGCAGCATCAGATTATAAAATGAAAGATTTAGACGGCGCAACCGCACAGTAGGTCATCACTGTTGGATGAACCCAGGTGTTCATCAGAAATTAGGGCCTTTGTATAGGGGAGAAAGGTGATGATAATTCTAGGGGCCCAGTGACCAGTAGGGCCCACAAAAACCCCAGTAGTCTAATCTTTGTATGACTGAATTATTCTGCATAAGACCCTGACTAATACTCATAGTAATGCTGCATTAGCATCAAAACAAAGTAGGCTACATAAAAAAATGACAATACATACGTAGTCTAAGAAAAAAAGTGGAAAAGTCAGGGGGCAGGGGCCCACTTTAGTATTCTTTCAGGGGCCCAGAATTCCTAGCAACAGCCCTGCTCACATGACCAACAGACCAGCTACTGTTGCTCAGTTCATGCTGGTTCTGATAGAAAGTTGTCACAATACAAAATGTTAGGTCTGATTGGTGTATCTGGATCACACTAGCAGTAGAGAAAAAAGCAATTGGAGATCATGTAGCTGGCAAATGGTGACATAAAACATGAGCAATATCCAAAACTGCTAATGAGGCAGAATAATCTGGCGGCAATTTTGACGCTGAGTCAATAAACCAAAGATAAATCTGCAAATCCATGAAGTGGCGCCGTGCAGCTCAGTATGCACCACAGTGCAATTCATTCCCAGAGGCTCAGTGACCCGGGGCCAATGAGAAGCTTGGCAGGCTCAGACACACTCACAGAAAACCACTCATTAGTCTGACAGCACCACAGTCTCTCTTCATTAATCACTGCTTCAAGAGCGATTAGGTGTCAGATTTTAGTTTGGGTCGCTCAGGTAACGTTGGGTACATCAGTGCAGCTTGGGATAACAGGAGTTTTACTGTGCAGTCTCCTCCAGAGGTCAGGCATTTTAATTTTTTACTCATCCCGTTTCAGCATTTATTACACTGCAGCAGTTTTATAGAAAGAGAACAGAAGGTTCTCTAAAGGGTTATGGAATGCAATGTTTTCCTTTTATTGTTTTCCAAGTAGGCCTGTAATTGTATTATATTATTTTCAATCTATCATCCATTCTAATGTGCAGTTTTATTTGTCTTTGCTCCATCCATCCATCCATCTATCCATCCATCCATCCATCGTCTTCAAATACATGTATCTTTATGCATTTGGCACATATAATCAAATGTGTATCTAAGACATGATTATAGCTGATTTATTAATATCAACTTTTTTCAGAAACTGATTTAAAATACGTCATGTTGATGTAGTGATGAAGTTATATCTAAACTTTACATTTAAAGGTCCATATACTGCGGTATAAAGGTAGATGTTCAGGTGTGGTTAGATTATAGAGTAGGTCAAGCCTCTATATTAATGAAGTTAAATTATGGAAGTGCTCAGTCCACAGCAAAATGCACTGTATTCAGAATCTGAGCCTTAAAACCAGCCGTCAGGACTTCTGTAACTTAGTGATGTCACAACAAAGCAGTCATCAAGCCCCACCCACCAGATCTCACCATCAAACCAGACAGAATTGAGCACACAGCCAGAATACAATCTATAAGAAATAGGTTTTATTTCACTTTGTTGTCCCTTCATGTTCAATAAATAATGCTACATTCAAACAATGACTATGAGCCATTTTTTAAAACTCCCAGGCAGTTTCTACTTCAAGTCCAAATACCTGGTTTATGTTGGATATAATAAATGACATCATTAAACAGGTAGGTAGAGGAGCTTCTGCCTCACGTTCCTAACCCACAGCTGTTGTCTGCAGCATGTTGTAGGTCTGACTTTGGGGACAGTTCAGTGTCATGCTGATCTGATCCCAGTCCAGGTCAAGACACCACCACCTTAGAATCAGACTGAGCCTGGTCACATTGAGGGGGAGTCATGGTCACCTTCCACAGCTCCTGCAGAAAAGCATAACAATGTATATTAATAAAAACCTTAACTTCCCACTGCAGGAAAATGCATAATCTGTAGCTCTTTCACCCAAATTGTGCAGCAGGGGGCAGCTATAGAACCTGAAGTACCTGCACAAATCCTAATACGTGCACATGGACATGGACATGAACATGAAGGTCAAGAACAGTCAAAATAGTGTCGAACTCATAACATTGAGAAAAGTCTTAAAGAGCAGAAAGCACATGGACATCAGTACTAACAATAATACAAATGCCATGTTACCTCAGTAAACCCATGTCAGGACCTCTGAATGTATCAGACTTAAAGGGATACGCCAACATTTTTTTTTCGTGTCTTGCCTCACTCCCGAGTCCATGACTAGCAGATAGACACCATCCTTTCGACTGTGCGTGCAGTAACAAGGGAGATAGAGCTGTATCGCCCGTAATTAGCTTAGCTCAAACGCTGGAAGTGTACCGGTAGTGTTAGCCTGCCTCCACCTAAAGTCATCAGAGAAACTCTTCAGCAACTCTAAATGGAAACCGGTGGGCCGATCTTCGTCTCAGAGCTGACAAAACTCTCCGGTAAGGCATCTTGAGCGGTCAAATGCCGCTAACGGGACGAGATCGGTCAAAACGGAGGGTTCAAGCAAAGGCGGTTTATTTTGGTTCAAGCTAGCTACATTGAGGGTAGGTTAGCTTCCTATTTCAAAGTAAAAGCACAAATTCTATCGTCATGGTTTTCTGTATGTAAAAGACAACAGGTGTTTTATTTTGTGAAAGTAACCGGAAGTGCGTTGGTCACAACGGCTAGCTTGCGTAGCGCCGAATTCGTCCGAACAAAATTGTAAACAGCTGGTATTTAGACAAATTAACGACACACTGCTGATCTAAACGGCTACTTTCTCGCCTAAAAATGTTTGAAATGTCGATAAAGTGATATATTTACAGAGTTTAGAGCTGAAATGAAATCAGCTTCAGACTGCTGATTTCGGCTCGGGTAGGAGGCAGGCTAACACTACCCATACACTTCCAGTGTTTGAGCTAAGCTAATTACGGGCGATACGGGCTCTATCTCCCTTGTTACTGCACGCACAGTTGAAAGGATGGTGTATATCTGCTGGTCATGGACTCGGGAGTGAGGCAAGACACAAAAAAAAAATGTTGGCGTATCACTTTAAGAGTTGGTGGAAAAGTTATTTCATTTTTTAATGGAAACTATAACTAGCCCTCAAAATTACTATTCTTTCAATTAAATGTGCAACTTCCAACATAAGATGTGCAATAACATCTGTATTCTGACAGACACATCACCCAGTGCAGAGGAAGAATAAGCTATATAGATTCAACCAGTCACCTGAGCTGCTGGTTGAATGGTCCAGATGCTACTGGAGACATGATGAGTTAATATTGGACCAGGGCAAGTTTTTTAAACAAATTGTGTTTGCAGTTACACAAATTAAATCTAGTTGTCAGATGAGCACAAGAGAAGTGAAGGTCATAAGTTAGATTCAAGGGTCAACTTTACATTGGTTTAAAGGGATATTTCAACATTTTGGCAAATTTGCCTATTGCCATAATCCCTATAGTTTTAGGAGTAGGTTCATTACCTTTAATTGTCAGTGCAAGTTGTTTTGAGATCGATGGGGGAGAGACGCCAACTGCACGGTATTTCCACAATTTCCTCGTCAAACTAAATACACAATCCAACAAGTCCAAAAGGCTCTGGTGGACAAGTTGTGACCGGCACATTCACCACGCTATGAAATAATAATGGAACGTTACGAGACAGAGTTGTTTTGGAGGCAAATGCAGCCGGAACTACATTCCAGACACGGCTGCTGGGCGGAGTGATTTCAAAAGCAGTAGTTATGTGTATTTGCTTCATGTGTCATAATGTTACATAATTATACGTTATTATTTCATAGTCTGATGAATGTGCAGGTCACAACTTGTCCATAAGAGTGTTTTGGAGTTGTTGGATTGTGTATACACAATAGGCCAATTTGCCAAAATGTTGAAATATCCCTTTACGGTTAAATAGTATATAATGATGTAATATATAATGATGTGTGTGAGTGCCTCTCTTACCAGCTGCTCTATCCGTTCATACAGAAGAAACTGGGCAAAGTTAGAAGGAACCAGTTCCACTCTGAAGCTGCAGCGTCCGTCCACCAGGTCTTGGAGCTGGGACAGACAGCGGCTGAAATGGTTGTATGCCTCACAGGAAACGTCCATGTGTCTCAGGGTGAAGTTCATCCTTAGAACAGAGAGACATGGAGACACGGGAGGAGACGTGGTTAGTGCAGAGGCTGTGGCTGGAGATACAACTAACCACACACACACACACCGTCAAGTGTTTGTACTGACACACAGAGGTCTCTGTCAATGACATCATATCCTGAGACGTCCTGTGTCCACTCAAGAGCTCTGCGATAGTCAAACTGCTTCCTTCAGTGTTTCTACTGGTTTGAATCCCCTGGTGTGTTTGTTACGGAGCGGAGGACAGCATCAGTTAAACACTGACTGTACTTCCATGATCCCATGTATTTGAATGATGTTTATTTTGTCATTGTTTTAAGGCAGGCAGAAGTTACACACTTAAAAGCATGGCCCATCGCCATAATCCCTATAGTCATAGCAGTAGGTTCATTATCTTTATTTGTCGGTGCAAGCTGTTTTTAGAACGGCGGAGCAGAGCCGCGAGCTGCTCAGAGCTACGCTACGGAGGCTCATGGGATTTCTTGGTTTCCCTCATCAAACTCATCAAATACACAATCCAACAACTCCAAAACGCTCTGGTGGACAAGTTGTGAGCTGCACATTCACCACGCTATGAGATAATAACACAACGTTACCAGACAGAGTTGTTTTAGAGGGAAATTCATGGAAACCGCTGACCTGCGTTGCCTTCAGGGACAGTTTTTCAGCAAGCAGACTCTGTATTTACCTCGAAACTCGAAACTCTGTCTGGTAACGTTGTGTTATTATCTCATAGTGTGGTGAATGTGCAGGTCACAACTTGTCCACCAGAGCGTTGTGGAGTTGTTGGATTGTGTATTTGATGAGTTTGATGAGGGAAACCAAGAAATCCCATTAGCCTCCGTAGCGTAGCTCTGAGCGGCTCACACAGGTTTCCTCTCACCTCTTCTCTATGGAGATGAAGACAGTGCAGGTGTGAGTGAAGCTGCTGCAGAGTCGGTACAGAGTCCTGAAGAAGCCGTCGGTCAGATCGTCATCGTAGCAGACTGATGACACACAACACAGGTATGTCATACACTGGGAGTATGTACAGGTTCATCTCAATACATTACAATATTATGGAAGTTCATTTATTTCAGTAGCTCAGCTCAAATAGTGAAACTCATATATTATATAGACCTATTACACACAGACTGAAATATTTAATGTCTTTATTTCTTTTAATTGTAATAATTATGACTTACATTCAATGAAAACCCCAAATTCTGTTTCTCAAAAAAATGAGAAGGTAGTGAAAAAGTTCACTATGGTAACCTGATGATGTCACACTAATCAGCTGATTAACTACTGCTGACCATCATACACTTTACTGAGATGTGTCTGTACCTCATGATGTAACAATGTCAGTTTACAGGATTGGTTCCTTAGGTTTGTGACCTATTAAACTCTAGGTGTGTGAACCTGTGTTAAAGAGACACGGTGTTCATGTCTTATATCATAATATCTCCTATCTGTGCCTCACAAGAATCCATTATGATGTGTGTCTTTGTCCTGGGCCTGGACGGCTCTGTGACGATGTTTTAACTCTGATCAGATGAGCGACCTACCGTCAGCAGCGATGATGAAGGTGGTGTTGTCGTACAGATGGGCCACTTCCTCCTCGGTCCAGCTGAACTCCTCATCAGCATCTGCACACACAGTACAGGAAGAGCATCATCCATAGTCGCCTCACTTTACTCACTCAGCTTTAGGTTACAAATGCTGCAGCTTAGGCACTGTTGTCTGCTTCACATAACACTGCTAATTTACATAGCTTGGTTAAAGTTAAATTTAAAAAAAGGGGGAAACAGAACAAAGTGAAACATCACATGCTCTCTCATTGCCTATCTTCAGCTGCACTGTAAATACTGGGGCTGAAAAACCTCCATCAGGACTCTGTACATTTCACATCACTCTCGTGTCGATTTATTGTCAGGTCTGATCATGAATAAAATGATCATGATCATGAATGAAATAAATTAATATTGAATATAATAAATGCTTATCAAAGAACATAGTGAAGAAAAGTGCTATCTGTAAACCTTTAAGGATCTTCACGGTTCCTACGCAAGTATGGAAAGTATGGAATTTGATTTTATACATTTCCAGGTCTGGAAAAGTATGGAAAATGGAAACTATTGTATGGAAATATATTTATCTTAATACTTATCTGGGTTTGGTCTAGTTATTTGAGTTTATTGTACCTAGCTACAATCTCCTGGAAATGATTTGGTGACATAATGGCATACAAATTCAGAATTATAAAAACAAATGATTAATTGCGTAATTTATTTACATGATACACATCTAAATACTCAAATGTCAGAAATTATTTGAATTTTTTTTTTACAGAGAAGTCTGGAAATTATGGTCTGGAGAAAGTATGATAATTTTGAAATTTCAAATGTGTAGAAGCCTGAATCTTGGTCAGGAAGGAGCTGGTGTTACTCTAACTCTGGTTATTGTGTGAACATATTTAATGTCATTAATAGAAGAAGTTGGTTTAGTTGTAATCATATCCAATAAACCTCAGAGTCAGTTGTGACATGCAGCAGAGGGCCATGAGTTGGACCTGAACCCAGGCTGATCAGGACTAAGGCTACATGGTCTGACTTCATCAGGATGAGCCACCTACAACAAAACTAATGAGGTGATGTATCAGTATGTGAAGGGCAAAATGAGCCAACCTTTATTTTGTTAACTGTGTGTGTATATGTGCGTGCCTGTGTCTTACCTGTACAGAGGTCATGCTGGAGCCAGTCTAACTGTTTCACTCTCACCTCACCACCTGACGGGCAGACAGACTTTATTAAGTCACATTCACTCTCATTGTTTTATTAGCACGAGAAGAAAATATATATATATAATATATAAATAAACACTACATCAACAGTGATGTTGATAGGTTTTCAATGTAGTGAGTCCCCGGGACCCACAGGTGGTGATTGGAGTGGGTCCCTGGGAAATTCAAACACAGTGGATGACCCCCTCCCTTCAGAAACTGGGCCCAGGGCAGTACTCCTACATGATAACGACCCCAAACACACCTCCAAGACGACCACTGCCTTGCTAAAGACACTGAGGGTAAAGGTGATGGACTGTCCAACATGTCTCCAGACCTAAAACCCTACTGAGCATCTGTGGGACATCCTCAAATGGGAGGTGGAGGAGCGCAAGGTGTCTAACCTCCACCAGCTCCATGATGTCATCATGGAGGAGTGGAAGAGGTTTCCAGGGGCAACCTGTGAAGCTCTAGTGAACTCCATGTCCAAGACAGTTAAAGGTATAATGTGTAGGAATTCCCCCCATCTAGCGGTGCGGTTGCATATCAGAACGTATTCTTGATGTTGCATTCACATGAAATCGGACAGACGTCAGACAGACAACAGACGCTGCATGTAACAGGATAAACAAGCGTCTATGTCTAGCACCTGAATGCAACACCAGTGCCTCCGTCCTTCCTCACACTACACAGTGGTGACAGTTTTAACAGGCCGAGCCCACAGCTCCGCTGAGTTTCCGTGGTTACCTACGGTCACGCTGCCACTCAACGTAAAAAATGGCGATGCAACATGGCCGCCTCGGTTCTTATGTATTTGTAACGACTTGTAACAACTCATTCTAAGGTACCAGAAAGCTTTCATTTGTATGCGGGTGTGATTCCACTTCAGTGAAATACGTATTTATGAAAGACATATTTGATTTTTGCTAATAAAAAGCCAAATACGTTACACACAAATTGACACTTTGGGCACAATTTGGACATTTTCACTTAGGGGTGTACTCACTTTTGTTGCCACAATGTTGAGTTATTTTGAGGGGACAGCAAATTTACACTGTTATACAAGCTGTACACTGACTACTTTACATTGTATCAAAGTGTCTTATCTTCAGTGTTGTCCGATGAAAAGATATAATAAAATATTTACAAAAATCTGAGGGGTGTACTCACCTTTGTGAGATACTGTATGTTAAAGAGCCTTCAAAAAGTGATATTTCCATAATGTGTCCCCATTAATGTCAAAATGTTCTGAGCATATGTGGCTTGTGAAAAAATGGATCAAATATTTATTCCAGTGACTGAGGAGCAAAAGAATGATAAGGCAGGTGATCAAGAGGGCCACTTCCATTCAGGAGTGCGTAGATCACCCCCTTCAGACCGAGTTTGAACTGTTACCTTCAGGTCGGAGGTTAAGGGTGCCTTCTATCAGGACAAATAGATCCTGTATAGGGCTTCATTTGTTCCTTCTGCTATCATAATGTTGAACAGTGTTAAACAGTGAGATAATTGACAGCTGTCTTGACCACACAGTCTCTTCTATCTCACCTCGGGTCTGAATGCACTTGAAAATGAATTACTCTGCTCACTATTAACAGAGGTTGATTGTTCTGTGTGTGTTTTATGTGTATTTATGGGTATTGGAGGTCTTTATGTGTTTTGGACCTCCTGGCTGCAAATTTCCCAACAGGGACAATAAAGAGAACTTTGAACTTAGGTTCTGTCCTCCAATTGACGTCAATAGACTCAGAACAGAAAGCCAGCTCACACAGCTACAGGAGGTGACTGAACATGAGCCATGTCCTCTCTCAACTCAGAGTTTTAGCTGAGCTGAAGTGTAGGATTTGGTCGCTATAGTAACAGCAAATAGATTTAGATTGACTCATTTGTCAGACACTTTTTATGACCGAGGACATCGGTGAGGCCTCGGTGCAGTGGGAGACCAGCACCTAAGTACTGATGCTGAAGCTGAAGCTGATGTTTGATCATCATCTGTCTGGTTGTCATGGCTACAGTCCTGCAGCTTCACCCGCCTACTTAATAATAGTGATTTGACGGCTCACCTGCAGACTCCATCAGGCGTCTGTTTAATGACACGTTTCTCTTGCACATGCTCAGGAGGTCTTCTCCAACGTCTGAAAAACAAAACAACAGTCAAGTGTCTCCATGAGATCTGTCAAACATGTCCAGATGTTTGGACGTCATGGACCACTGGCTGAGAGCAGAGGCTGTGACACAATCGTTGTACATAATCTCAACACAAAGACCCACTGTGAGTCTTCCTCTGAGTCTTCAACAGTGTCTAATAGAGAACGAGCCCCATTCTCCGACCATGAGATGCTGCTAAAAGCTCAAGTGGAGTGTGTGAGTGTGTGTGTGTGTATTCCCAGAAGTTTAATTCATATTAAAGGTACATTGTGTAGGAATTACTCCCATCTAGCGTTGCGGTTGTATATCGCAAGCAACTCAATCGTATTTTTCATGCTGCATTTCATGAATATTATTAATGAATTTCTTGTTGGAGATTAATAAAACATGTTTTATTCTCATTTATTCTTATCACAAATGACAAATAATAATAGATTTCACTGTTTCATCACTATCTCCTGGCTGTATTTTATTTTATTTTATTTTAATGTTTATTTAACAGGGACTATAGCTATATACAACATTGCCACAAAAAATGGGAAAATGTGATGCATATTAGAAATCTAGCTTCAGCTAATTTGCAGTCTTTGTCCCTGATCAGGCTTTAGAATAGGATAAAACATACTGAATACAATAAATGCAATGATACAAATACAGAGTGGATAATACAGTGAATAGGTACCATGAATAAATAAACACAGCCGCAAATTTCAGATTAAAACACAAGTTCAATTTAGCATTAAACATTAGTAAAGTGATGTATTGACAATGACTTGAGAGACATTAAAGGTACATTGTGTAGGAATTCCTCCCATCTAGCGTTGCGGTTGTATATCGCAAGCAACTCAGTCGTATTTTTCATGCTGCATTCACCTGAAATTGGGCAGATGGCTGCACGTAACGGCATAAACAAGCCTCTATGTAAACAAGTGGTCCGTCAGCACGAGGCAAAACAATACACGTGACAATATGTTGTCATGGCGATGTCATATTCTTTACCTGACCCATGTTTTACCGGCTTTCTCTCGACTTCTGTGAATAAAATGACATCTGGTTTGTTACCGACGGCCGTCTGTCCGACTGCAGGTGAATGCAGCATCAAATAAAATAAGCATAAAATAATAAAATAATCAAAGTCTGCTTGACGGCATCATACCTGTGCAGTACACTGTTTTGGCCACGGTTGCCATGGCGATGCTGGTCAGGCCTGTTCCCGCCCCCAGCTCGAGAACCGTCGCTCCTCTGAATGTGATTGGCTCCGACAGGATGAAGTCGGCCAAGAGGAACGCCCCTCTCCACACCTGATGCAGGTAACACACACATGGGTCCTCATTTATCAAACATGCATAGAATCTGGTGTAAATATCAGCGTGTGCCAAGTGTCACATGTGATTTACGAAAAGTGTGTACGCTGACGATTTTGGTGTAGAACCGGAGTGGTGTTGATAAATCTGCCGGCTGAAAACGATAATTTAAATGTCACCCCCTGATATATTCCTGCTTTAGAGGCGTCGCCCTGCCCCTTTTACGACATGGAGACACGGAAGACGGCCAAGAAGAGGGACTTTACTGACATTACCACGCTGAACAGGGAGAGAGCGGCACCATTAAATAACTGGACATTAATAGAGTGATTTTTGTGGATAATACAAGCGCCATCACTGGTGGAGGGCGGCTGCCGATCACGTTAGGGAACCCAGCGATCTCATGAAACGCTCCTGCAGTTTACAAAACAAGTGTTTGAGAAATCAGAGCCTAATTACTGCCGTGAAGGCGACTTTATAACCGGCAGCACTGATGGTATGGTTCGGCTGATGGAGGGATGTGAAACACCGGCCCAATCCTCGCTGACAGGTCCCGGTGAGTAGTACAAGGCAGTGCAAGAGGAGAGCTGCTTGAAACAACAGCTGAGTCACCCTAATTGATTTAAATAGTCTTCTATTGCCTCTCATGCACGGCCTTGGTAAACTTGGTCATTCATTTTATTCTAGGTGAGGGTGTCCACAGTGAGGATGTGGATGATGGTGAGGGAGAGTCAGTAGTGGTGCAGCGGATCAGTGTTGATCGGCATGCAAGTGTTCTGCGGATCATGATGAAAAAAAAAGTTGTGCGTGTTGTAGGGCTGGGTACTGGTACTTGTGCACCTCCACAAACCATGTGACAGCAGAATGTGGGAGGGGCAACACACAGACAGAGGGAGGTGAGTGAATTCTACTGACCTGTTTGCCGACATCCTCCAGGGGCGTGGCCATGGTGTGCTCTGCAGGGGGAGGAGATTCAAACATTAAACACACTGTGTTGGCAAGAAGCTGGCGATACAAAACACAAATCGAACCATATTTTCCAGGGCTGCTCTGTCATATTAGAGATTCTGAAATGTAAAATCCCTTTAGAAAATTAGTATGATTGGCAGCCAGTAAAAAAATCTATCACGAGAAAATGGTTAAAAGAAGAACCACGCACCACTGACGAATGGATTGACATTGTATATGAGATTTATGTGATGGAGAAGATGACATTTGGGTGAAAAAGAAAAATTCTATAGGATCTGGACCAAACAGACTGAATATGTAAAACTGTTCAGATCAGATTTCAGTTGAATGGACCTGTGCTTTGTTCATGTGATGGGTGGATGATCAGAGGTGGTGAGCTCCCCTGTTCTGTTCTGTTGTTGGTCATAAATATAATAACTAGTGATTTATAAGAGAAAATCCCAGAAGGCAATTTAGACAAAATCGCCTGAACTTTCTGCATCCACCCCACAAACAAGGGACAAATAACCTACTATGGACTAAAGAAAGTCTGAAATGCTATGCTGTAATTATTGTATGTAATGGAAATCTACCTTTCCAAGTAAAAAGAAAATGTAAAAAAAAATATTATATACTTCAAAAATGGTCTCCAATAGATAAATATATCATTATCATGTAGGTGACTGGTAAAAAGACCAAAAAAACAGTTCTGAGATCTGAGACAAAGACACGTTTAATTTGTCTTATTTATTTACTTTGGCAGGACAGTCATCAAAACCATGATGATGACGCAATGAACAAAAGCACTCATGAGGAAATCTTACCGATCCTGATAAGATCTTTGAAGCTCTCATCATCTTCATCATCTGTGCCCTGCTCTTCCTCTTCCTCTTCCTGTCCAGGGTGGGACTGTCTCAGAATGACGGGACAGACCGTGTCTCTGCCTCCACAGTTTCTCCTCGGTCTTAGAATAAACAGTGAGAACAGTGGTGGGTCAGTAAATCTACAACGTGTACTTCATGTTGTGTGTATAGCTGTGTGTTTGTGTGCGTGCAGCTGATCCACACCTGTGTGTGACGTCCAGGTCTCCATCTTTGTCCAGGCTTGGCTCCACATTTCCTCCTTCTTCTTCCTCTTCAGCTTCTTCTTTGGTGACATCTGTGTCTTTTCCCCCGTCTTCCCTCACATCATTGTGCTCCTCCTCCTCCTCCTCCTCTCCTCTTTTCCCAGGAACGCCGTTGTCGTGCCTCTCAGCATCTGACAAGATCCTGAATTTAGAGATGAAGACTGGATGGAGAGGAACAGAAGTAAAGTTAAATTCTTTTGCCTTTGCTGCTTTAAACGAGTTCAAAAGTAAAGCTTTAAAATGTCCTGGTCTCAAATCACTGATACAAAAGTGAAACAGGGGATTTCTTCTCACACTTGTGTCACACTCACCAGGCTGTCCCACGTGGTTGAGGCGTGTCATGAGGTGGCGTGTGTTGGGCAGGAACATGTGAACGTCTGACAGCACGGTGTCATGTTGAAAGGTGATAATGTCCATGGCTGATGGTTCATGGTCCCTCACTGATCTGCCTCACACAGCCTGGGACACACAGATCACACACACAAATACACAATCATAGGGTTGCAAAATTCCGGGAATTTTCAAAGTTAGAAACTTTCCATGGGAATTAACAGGAATATATGGGACTAAATGGGAAAAAATCTGAAATTTACAAAATTGATGGTTGGCCCTTAACAGGGAACTTAAATATAGTTGGGGAAAATATATTGTAGCATAATCTTGGCTAAAACAACCAGATTTAATGCAAGTATTTGAATATCTATGCTATTCCTCAATCACATGTACACACACTGCTTACTGCAGAGCTAATGAGGCCACGCCCCCTACATGCACTTCACATTCCTGTTGGGGTTGAGTAATATTTTACTCAACGTTCATGTTTTTGTTGTTAAGTAAAATAATTGATTGTTCATACAAGAATTAAAACTTGATAAAGTTCTACTCACAAATAAATCTGTTGAAATGTTGTGTTTATTAATTGTATTATTTTGCAGGGATGTCTGCTTATGACAAAACAAAAATTTACATGATTCAGTTTGTTTAAATTACCCCCAATTTCCAGTTAATTCCCATGAATTCCCAATGATTCCCATCAATTCCCACAATTCCCATGGAAAGTTTCCAATTTGGAATATTTTCAAAATTCCCCATCTTAACTTCCCATTGAAAGTTTCTGGAAATGTTCCACCCCTTTGCAGCCCTACACAATCATAATACATACATCATTACATTACAGGGTACACATCTGCTTTGTTGATGCCTGTTTACTTGCTATTCATTTTTGTCAGGGATTAGTACTTTTTCTCACCTTCTGTAAAAAACAAGGAAACATAATTGTCGACTGTTAATTTCTCTGTTATGTGATCGGTTTCCCAATAAACATATTTGAAACTAAAAAACATTGTCCCTCCCTTAGCGTCTCTGCCACTGAAACCCTTATCTACGCATTCATCACCACCAGACTTGACTACTGCAACAGCATCTTTTATGGCCTCTCATCCAGACCAGAACCCTCAATAAACTCCAGTACATCCAGAAACAAGCACCAGACCTGGGGCGACAGAGCCTTCAGCGTCGCTGCCCCCTCCCTCTGGAACTCCCTTCCCAAACCCCTCCGCACCTGCTCTGACCTGTCCAGTCCACTTTCAAAACCTCTCTCAAAACCCACCTCTTCAAGCCTGCTTTTAAAACCTAAATGTTGTCTGTTTTTATTCTTAACGGTTGTAATGCCCCTGATGTTTTAATGCTTTTCTGTGCTTCTTGTGTGATTTTTTGTTTTTTATTTCCTGTACAGTGTCTTTGAGTTCTTGAAAAGCGCTTTATAAATTAAATGTATTAGAATTATTATTACTATATTTAGGAAAAAATAAATCAAGTATAATATAAAGCCATAATATAAGAATAACATGATCATTATCCTCAATACAGACAACTGTAAGACAATGACAAGGAGCACCAAGCAAAACTGGAAAATTCAAAGGTGCAGGACAACATTTGGCCAATCATTCCTCTCTGCATGCAAGGTACACACCTATAGAATTTTTTACCATCAGAAATTCAATCCCAAACAGAACTAAAGAGGTTTAGTGTGAAAGTTAAACATTGGCTCAAGCAGCAGCAGAAATGTGAACATTAAAGGGACATTGTGTAACATCTCCTGTTATCTATTCACAAAAATCGATTATCTCATTCAAAAGTCTGTTTTTCATTAATCAGTAATCGCCCCCATCAACAGACTGAAGTGTTCCGGTAAGCTCTGAATTTGCCGTTCATATCATTCTGTGGTATACTGATGTGTTGATGAGAAGAAGTGATCACCGCTGACACGTCTTTTCTTGCATTCAAAAAGGGGTTTATTACGAGAAAGAACAGTGTCGAAAATGGCAGAATCCTGGAGAATCTCTTGTGTGTAACTCCAAAACTCCACCTTCTCTATCCACCTTTTTCCGAACGTCAAAAACGTAGCCTATTTTGCCGGTTTTGCTCTTCCGGTGGAATTTTATGTTTACGTTTCCATGGTTTTGGTAGTCGCAGTAAATGCATGGATTTCTTTTTTTTTTTTTTTCAATGAAAATCTGTAAAACGCATGGATCATCAAACCAGCTTTTAACAGTGGATATCACACAAATTGACATCCGTGTTAAAAGCCAGCGTTAATAGATCCATGCGTTTACCGCAACTATGACAACGACTGAAAACCATGGGAACGTAAACGTAAAATTCCACCAAACCGGCAAACCGGAAGCCAGTTTTGACCATAGATGACGTTCGGAAACTTGTGGATACAGAGAAATGTAGCTGAACAGGGTGGTCATAAACTAAGACAATACTAACCTGTACAATTTACCCTCTGGCATTTAACCTCTAGGCCGACGCAAACATACTGTAGATGGGGTGAACCAAATAGGCTACAGGTGTCCATGAAAAGTGACTTCACCTCTGACCTAAACGTTTAGCCTTTAGGCCAAACACATTACACATTATAACAGGTCATTTTCCTTTTAAGCAAGATAAGAACATACCTGAAGAAGAAAGTAAGATAATTCTGAAGATAAAAGCAAAGAATTTTAGGTGGATAATACACTACAATTCATAAAACGTTGGCCAGGTAAACAGTACGACATCGCCATGACAACATGTTGTCACGTGTATTGTTTTGCCTCGTGCTGACGGACCTTGTTTACATAGAGGCTTGTTTATGCTGTTACGTGCAACGGCTGTCGTCCGTCTGCCGTCTGCCCAATTTCAGGTGAATGCAGCATGAAAAATAGAGAGTTGCTTGCGATATACAATCGCAGCGCTAGATGGGAGGAATTCCTACACAATGTACCTTAAACATCTCTCAAGTCATTGTCAATACATCACTTTACTAATGTTTAATGCTAAATTGAACTTGTGTTTTAATCTGAAATTTGCGGCTGTGTTTATTTATTCATGGTACCTATTCACTGTATTATCCACTCTGTATTTGTATCATTGCATTTATTGTATTCAGTATGTTTTATCCTATTCTAAAGCCTGATCAGGGACAAAGACTGCAAATAAGCTGAAGCTAGATTTCTTATATGCATCACATTTTCCCATTTTTTGTGGCAATGTTGTATATAGCTATAGTCCCTGTTAAATAAACATTAAAATAAAATAAAATACAGCCAGGAGATAGTGATGAAACAGTGAAATCTATTATTGACAGATAAACAGCAGCCGTTATTTGTCATTTGTGATAAGAATAAATAAGAATAAAACATGTTTTATTCATCTCCAACAGGAAATTCATTAATAATATTCCTTCTTTAATTTTTTTTTTTTTTTTTACATTTTATGTCCAGCAAATAAAATTGTGCTCTTTCCCACTTTCCTTAAGTTTCTGAGTTTTTTCTTCTTCTATATTTTATTTAATATCTCAGAGACTGTTATTTTTTGATGACAGTGTGCATCACAACAAAATTCAAATCATTATTATTTATATTTTTCCAAAATAAATGAAATATATTTGAATCATTTTTACACTATTAGGCTATAGTTTAATGTGAGCATATGTACGTGTGTGTGTGTGGCTGAGTAGAGTAAATGGATAGTTGTTTATGAGACAGCAAATTCCGTTGTATGTTGAACAATAAAGACATTCTACCCTATTTTATACCACAGTAAGCTGTTTGTTGCCCTCAGAAAACATTAATATTTGTTTTATCTGCAGGTCAGTGACTGTATCTCTCTGGACAAAGTCAAACAACGTGTTTGAATTTATCTAGGCTACTGTAGCTAGATGAGATAAGGTTTGTTCTTATCCGTTTATGATACGATTAAAACCATACAAACACAGGCGGACAGCCCCGTTCAGTCCGGGGTTCAGCAGGTGCGGCCTGGATTGTGAAACTTTACCGTCACACCTCCACTAGTTAAAGTTAGCACGGAGCCCCGACCGGAGCACCGGAGCACCGGGGACCGTCAACAGTTCCCACCGAACCCCGTCAGACCAGACCAGACCAGACCAGACCCTGAGCCCGCAGCTGCTGCAGCTTATTACTCTCTCATTGATATCGCCTCTTACCGTTTGTGATCCAACGGCACGAAGCACGCCCCTCCGTCAGCTGCTGCTGCCACTCAACACCAAAACAGTCCAACACTGAAACCTGTCCGGGCGGGAACACAGAGCAGTCGGTTTCCGCCCGGAACTAAGATGACGCTCAGCTGCTGCTACACACAGAGCAGCCTGGTGCGTTATGCTCAGAGGCTGTTAATATAATAATAATAATATAATACATCCATGGGCTGTATGCGGTAAAACACTGCGCTATGCAACGTCTGTTGTGGCGCAGCAAAAAAAAAAAAAAAGACACACTTTACAATAAGGGTCCCTTATTTAACGGTAGTAGCCTACTTCCATTTCTTCTTTGCTAGACAATATAAGTTCGCTTCTTTCTGCCCCCTTTCATTCAAGAGTTACAGTATTGCCATTGTTTTATTTTATTTTTGGTTTTTATGCTCGATAAATGAAATAAATAACTAGTTAGTACATTATTAAGCATTAATTAGCTGTTTACAGGCTATTAACAATCATTATTATGTATTACTTAGGATTAGGAAACACATGAATTAATGTAGCCTTAGTAAGCAGTTAAGTAATGTTTACTACTCAAAGTTAGTTAATAAATTATTTAGTAATAATAAAAGTTGAATAATCATTATGTATGCATTACTTAGCATTAATTAACACATTAGTTTATATATTAATGTTTAATAGGTACTATACTAACTAATGTTAATTAAGGGACCCTCATTATAAAGTGTTACCAAAAAGAGAAAAAAAAAGGAATTTAAAATAATTTTATGATGCAACAGAATGTAAAGTAATTTTTCTGCCCACATAACAGGGTGTAGATAGAAGATTCATATAGCCTACAGGCCCTAGTGCCTTGCAAAAGTATTCATACCCCATGAATTTTTCCACATTCATGTCACGTTACAACCACATGTATGTTGAAAACTGCTGTTCACAGACTCTCTCCATCCAGTCTGACTTAACTGGAGCTATTTTGCAAGAAGAATGGGTAAAAATTGCAGCCTGTAAATGTGTAAAGCTGGTAGAGACACATACCCCCAAAAGACTTGCAGCTGTAATTGCAGTGAAATGTGGTTCAACAAAGTATTGACTCTGGGGGGCTGATGCCACACTTTTCAGACTTTTATTATAAAAAAAAATTTAAAAAAAGAAAGAAAGAAAAGAACTAATTTTCCTTCCACTTCAAAATTATGTGCTGGCCTCAGTCCCTCAGTGGTGCTGTCCAGCTGCCTCTGCAGCTTCCTGCCGGAGGTGTTGGTCCTCTTCCTCCTCCTCCAACAGACTCTGCAGCTGCTCCATACAAGATTTTCTTTTCTCCATCTGAGCAGAAGATATAGGGGGGCTAAAATGTATGCAGAAAGAAGGACGCTGTACCACTGGTCCTGCTGCATACCTTACGCGGTGCAGTGAACCTGTCGCTCAGCAGCATACCTGACGCTCTCATTTTTGTTAACTGGGATATCTAATAGTTCCACAGCCAACGTAGTGCTACATTTAGCCGAGCCTGAGACCGACACGTAACAGTGTGGCGTTGTTGCCTTCTCTTTTCACCAATAGCCCCATCCCGCCTTGTTTGCATGACTAGTAACATTATAATCGCACCCTGTGTGTAACAAAATCGTGTTTGATCATATTGCAATATAATTGCAAATGCAATTAATCAATGAGCCCTTTGTGCAAGTGACACTTCACCAGTGTTGGGCAAGCTACTTGGAAAATGTAAGGAAAGGTTTCAGTAAGGAAAATTATTTTCTTTCTATGCTAAATGATGTTTCTATTAGTAGTAACTGTCAACTCAGGAAATTACTTTTTACGTGATTCAGTAATGAAAGGAAACATTCTTCATTCAAAAAATACTTAATTAATATAATATATATCACAAAAAAAGACAGAAATTCACTTGTCTGTCATGTTTTTAACCAATTGTCCGAAGAGATCCAGCAACCGATCCATTTGTTGCTGTGACCTCTCCAGCCACACACTGTCTCTCTCAGTCTCCTCCCGTTGTCTACTATCTTGTCTTTCACAGTACTCTTTAAGGAAATCAAATGAGTCTTGACTCCTCTTTCTTTTTTTCACTCTGACTCCAGCTGCAGATCCTGTCTGGTCAGGGGACTGCATGTCAGAGGTGTCTGCTGACTCGGTCTCCTCTGCCTCTGTGAAGGAGCCAGTGTCTGGGGCCTCCCTACGTTATGTGGCCCAGATGAAAAAAGACTGACCGGCCTTATGGATGGTCTCTGCCCAATGGCCTCATGCATATCTGCATAAAAAAATCCAGTTGGCTGCAGTTGTCTCTCCCTCATCTGTCCCTGACCCTGTTTTGGGGAGTAGTGACCACGCAAGCTATGGTGTATGGGATGAATTATGTAAAAAAAAAAAAAAAAAAGATAAGTTAATGAAAAAAGTAACTCTGATGCCTTGTCCACACGAGCCCGGGTATTTTTGAAACCGTGAACATATGTTCCTGTATGTTCTGTCCACACGCAACCGTGCTTTTGGAACCCTGAAACCGTGGTTTTTTGAAACCGGAGTCCAGGATGGGGTTTTCGGCCGGGGTTGGTTTCACCGGGTGCGTGTGGACACTGCAACCGTGATTGTTTTTCTCGTTTACGTCATAGCTGCACACGTGTGATGTAAACACTGCCAGCTGCAGAGGTTGTTTGCAGCTGCAGGAGTTGAGTGAGCTCGCAAAAATGGAGGTGACAAAGTGGATTTTTATTATTACACTTTTTTTTTTTTTTTTTTACATCATCTAAATGCTATTTGTATAGTTTTTCGATGAGAAAAATATAACTTAACGGTCGTCAGGGCGATCCTCTTGTCAGCTCCAAACTCACCCTCAATCACAGACCACAGCTGGTTTTCCACACAGCATCATTTACAGTAAAGTGACGCTACAGATCAGCGGGGCCGCTGCGGTGTGTTTTTAAAATGACAGAACTACTACAGTAGCGCCGCAGTTTCTTATTCCCCACCTTGTTTGATTGAGAGTTTTTCGGTATGATTTTCATGAATGAACAGGCAATAGCCTATGTCACTGTCTGTCAGACCGGGTACGATGGGGGGGGGGGGGGTCGCATCATCAGCAGTGATAAAAAGAGCCTATGCGGAGATGAGGAACGAGCCAAAAGCCGAACATTTATTCGTGACGTCCGCGGTCGATATAAAGTGGATATGTTTCATTCATCCATGTTTTGACAGACAACACAACAGCCAGTGATAATGAGTTGCGCCGCACCGACAGTCATGTGGCTCAGCAGCCAGGTGATGCACACAGCACAACAACACAGCGCAGCAACATGTGCAGGCTGCTGCAGCAGTGCACGTCAAAGGGACACCGCCGAAAATAAAATAAATAGGCTACACATAGTTTTGAAATTGTTTTTGCGCATGTTTTCATCCATAAAAAGCGGTTTCCACTGTATTTTAATTGGTTAAAACAGCCTTCCACACGTGCATTGCGTCACTTGGTAGCAGATTTCACGGTTGCGTGTGTACGGAGTGTTTTTATTACACCACTCGTGTGGACGCTTAGCAAAACTCCGGTTTCAAAAATACCCGGGCTCGTGTGGACTAGGCCTTAGAATGTAAAAAGTCATCATCACTGGCATCAATTGAAGGTTTTGTGTTTATGTAATACATTTCCACTGCTTTCTTTCTACCAACAGGTGTCTCTGTCTCTATAAAAGAGTGCCCAGTATGTTCAAACGTTGCGAGGTTCCAAGAATATTCATCTGGATTCCACAACTTTAACAATCGTGTGTTCCTAACACTGCCACTGTGTGCGCTTCTGCTGTCAGGACTGGCAGTAAGGTAGCCATAAAACCTTTGTGTATAACAGTTCCCATCAGAAAAAAAGTATATATATATATATATAAATTAAAATTAAATATGTTTAACTACAGAACAAGACAACCAGTATATACATATCACTTAAGTGAGGAGAACGTTCCACCATTATTTGTCCCTCACAGATTTTCATTTTGACTTCTACTGTTACCAGTGCTGATACCACCCAGCTGTGGTGGTAGCAGATGCTAACTGGAAATTGGCCTTTGATGTTCCACGTAAGTATTAATTATGTAATTCATGTATTTTAAAAATCAGTTAATGATGTTGATTGTGATAAGTTATGCACAAACATGATATTTAATTTTAAAGGTGTACAGAAAAGAAAGTTGAATTTAAGCCCACTCTGGGTCATAAAATTAGTGTAATAACTCATCTATCAGACGATGTAGGCCAAAATTTGTGCAAAATTCTATTTTTGAGTAAATGCGGGATGAAAGTGTGTTTTTTTTTTCCCGCATTGGATAATGCAGGCACACAGATTATACGTCAGCCTGTACACGATTCATCAGCCACTGATATTGGATCCGTAATCCGTCATTCAAACGTCTGAGACACGCACACACACACGGAGCTAGGGCTTGCCCCAAGCTTTGAATATCCCGCCCGCTAGATAACGACCAATCAAATTCGTTTTCCTTGCTCGGGTAAACTTGTGTTGCAGCTCGTGACAACTCGGCGTGACAAACAGGACAAACGGCCATTTCTGTAAAAATAATCTTACAATGTTATATATTTCACTAGGAACATCTGTGACAAACCCATATTCCTCATCTGTTGTCCACTCCACTTTGGCACCTTGGATGGGAGAGAACACCAGGGGCCTCATTTATCAAACTGGGTGTAAAAGTCCTCTTAAATTTTCACGTACGACGGAAAGGCAAAATGTGCGTACGACCAAAAAATATACGCTCTTTTCAGATCTATCAAACTCCGCGTACACACGGCTGCACGGTATTTCCCTTGATAAATCACACCGGACCTGAGAAAAGCATGGATGAGAACACGCCTCATACCCAGCCCAGACACAACCATATGGTCAATGCAAATCAAGCATGTGCATATAAATTAGCCATGTGCTGTCTGGGATTTTGTGGAGTGACGTCAGTGGGTTACATGCTGCCATTCCGACAGTTTCGTCCCGCCATTCCGACAAGGCTTTAATTTCCATTAGGAAATGTGCGTTACTCCGAGCCGTGGTTAGGGTGTGTGTGTATGTGTTTCCGTTTTTTTTTTTTTTTTCCATGTTTTAAGACATGTGTACAGATGTGATACAGTCAGTGGAAGCTTAATAAAGAAACAAACACAAAGTCTCGCCATTTACAATCACACACTCCGATGTCAGTTTGTAATAATTTCCCTTACAATAAGGATATAAGGGGAACTGGCACAACGCAGTCCTGCTGCAGGCGGATCCAGGCTCGCGCTACTGGTGCGTCCAGGGAAGCAATAATCAAAGTCGCTACTTAGTCTTAGTCTCTGTATTTCACTGAACTCAAAACGCGCCCATCACAGGCGGCATATAATAAACAATTACACACAGATCAACAGAATCCGAAAGCCCTCCCCCCTCCCGCTGTCCATTAAGTCCGAGTCCCAGCTGTGGGAATGAGTGTGTATGTGTATGTGTACAGTCACTGTCCGTGCCGGTGTTACAAATCAACTGGTTTTCACGTTAACTGGTTGGGGGAGCATACATCAGTCCGACTGCTCATAAGTCCGACGGCTCATTTCTCCGACTACCCATTCTAAAGTGTTAAGGTTAGGTTTAGGGTAAGGTTAAGGGTTAGGGCTACTTAAGTCGGAGAAATGGGAGTTCGGACTAATGGACGCAAAAATAAAGAAATGTATGGTCGGAGAAATGGGTAGTCGGACAGACGTCATGCGCCCAACTGGTTACCTTTGTTTGTAAACGCTGGGCCTCTGTCACTGCGACTGCAGATGTTCCAATCAGGGAGAGAAAATGTAGCTGACCTCGCGAATGCCTGATTGTATATTATCTGCTGATCTCTCGCTCCACCTCATTAATCCAAGTATGGTGCTTCATGCTGTGCATTACAATTGTGGGATCCGAAATACTGGACACAATAACATGTATTCATTTTCAAATAAAATCAATTACAAAAAAAAAAAAAAAAGTCAGCCAACACGGGGTTCGAACCGAGTCTGCCACCGACTGCAAAACCGTAATACTATACGTTATCCACTACACTATCTCTTTCCAGTGTTCTTGCGAGTTACAAGGTCGTGCTGCTGTAGAGAATAAAATGACGTGAGTAGTCGTGGCTGTCAGAACAACACCACGGCCAAATTAACTTGTGACCACTGTTATTGCAATGATACCGCTTTGCAACTCCAGCTTGTTGCACCTCTGAAAAACATTTCACGATGATCAAGATCAAGTCTGATGAAGATGGTTGAGGAATATCACGCATTTGATGTTTCAGACATTTTTACGTCTACATGTGTAAATAAAACAATTTGAAGTCGAGCGAAGTAGCCTAACGTGTGGTGGCATATAGGATTCCACACATTTTGGCAATAGCCTACTCCGTGTGATTGGAGCACACTTTCCATTAGAGCATGTGAAAGCAGCTGTAAACTGCTGTTATACTTTCACATATATTCGTGAAATATAAAAACAACTCAACAAGATCTGTGGACAACTACCTACAACATAATAGAAAAAAAATTAAACAACAATATTTCTCAATTACACTTCAATGGATAATTTGCCAATTCCCCTGGCACACAGTGATACATTAATTTGACTTGCACATGATAGTATTCGGCTTTGCAGCTTTTACTCGTGCTGAACTCTGAATAAGTTGACGGAGGCAGAGATGTTCTTCAAGCATGTTTATTCGAGACTAGCACACACTCACTCCTGTGCCATAGGGAAATTAACTTATAGCTTTCCCAGATGCAGAACATTACAGACATTTGCAATTACAAATAAATGAAACGATGACATGGGGTTCGAACCCAAGTCGCCATCAACCATAAAATCTCAATGGCGAGTAGATGACCACTACGCCATCTGCTTGCACGGTATTGTGGTGTCACAATGTGATACAATTACTGTTGAAATAAAAATGATGTGTATAGCCATGGCTGTCAAAACACCACCACGGCCAAATTAACTTGTGACCACTGTTATTGCAACGAGTTGGTGATGCTCGAGGAAAATCAAGCATTTGATGTTTTGGACACGTTTAACAATGTTTGTTGTAAATCATGTTGAAGCAAGTATGTAAAACAATTTGAAATCGAGCAGAGTAGTAGGGTCTGTCATTATTTAGATAATATAAGATTTTTGATATTTAAGTCATTATGTGGAAAGATCGTTTTCATCACACCACGAAAAAGTTTTTCCAAACAAAATTATGAAAATTACCAATTTTTCAGAGCTTTTATAGAAATGTCAGCTGCATAATTTCCAGAACTGCAAATTGATGTATTTTTTTTAAAATTAATTTTATGTGAAAATGTGTGTTGTGATGGAAATGGCAATGTGTGGTGGAAATGACTGCACATGTTGGAAATGACATTTGACATACAAATAGCTGAGTCACCTCCAAAAACGTGATGTAGTGAAATGACTGTTGTGAAAATAACAATCTGTCATATTTTTTTTAAATCTTATGATATAATGGCATGATGGTCTCATCTTTAAAGATAGTAATAAATGTACACAAAATGCACAATATCATTTTTATTTTATTTCATTTTATTTTAATTTATTTTTTACATTATTTGTAGTAGCCTACATTCAAAGGAAATATGAGCTGTTTGGAAATGACGACCAATAAACATACTCTTTGTTTTGAAAACATTAAACCTTGATTTTCTCTGCTTTCAGTTGCTTCCAGGGAGCCAACTCTTCTTTTCAGCCATTTGCTCTCCTAACAAAGACTGTTAGAGTAATTTCAAGTATACTTAACCTTTAAAAACCATCCCTAAATTTACATTTTGTGGTGTGTGATGGAAATGACGGGGGACAGGGACAGGTGTTCTTTTTATTAAAAAATACATAAAATATATCTTACAACACATGATACATTTCATTGAAATAGGGATTTATGTACCACTTGTCTATAAAGTTACTATTAGATTACAATTTAATTCAACATTAAGAGGGATTGAATGTCACAAATCTGGCCCAGGGACAAAGGGAATATAGTAAAAACAATACATATAAACAAACCTATGATTTATATAGTAAAATAAATTAGGTGATCTATAATTTATTTTTTCAAAGTTCCTCTTGAGGTCATGTAATGGTAGCCTGACTCTCGCCAGACCCTTGTAGTTCCGCAAAGCTACGCTGAGCTCCACACAAGGGTCTGGGACTGCTCCATAGGCGATTCATTTCAGAAGGCGGGGCCTTGTAAAAAAATCTTGTATGTGATTGGATAAACCACTTGTCCGTTATCTTGTTGACGTGCTACTTCAGCCACTCACTGCGAGCCGCCATTGTTGTTTGACTCAAACAGTCGCTTCAGCGCTACGTCACACCTCAGAAAGTCCCGCCCGGCGATCCTGATTGGTTCATTATTTTTTGCTCCGGGGAAGAAGTTTGCATTGGCCTCGAGTCCAGACCCTTGTGTGAAGCTGAGCGTAGCGCCTCTGGCGTAGCTTTGCGGAACTACAAGGGTCTGGCGAGAGCCAGGCTAATGTAATGGTGCCAAAAATAGAAAACATGAAAGGTGTTTCAGTTTTGGTTATGGCTGCCAGGGACACAGATTCTACAATGCACACACCACTTGCCCCAAAGAAGTCATGTCAGCTGTATGTCATGAGTAATCGGGTCAACCCTAATAGGCTAATGGCTTGCACCTAATGGGTAAGAATCATATTTAAGAGAAGTGAACATGAGTGAACAGTTAGGCAACAATGGATGGCAAAATTGTCAAACAGATAAAGGATTATCTAACCTACAACAAGTTTCCTGTGGGCTCTGACAAAAAAGAGCGCTACATCATTAAAAGAAGAGCATCTAATTTCCTAATCAAAGGTAAATATCCTCATCCAAAATGTGTTCCAGGGCTTTCAAGTTTTAAACTTTGCTTGGAGTGAGATTTCTCAGCAGTTTAAATAGTTTAAACAAGAAGCAAGTCATCAGAAATCAACAGATGAAAACTAGAAAGATATGAAAGAAAGGTGTAAAAAATAAAAAAATAAACTAAACCAAAAAACAAATTCAGATGAGAAATACAATGTATGGCATGTGAACAGGTGGGAATGTGTGTGTCCCACGCCAAATGTGTGAGACTTGAGAGCCCTGGATCAGTGACATGTGGTCCATCGGCAACAAAGGGAGGTGAAAAGTTGTGACGCTTCCAAGGGACCATGACTGAGGCCTTGGTCATTAGAACATACATTTATGTTTGTAAATTGTCATTGTTCATCATTGGTAGACATCAAAATAATATTCTATTTACACTCTACACATTAAAGAAGGTATTGTGGTCCTTGTATGTAGCATTACATTTAGAGTCCAAAATACAGTCTGAACCACATGTTTTGTAGAGGTTAGTCACTAAATATTGTTAGTGTTGAACCACAAGAGTTGTCACCATGCACAGTGTAATTAAAATTGTTGAATGGTGTGGTCACAGCATGCATGGTCGATATGGCCTGTGCCTGGTGGTTTGGCCTAATTTCACGTCAATTCATTAACCTCACCCTCTGTAGATGGGGAGCTTTTCTACATTTGTAGAAGGAGAAAAAACAGAGGGGAACATGTGGCCAAGGTGGTCACAACGCAGGAGGAGGCTGACCGTGTTTTCAGAGATCTGCACTGCAGTGACATCGGGGCCCACTGTGGTGTAGACAAAACACATCATGCTATTATTCAACGATTTTACTGGCCAGGCATGGAGGGGGACATAAGAAAATGGGTAAGTGAATATAGCACTGTACCCCTCAGTTTCTCATTAACCACATACAGTCCACGGAATTACCATACAGCAATGTGATTATTCTCTATGATTCAGGCGCAATATTGTGGTCACTATGATATGAGGACATGTGGAATAACTTTGTTTCCATTCATCTGGCAGGTCAGTCAATGCCCTGTATGCCAGGCAAGGCAGCTGAGCCTTAAAGAAAAAAGCCAATATGTCCCAATAGAGGTGAGGTGATTTGTGTGACTGGGTGTGCTGACTAACATTTTCACTATAGTATACAGTGGTTAACCCTCAGTTGTGTCTTTCAGGTATCAGAGCCATTTGAGCTTGTGGGAATGGATCTTCTCAAGCTCACTGTCACTGAGAGTGGTAATCAGTACATATGTGTAATGGTTGACTACTTTACGAAGTGGGCAGAGGCCTATCCTCTTAAAAATAAAACAGCAGATGAGGTAACCCATTGTATTCTTGATTTTGTATACAAATTTGGGGTACCTCAAAGACTGCTGACAGATCAAGGAACAGAGTTTAAAAACAAGGTGAGATAAGAATGCATGTTAACTGGCTACCCCAGAATGTTTATCCATGCTCACTTGTGATTCTCTATTGGCATGTGAAAGATCAACTCTAAACTCTGTGACAAGCTGGGCATAAAAAGGAGCTACTGTGCACCTTACCACCCACAAACCAACGGGCTGGTGGAAAGACTCAATAGTAGTATCCAAAGGTAAGTTGCATTCATAATGCTCAGGACCACATCACAAGTTAATTGTAAAAATATAGAGTTAATGTCATACTCCCATGTATCTGAACATGTTAGATGTCTGGGCAAGCTTGCAAGAGACAAGCCAGAAAGATGGGACCAATTTCTCCAGCAAACAATGTTTGGCCTGAGGACGAAAATCCACCACACAACGAAGTATAGCCCCTTTTATCTGATGTTTGGGAGGGAGGCAAGGTACCCGTCAGAAGTCCTCAGTGACTATGAGGTAAGGACATCAAGGTATTGAAATGTCTAACATAGGGCAGTCATTGTGTGTGTGTGTGTGTGTGTGTGTGTGTGTGTGTGTGTGTGTGTGTGTGTGTGTGTTTGTGTGTTCACTTTTTTTTGTTTTTTTTGTTCTGCTCTTATAGATAACAGATGACAAAGTTGAGACGTTGGTGGGGACTGAGACGGTATCTCATGGCGTCAAAGACCTCACCAACGTCTACAAGGATGTCAAACAAAATGTTGTCTACTCTCAAAAGAGGGTCCAAAAAAGAAAGGACAGGGGTCAAGAGGGCAACTTCAAGGTTGGAGACAACGTTCTTATGAAGAACATTAGGGAACACCAGAGGAAGGGGGGGAAACTGGAGAAAATCATGCTGGGGCCGTATGAGATTGTCACCATCAATAAAAAAACAACACACCTTCGACCCCTAACGGGCACCTCAATAATCATGGCCAACATTGATCATCTCATTCATTATATTGAGCCAGAGGAGAGGGTTCCAGCCAAATTAAAAAAAAGAGCGGCATGTCCCTCTCCTCTGGCTTCAGACAGCAGCCTTTCCACATTATCATGTAGCAGCTGCCCTTCCCACCCCTTGCCATCTCCAGCCACAGCCAGCAGCCCTACTCACCCCTTGCCCTCTCCAGCCACAGCCAGCAGCCCTACTCACCCCTTGCCCTCTCCAGCCACAACCCCTACTTGCCCCTCTCCAGCCACGACCAGCAGCCCTACTCGCCCCTCTCCAGCCACAACCAGCAGTGCTACTCACCCGGCAGATCCTCGGCACAGTAATGGTATGTAAATGTAGAATGTGTATGTAGTATCATCATTCTGTGTTGTCTTACAGTAACATACAATGTTATTTTCCAGTCATAAATATATGGAGCCAAGACAGCGAGATTCTATGGGCAAAACTTGGGCCATATAAACTTTTCACGGCAGACCTGCAAAGCCTTGCCCCTGGACAAGAGGTGGAAAGTGAAGTATGTAGGCTATTCAGTCCTAAGCAGGTGTTCCAAATCTTAGGCAGATCTGCCCATTAATGTGTCACCTCTTTGCAGATATTAAATGCATACCTGTGGCTGGTGGCGAAGAGGGTACCACAGAGGGTGTTTGTAATAGACAGCTTTGAGATGACAGCTGTGTTGGATGGCCGTTCTCGGGGCCTAAGAAAAGTGAGTATGCATTGAAATAATGACTAGCATAGTGGAGTGTCTTGGTGGTTGAGCAGTTAGAGCGCATACCACAGAGGTGCAGTGACCCTGGTTTGAATCCAGCCAGGGACCTATGCTGCAGGTCATCTCTCTCTCTCTCTCTGTCACATTTTCATTCTTGTCAGATACTATTATATTTAAATGAGCTCAGCCCAGAATTACAAAAAAGAGAAAACGACTTGTGTATAATTAACATTATTGTCATTCTTTGTAGCTGGATGTATCAAATTACGATATCTTAATCGGGGCAGTGTGTAAAGGGAGGCACTGGACGCTGGTGGTGAGTGCACTTTTGTCCAAAATGGTATGCTCATCTTTGACACACTTGCAACGGCCATGCACATTTAGGACTCCATCTGTATTTTTGACAGGCAATGTATCCACACAAGCGGGAAGCTGTATTTGTCGATCCATTTGGGGCAACAGCTTCCCAGATGGAACACTGCCGCAACACAACGAGGTAAGCCAAACTTGAATGATTCCTCTTAGTGGGCCAAAAATCTGGTCTGCTAAATGGACACAAAAGCAGTACCTCATACTTTGACCTCTTAATTCATGTAGAGCCTTCATAAGAAGGTACATAAATGTCTCTCGCTGGACCTGTGGGACAGTCGTGCACCCCCGCCAGCAGGACAGCACGTCATGCGGGGTGCTGGTTTGTAAAGTAAGTTTTATAGTCTCAATTAATCCCTTTTTTTGAGTGAGATGGCTTAATCCAATCTGTATTCAAGATGGCAGAGAATATCATGATGGGGACCCAGCAGCAGTTTTCTGTTGAAACAGAGGCCATAATCAATATGAGGCTGGACATGGCAAGCATGCTGATTGCAGAGTCAGGTATGAATGTGATTGTCTTACATAAATACATAACAGAAGGTAATACTTAATACTGAGTTAAATTATTTCATTCTGACAGATTCCATGACAGACCTCTGCCACTGCTGTGGCGAGAGGACTGATAAAGAAGAAACCAGTGGGCATGTTGACTGGGTAAGAAACCACAGCTCTGCTTGATGATATTGACTTCATTCACTTTGAGATCCTAACAGATTATTTGTTTTTCAGATCCAGTGTACATCATGCCACCCGTGGTACCACTGGGGGTGTGTGGGAAAACCAAAGGCAGATGGGGACTACATATGCCCTGTTTGTTAGGCTAGTCTATATTTTGTTTGTCCATTTGGCACACTTTGGGGAAAAAATCCTTCCATCTTCTTTTGTTATAGCTACTAAGTTTAGGCAAGGAAGGTAATTTTTATTTGTATAGCCCGTTTTTTACAAACAGTTTGTCTCAAAGGGCTTTACATGGCATAATTTAAAGGCCAGAAAGTGTGTTTCCTCTTCAAATGTAATTGAGAAATATTTTTCTCTTTCATTTCTTTTCTATTATATTGTTACTTTTTGCCCACAGATCCTGTTGGGTTTTTATGTTTAACGTATCTTTTATATGTCTTTGGACATAACAGTGGTCACAAGTGAATTTGGCCCATGGTGGTGTTTTGACAGCCATGGCTATACACGTTATTTTTATTTCAACAGTAATTGTTTTTGTTTCATATACTGTTGCTTCAACATGATTTACAACAAACATTGTTAAACGTGTCCAAAACATCAAATGCTTGATTTTCCCCGAGCATCACCAACTCGTTGCAATAACAGTGGTCACAAGTTAATTTGGCCGTGGTGGTGTTTTGACAGCCATGGCTATACACATCATTTTTATTTCAACAGTAATTGTATCACATTGTGACACCACAATACTGTGCAAGCAGATGGCGTAGTGGTCATCTACTCGCCATTGAGATTTTATGGTTGATGGCGACTTGGGTTCGAACCCCATGTCATCGTTTCATTTATTTGTAATTGCAAATGTCTGTAATGTTCTGCATCTGGGAAAGCTATAAGTTAATTTCCCTATGGCACAGGAGTGAGTGTGTGCTAGTCTCGAATAAACATGCTTGAAGAACATCTCTGCCTCCGTCAACTTATTCAGAGTTCAGCACGAGTAAAAGCTGCAAAGCCGAATACTATCATGTGCAAGTCAAATTAATGTATCACTGTGTGCCAGGGGAATTGGCAAATTATCCATTGAAGTGTAATTGAGAAATATTGTTGTTTAATTTTTTTTCTATTATGTTGTAGGTAGTTGTCCACAGATCTTGTTGAGTTGTTTTTATATTTCACGAATATATGTGAAAGTATAACAGCAGTTTACAGCTGCTTTCACATGCTCTAATGGAAAGTGTGCTCCAATCACACGGAGTAGGCTATTGCCAAAATGTGTGGAATCCTATATGCCACCACACGTTAGGCTACTTCGCTCGACTTCAAATTGTTTTATTTACACATGTAGACGTAAAAATGTCTGAAACATCAAATGCGTGATATTCCTCAACCATCTTCACCAGACTTGATCTTGATCATCGTGAAATGTTTTTCAGAGGTGCAACAAGCTGGAGTTGCAAAGCGGTATCATTGCAATAACAGTGGTCACAAGTTAATTTGGCCGTGGTGTTGTTCTGACAGCCACGACTACTCACGTCATTTTATTCTCTACAGCAGCACGACCTTGTAACTCACAAGAACACTGGAAAGTGATAGTGTAGTAGATAATGTATAGCGTTACGGTTTTGCAGTCGGTGGCAGACTCGGTTCGAACCCCGTGTTGGCTGACTTTTTTTTTTTTTTTTTGTAATTGATTTTATTTGAAAATGAATACATGTTATTGTGTCCAGTATTTCGGATCCCACAATTGTAATGCACAGCATGAAGCACCATACTTGGATTAATGAGGTGGAGCGAGAGATCAGCAGATAATATACAATCAGGCATTCGCGAGGTCAGCTACATTTTCTCTCCCTGATTGGAACATCTGCAGTCGCAGTGACAGAGGCCCAGCGTTTACAAACAAAGGTAACCAGTTAACGTGAAAACCAGTTGATTTGTAACACCGGGTACGACGGGAGGGGGGGGGGGGGTCATGCAGTGATAAAAAGAGCCTATGCGGAGATGAGGAACGAGCCAAAAGCCGAAAATGTATTTGTGACGTCCGCGGTCGATATAAAGTGGATATGTTTCATTCATCCATGTTTTGACAGACAACACAACAGCCAGTGATAATGAGTTGCGCCGCACCGACAGCTCAGCCAGCCAGGTGATGCACACAGCACAACAACACAGCGCAGCAACATGTGCAGGCTGCTGCAGCAGTGCACGTCAAAGGGACACCGCCGAAAATAAAATAAATAGGCTACACATAGTTTTGAAATTGTTTTTGCGCATGTTTTCATCCATAAAAAGCGGTTTCCACTGTATTTTGATTGGTTAAAACAGCCTTCCACACGTGCATTGCGTCACTTGGTAGCGGATTTCACGGTTGCGTGTGTACGGAGTGTTATTAGTTGTTAGTGTTTATTACACCACTCGTGTGGACCAGTGTTGCCAGTTGTACGATAATTATCGTATTTGTACGATAATTTGGCCCTCTGTACGATGTACGATCAATAATCCCCAAAAGGGCCAAATGTACGATAATTTGACCATTTCGTGAATGTGTGGTTAGAGGTAAGATCTTAAGCCCGAGCCCGAGCCCGACCCGACCCAAAATAAAATGTCAATCATTACGTTCGGGTCGGGTCGGGCCGGGCTTCTCTCTCGCTGACTTTTTTTTTTTTTTTTTTTTAATATAGGCTATGTTTATAGAAATGTATAAACGATGCGTGGAGATACTAAACTGAGGAATACTTGTTATAAAATAAATAATTAGGGGAAAAAAACAGAGAGGGCGCTGTAAGGTAATTGCTATTTAACTAAACAGGACAGGAGCCGCAGCGCAGAGCCAGACTCTGGATGAGTGCTGCAAAATGCCCTGTTAGTGTCAGAGGCAGAGCCGAGTTAGTGGCGTGGGCCATGATGTGTAGGAAACACCGAGATTAAATCAGTAATCTTGTCACAACTCACTGTGATGTTGCTACACTAACATCACAGTGCGCCGACTTTGATGCGTTTCGAGGACCTGACTGAGTAGTTTGGCCACGAGACACCGTGGTCCACAAAAAAACAGAAGTCGCCTCATCACAGCACAGAGCCTTTATGAACCTGAATGTGATGCTGAACTTCGTCAGATGGAGTTAGAACGGGCAGACAGAGAGAGGAGGGACAGGGAAGTGAGAAGCTGAAGTTAGACCACAGCTGTGACAGACAGGGTGACCGGGTGATGATCAGTAATGCAGCGCAGTCCGTGGTGGAAGATCAGCCCGACAAATACACACACACGTAGGCTACTATCAGACAATCAGCGATTGAGGACGATTATTTTTTTTCTTGCCGTTACAGTATAAAATAGCGAGCCTACACCAGCAGCCACGTCCACTGTGCTCTGGCTCAGCTCAGCTGACCTGATCAGCTGAACTTTTAAAGTGCAGGCCAGAGAGAGAACTAGTTAGGCTCCTCTGACAGCTGCAGGTGAGCCGCAGGTGAACTACACGTCAGCTGGCTGGAGAGAGTAGCGCCGTCCTCTCCCTCTCTCTCTCTCTCTGCAGCACCGGGCTTGGAGGTGATGCGCGCTGTCTGTGTGTGTGTTTGTCGGTCTGATCTTCCACATGGACTAGTCTCTGCTATAGGAACCAACATCAGGAACCAATGTCAATTTGATGTTTACAATCGAGCAATTATAGAGCAGCACAAATCTCAGCGGCATCGCAGGGTAATCGTGGTGGAGAGCAGTCGTAGAACGACGTGCAATTAGTGAAGGTCTGAGACTGATCTGAGATGTAGGACTGAAGAGGGGCGCTCGTGCAGTTTGAGATGTGAACAGACGAATAGTCTTGCAGTGTAAGCCCAAGATCTTAAGCCCAAGTCTGTCTATTATCCACCCCGTCATTGCTCTTCTTTGTCTCTCTGCGCGCTCTCTCTCTCTCTGCGCTCTCTCTCTCTCTCTCTCTCTCTCTCTCTCTCTCTCTCTTAAAGTGCCGCGCCTAGATTAAGGACGTACTCTGAGTCCTCACAAATAAAATATGAAATTTCGGGTTTGGTTCGGGCTCGGGCCTGCAAATCAAGTTAATTGCTCGGGTTCGGGCCGGGTCGGGCTTTAATCCCGCGGGCCTGGGTCGGGTCGGGCTGGATTTTTTAGGCCCGATCTTACCTCTAATCTGTTCCCATGTGACGTTCATGCGAGTGACGTTCATGCGTTTGTCTCAGAAAAACGAGCATGATTGGCTGAATGGTCAGCTGCGCCCGCCCCATGAGACGTTCAGGTCGGGTCCAGAAGTCAAGCGAGCGAAATTCAAAACAGAAGAAAGCAGGGAAAATGAGAGCCCCTGAAGGAGACAGTAAGGCCCTTGCACACTGAGTTGTTGTTGTTTTTTTGTCCGAAACCGCCGCACGTTTATTCGACATCATGTCATGTTGATCATGACTCTGAAATTTCATTCGTCCATCCGTCCGTGTGTGTGTGTGTGTGTGCATGCGCGCCTGCCAGCCGCTGTTAACTCTTTGACTGCCAGCCATTCTCACAGCAGCTTCCTCCAGCTTGCCAGGCATTTTCCAGCTTTTTGACTGATTTCCGTAGACCCACCATATATTATGTACTGTTACTACATACACATTCAACCCATCAAAGGAAAGATGAGGGTCTCTAATTTCCAGCAAAAAAAACTGTTTGTTTCTATCTTGTTCCAGTCTTGTGAAATTGGCGGTTGAATATAGGTTAGTTTAGCCCAAAATACCATTTTGGCACCAAAATCTTGAGAAAAAGGTTTTTGTGTCGGCTGTCATTTTCAGGTGAACCAGTACAATTGGCTCCTTTATATTTTGCTTTAGTGACGCCTCAACATCTGTACAGTTGTTCTCTTGTAAACAACAACTAAATCAACACTGACAAATGACTTTTGATGACAACAGACAAAATATTTAGCTACTGACACACACTACTGCAGCCTCTTTTCTTTCTTTTCTTTGAGTTACAACTTTTTCTTTTCTTTTTTTTAGTGTGTGTGCGTACGTGACGTGTGCGTGTGCATACGTGTGTGTGTGTGTGTGTGTGCGTGCGTGTGTGTCTGTGTGTGTGTGTGTGTGTGTGTGTGTGTGCGCGCGCGCGCGCGGATCAGTTCGACAGGTTTTTGTAGCCGAAACACGCCGCTTTAGATCAGATCCAGCTTCCTCTGGTCAGCAGGCAGCGGTCTCACTCACTCTCTCTGTCTCACACACACATCTACACACACACACACACACAGCAGCTCTGGCTGACGCCCCCTGAACTCACAGCCACAGACAGTCCATGTACGCTCACAACAGACACTCCCACCACCTTTAGCTCTCCTCGTCACGTTCGCCGGCGCCGTCCGTTCCTCATCCACACTAGATCGGGGATTTTCAAGCTGCTATCTGAGTGATTTCTCGCAAAATCTGGCGACTTTCCAAACGCTCTTGATGACTAACGACGAGCGATCAACGGGGTTGTTGTTACTAACGTTTGTGCTTTGTATCACGGAGCTGCACGGAGCTTCGACGAGCTGCCGAGCCGCCATGAGCCGAGCCGCCATGAGCCCCGCCGCCGCCCCCTAAGCTCTCACCGGCGGCCAGAGTGTCACGGAGCGGCGGCGCTGCAGTCAGACACCCGCTCCGCTCCGTGAGGGGGGAAAAACACGCTATAGTTTTTATATCTCTCAATCCAAATGTGTTTTTCTGCACTTAATTTTGATGATACAAGTCTGATCTTCACAGAGGAGTAGGGCAAGACATTCAACATGGCGTTGCCATTAAAAAAACGCTAAGACGAGTTATCTCGTCTTTGGCAGACTACGCTTGGATTCGCTAAGACGAGATAACTCGTCTTTGGCAGTCAAAGAGTTAAGGATCAAATTGGTTGTCGTCTTTTTAATGTGTGGCTTCAGGAGAGCTAAAAATCTACCACCACTAAAATAAACTGTGTGATCATAATTAGGTCTATTTGCTCTTGAGGATTGGATGACCAAACATTTTATTTTTCTCATTTTATTTCCCGACAAGTTAGAGGACCACACAATCATCCTCACTGCGTGACGACTGTAAAAAAAAACAAAAAAAACGGACAACCCCACTTGGGGGGTACTGGGGGTACTGACGTTGTAGGCCAGCGGTCCCCAACCTTTTTATCTCCGCGGACCGGTCAACGGTGGAAAATTTTACCGCGGCCCGGGGGGGGGGGGGGGGGCAGTCGGCATACGTTCTCCTGTTTACATTACAGGCCTACTGTATAAACAGGACTACACGTTCACATAGCTTAGTTTTCTCTTACGTTTACGTTCTTTGTTACAACTCACCATAATATAGTAGGCTATCACAATAATGTCAGTCATCTGGGGGTGATGCTCCGTCTGTCATCTCCGTTCCTGTCTACTCTGTCATCTCGTTTTGCTGCTGAAGCTGCAGAAAACTCTGTTTCACAAACATAATATGTTTGTAATGAAAGCAGGTTTTCCGTGCTTTTGTGGCGATCTCAGGATATTCTGCTTACATCCAGAACACAGGGAGAGAAGTTTTCTGTGAAGTGATGAAGCGGCAGAGAGCCGGCCGGGTCCCGCACACACATTGCGGAGCTTGGAGCATGTGAATCACCTGTTACAATGAACCCGTAATTTAAACAGGACTCGTGCTTTTTCTTTTAGAACAACTTTCTTCTTGTTGGAAGGCGTCGGGTCTTCTGTCGTCTCATTATTGAGTTTTTCCCGGCTCGGCGACGTGTGTTTTTCACTCTTTTACGTTTGTGCCTGCCTGTCAATTGCCTGTCAATTGCGCAGCACTGGGAAGATGCACAAACGGAAGTGGCAACATTTTCAAAATAAAACGACCGGAAGTGTGAAATAGACGAAACAAACGATTTTTTTTTTTTTTTCATTTTCATTTCATCTTTCTGCGGCCCGGTACCAAATGATCCACGGACCGGTACCGGTCCGCGGCCCGGTGGTTGGGGACCACTGTTGTAGGCTACTCACGTTACAAAGCCGTGAGTGCCCATATGACGCTATTATACACTAGAGTGACTATAGTGCATCAGCATATTTGACTGTAGTGCATCAATATGCTTGTTATTTTGGTTATAAAAGGTGTACGATAATTTCCCTCAAAATACGATAATTTTATGCCTCTGTTACGATAATCCTACATTTCCCACCTGGCAACGCTGGTATGGACGCAGAGCAAAACTCCGGTTTCAAAAATACCCGGGCTCGTGTGGACTAGGCCTTAGAATGTTAAACTTCATCATCACTGGCATCAATTGAAGGTTTTGTGTTTATGTAATACATTTCCACTGCTTTCTTTCTACCAACAGGTGTCTCTGTCTCTATAAAAGAGTGCCCAGTATGTTCAAACGTTGCGAGGTTCCAAGAATATTCATCTGGATTCCACAACTTTAACAATCGTGTGTTCCTAACACTGCCACTGTGTGCGCTTCTGCTGTCAGGACTGGCAGTAAGGTAGCCATAAAACCTTTGTGTATAACAGTTCCCATCAGAAAAAAAGTATATATATATATATATATATATATATAAATATATAAATTAAAATTAAATATGTTTAACTACAGAACAAGACAACCAGTATATACATATCACTTAA